>NW_006408773.1:4162807-4165921 GCF_000296735.1 Chrysochloris asiatica
TTGGCCCAGGATCGAGCATTGTTTCGTTCTGCTGTGCATGGAGTCGCTATGAGTCGGTTCCGACTCGATGGCACCTGACAACAACAACAAACATGTGCTGTGGAGTAGGTTCCCACTCATAGCGACCCTACAGAGGGTTTCCAAGGCTGTAAATCTTTACAGGAGCAGAAAGACTGATCGTTCTCCCATGGAACAGCTCATATTTTTTAACTGCTGACTTTGAGGTTAGCAGCTTGACTTGTAACCACTATGCTACCAAAGCTCCTTCAACAGATGGTTATAACCATTATTAAACACAGGCTATAAAATATTTTTCTTCTGTAGAAGAGAGGCAAAGAAAAATTTCAGGAAGATCTACCTAGAAGTAGTATACCAAGCAGACTAGAGTGGGTAAACTCTTAGGGTACAATCTTAAATGGATATATGCTGAGATAATCCTTGAGGTGAGGAAACCTTTTACAAAAGTGAAGCTATTAATGTGTACATCCTAGATCTGTAGAAGAGTTTGTTGGTGAAAGCTCTCAGCTTAACGATGGAAAACTTTGCAACTTCAAGGTAGTAAATGAATGACTTTTACTTTGCAAATACACAACAATATACTAATGTAAGAACAGATTATTATTCCAAGACACTCTGAAACACATTTTTTTAACATTAAAAAAACACACTACTGGAAAAACTGCTAAACTTAGTAACAAACGCTTATTCATCTCTGAATTATTCCTGGAGCTCAACTATAGATATAAAGAGGACTTAAAAAAATTCATGGAAAAAATGGACTTAAAAAATAATGGAATTTTTCCATGTACCTTTGGAAGCCCCTCATAATACACAAGCTAGAATTTGTTAAAATAATATGTTAATCCAGCACATACTTTGTAATTTAATATTTTCAATGGAAAGTTTATCTAATGTGATAAATATTACTCATAAATGTCATCATTAAATTTGTTGTTGTTATTAAGTGCTTCAAGTCTGTTTCGATTCATAAAGACGCTGTATAGGGTTTCTGAGGCTTTAAATCTTTGCAGGAGCAAAAAGCCTCGTCTTTGTCCTGCAGAGCACCTAGTGAGTTTGAACTAATAACCTTGTGGTTCACAGTACAGTATGTTGTTGTTGTTGTTGTTTTTAAATGCCATCGAGTCGATTCCGACCCACAGAAACCCTGTATAGGGTTTGCAAGGAGCAGCTGGTGAGCTTGAACCACCTAACATATTAGCCCACAGCGCCACACCAGGACTCCCACAGTCCAGCATAGTTAACCTTAATCTTAAGAAGCAGCACTCTTAAAAAAAGTCCAATGGTGCAGTATAAGGATATATAAGAAATAGAGTTAATTATCAAACTATTAAAGTTTAATAATTATATATCTGTTTATGCAGCAATGTTATTTGTTTTTAACATTGTTCTCGTTTTTAAAATAACATAACAGAAAGCAATAAACACAAAATTCAGGAAGACAATGAGAGGTTCAGTTTGGTCAAAGGATAGGGTACATGTAAGAGAAGTCGTGGAAAACATAGAGAAAAGGCAAAGGGACGAATTGTGGCGCAATCTAAAAAGGCAGCCAGAGTAAGAATCAGGGTTTATTTTTTATAAAGTGTTCAACACTTGCTATATTTCACACATTGTACAAAGTGTTCGGGTGGCAACAAAGTCACTACACTCAAAAACTCAAAAAACAATATATAAAAAAAGAAATATTTCTTTTATGATGCACATTTGCATCTAATGCTAACAATTCTGAAATCCACATAGGTAATTACTGTGGTAGTGGTTATTTTCTTCCACAAAAGTTATTACAATGGAGAAAATCCATCAAATGGAACAGAGGATCATAGCTGCTACCATAGAGGAAGACAATAAAAATAAAACAAGGCCTCACCTGAGATATAAAGGAGCAGTAGGCATTTACAGGGCAGAAAAAAAGAAAAAAGTGAGGACATTAACAGAAGGGGGGGGGGGTCACAGAGACATGAAACAGCATAATACTTTCAAGGAACTGCATATAGAAAGGTTAGCAGGTATATAGCGTTTAGGGGCAGCATGAGGCTAAATTGAAGAAGTAGGCAGAGCAGGAAGGCAAGGTGGGTATAACATTCATGAACCAATAAATGTAATACACAAAATATATACAATAAAGTATAAAAGTTACATGATCATTTCAGTAGACATAGAAAAAGCATTTGACAAAATCCAACAGCTCTTCATAACAAAAATATTTGACCAACTAGGTCGATTGAGAGCACAGTGCAGTCATTTTGAGAGAGATTTATTTTGCTTAGCTAAGAGTAAATATAATCAAACACTGCCTAAAAGCATATTATGCACACACTCCAACCTGTTCTTGTTTCTTAGATATGTTTGTTTTTACTATTTTAAGCTGGAATGTTAATAATTGCCTGTCTCTAACTGGCACCTGCGCCCCCTGTGTGTATACCTTCTGATAAGGACTGACCATCTGGACAAACAAGTACCAGGATAGTTAATAATACCCTCCTTTAAGATATTTACTGGGTCACCATGACCAACTTATGATTTAATGTGAATGATAGAATTAGAGATCACTTACATGTTGTACTAACTAACACTGTTGAAAACTGGTATAAATATCGCTTGTAACCAAACATTAATTGAACAACAATTAATCCATTCTGTTTTTTCTGTGGCTGTTCCATACGTCAACTTTCTAATAAACAAAGGTTTTCCTTTTGCTTCAACTGGAGTAGTTTTTTTATTGGGTTCCATTGCACCCAGTCATCATAGCCAAGATTTTTGGGTAACAGTATATATAAAAGAAAATATCTACAATCTAATAAAGGATAAAAAGCATCTTTGAACAGCTAACAAAACCAGTTATCTAAGCCAGACAAGCCAAGTCACCACCCCTCTGTCAGTTTGTGATACTGTTGGGATTTGCAAGTTGCTGTGATGCTGGAAATCTATGCCTCTGATATTCCAAATACCAGCAGGGTCACTCATGATGGACAAATTCCAGCAGAGTTTCTAGACTAAGACAGGCAAGGAAAAAAGAGCTGGTGATCTACTTAGAAATTTAGCTAATAAAAATCTATGGATCTGAACAAACTTTGATACATACACACAATGGAATAT
>NW_006408773.1:4167521-4195920 GCF_000296735.1 Chrysochloris asiatica
GCCGATGGATCTTGGCTGAAAGCAGAGAATACCAAAAGGATGTTTACCTATGCTTTATTGAGTGAAATTAGTCAGTCACAAAAAGACAAATATTGCATAAGACCTTTACTGTAAGAGATTAAGAAAAATATCCATATTAAAAGGGGGGGAATTTTCTTTTTTGCTTACCAGTGGGGCTGGGGAGGAAGGGTTAGGGGGAAATAGAGGGAGGCAACAGTAGAGTACAGGGTAGGGAGCAGACACATCATAGTTCGGGTGTTGTGGAGGGCAATACACAAGGGCGAAGGGGTGGAAGAACAAGGTAGATTGGGGAACACTGAGACAGGTTTGCGTGGGCTAAATGGGACAGAGGTAAACAGTGATGCATGCTCAACCTTGGAACAACAGGGCTCTGTGATACAGGGATCTAGGCATAGTTTGAAGAGAGGAAATAATACTAAGATGCTTGACTGTCTTATGAATATTGGTTTCTCTTGCCTACTATTGTAAAATTGACACTTGAATGGGTAGAAGGGAATGTCAGGAAACATGATTACAGAAAGTTTGCAAGCCCGTCTTCAGCCTATAAATGACTGGAATACCTAAAAGAGATTCTAGAACTTTCCCAGTGAAATATGCCTCTTGTGGAGCCGTTGCAGTATACAGGACCTTAGGTGGAAGCCTGAGCCCTATCCATAACCTTCTGAGGTGGGACATTCCCACTAGAAAGAACAAGCAGACCAGCCTGGAACAGCTAGAGCGACAGAAGATACATCTTCAAAGAAAGATCATCAGGAAAACCCCAAAACAAAAATGACAGTAAGACTGGCTACTACAAGAATAAACAATTTATTCGCCGGGAAGCCATCAAAGCAATCAACCAACTTCCTTCAGGACAAACCCCCCTCTAAGACTGAAACTCAAAGGGAACACATAAACAGGCATGTAAGCTTGCTGATGACCACATTGGTCTACTGGTGAGTGGAAGAGGAGGAAAGGCAGCAATGAAGAAATGGGCTGAGTTCAACCATGGTCCATAGACTCCCGTTGACCTGGAGATGAGAGAGAAAAGAGGAAGGTCTGGTTGTTCCAAAATGTGGTGAGACCTGAGGACACCTGAGTCCATGACAAGGACGTAGCCACAGAGGGTTAGAGCTGAGAGTGAAGCATCCAGACGATATGAAGTGAGGGGAGATGCAAGAACATCCAAACTTGCAGATAGTACCCATTTGACCTAGCTTCAATGGCTTGATAATAGAACTCAACCAGAGGAAGAGAAAAAAAAAAAAATGATAAAGGTAACAAGGGCAAATTGCTACAATTTGATGAAGCTGACCTATACTCATGGAGGTAGTAACTCTAAATACCAACAGGAAGGAAGGAGTCTTCACATCAAGTATCAATGCTATAAAATGAGGGGTCCATAAAGCATGAATTGACTGGCTTATAAGGTTTCAAGAGGGAGTTTAGTTTAAGAGTGTGCAGAGGAAAAAGAGTCCCCACTGAATAGTTGTCATCTTGCCTAGATGGGTCTGGCAGAAAGAGATGGGGATAAGATTATTATGATGTAATACTGAGTAACAGTTACCATGACTAATTGTGACTGTCACAATAATAAAGGTAGAAGTTTTGTAACAAAAACGGGGGAGTAGTTAATGTTAAATTCCAGAAACAAAGGACTCCAGGAGAAAGCAGAATTGCAGGATCTTATCCAGAGAAGCAGCGACCAGAGATGGAGTCAGAGATGGGGACATGGAGAGAGAGAGCAGCTGAGGACTCTAGATTCATGGGAAGAGAGGGACTAAGAGCTGGCAGCCAGGACACACACTTTCAGAAGGTGCCCTTTGGTGGTTTAAATTATTATGTAAGACCGAGTTCGAAACTACCAGCTGTTCCGCAGGAGAAAGATGAGGCTTTCTGCTCCCGTAAAGATTTACAGTCTCGGAAACCCTGCACAGGGTCGCTATGAGTCGGAACCGACTCCACGGCACACAACAACAACAACAAAGTGAATAGAGAGAAATACTGCCATCTGATAGTACATGGAGGGGATTATAATCATTGTAGTGAAACAAGGTGTATGATTTGTTCAATGTAAAAACTGCCCTGTAAACTTTCACTCGATTCACAATAAAAACTTTAAAAAAAGAAAAAGAGGAAACCTCTGAATCACAATACATTTTTTTTCCCAATATAATAAGGACCTTAGGTTGAAAGGGATTCAAAATACACAAGTGGCTATACTTGAACATAAAACAAAGGTCATGAAGATGGCGCAAGCCTGGGTGATGTTTCATTCTGTGTTCTTTTGTATGTGTGGTCGTCAAGAGTTGAAGCTAAAACCGAACAGCATGAACTGACAGCAACTAATAAGCACATCATTATGTTTAATGCAGAAAGACTGAACTCACTCCCCCACCCCACCCCACCCTCACTCCCACCCCCACTGCCGCTAAGGGTTACATTCAGGAACAAGACAAGACGTCTACTCTCACCACTTCTATTCAGCATTTTACTGGAGCTTTTCACCAGGTCAATTAGGCATGAAAAATATATCAAAGGTATCAAGTTGTAAAGGAAGAAGTAAAACTATCTGTATTCACAAATGACATCCTAAGGAATTCCCTTAAAAAAAATGTTGTTGTTGTTAAGTACCGTGGAACTGGTTCCGACTCATAGTGACCCCTGCACAAGGTTTCCGAGGCTGTACATCTTTACAGGAGAACACCTCATCTTTCTTCCATGGAACCGCTGGTAGTTTTGAACTGCTGACCTTCTGTTTAGCAGCCTGATTCATAACCACTATGCTATATATTAAGGATCTCTGGTAGCGTAGTGGTTACAAATCGGGCTGTGAACCGGAGGGTCAGCAGTTCGAAACTACCAGCTGCTCCGCGGGAGAAAGAGGATGCTTTCTGCTCCCGTAAAGATTTATAGCCTTGGAAACCCTGTTCAGGGTCGCTATGGGTCAGAACCAACTCGATGGCACTTAACAACAACAACAAGCTATATATTCGCACTAAAATAGAAGTTCATTAATGTTGCAGGATACAAGATCAATATGCAAACATTGATTTTATTTTTATACACCAGTGCTATGGATTGAATTGTGTCTCCCAAAAATGTGCAATGAATTCCCATACATGAGATTCTGTTTGAAAACAGTTTTAAATTTATGTTAATTATGTAATACCAGTGTAGACTGTGGGAGTAAGGTGACTTGTCCTATCTCATGAAGATTTGCAGTCTCGGAAACCCTAGATAGGGTCACTTCGAGTAGGAATCAACTTGATAGCTGTGTTTAAAAACAAACAAACAAACAAAAAAACTCACAGCCATAGAGTCAGTTTCCTCTATAGGGTTTCTGAAGCTGCAAATCTTTATGGGAGCAGAAAGCCTCCTTTTTCTCCTGAAGAACTGCTGGTGGGTTCGAACTTCTGACCTTCTGGATAGCATAACCCACTACACCACCAGAGCTCTTTAGGGAGTAGGTTCTAAACCTAATCACTTATGACAAAAAAAAAAAAAAGATTAGACTAGACACAGAGACATACAGAGGGCATGATAGACAGCACGTGAGGATCATGCACAAGGAAGCCAAGACCCTGACTTGGACTCTATCCCCTGAATTAAGATAGAATACATTTATGTTGTTTAAATCCACCCACTTGTGACTATTTGTGTTACAGCAGCACTTAAAAAGTACGATAAATCAGCCATAAACAATCAAAAAATAACATTAAAGAAAAACTCCATTTATAATAAAATAAAGAATAAAATAAAATACTTATGAAAAATACAAAATAGTGTTAAAAAACAATTTCTAGATCTAAATTTAAAAAAAAAAAATGCAATGCATGTCCGTGAATTGGAAGGCTGAATATTAATATTTGTGGCAAGGCTGGTGGTTCAAGCTCACCAGTTACTCCTCAGAAACCCTAAGCAGGGTCGCTGTGAGTTGGAACCGACTTGATTGCACTTGACAACAACATCAACATCAATTATCCAAATTAATCTACAGATTTAACACAATTCCTCAGAAATCCCAGCTTCCTTTTCTGCAAATGATGACAAGATGATGCTAAAATTTATATGGAAAAGCAATGGTCCTTAAAAACATTCTTTAAAGGAAGAACAAAGTTCAAGGATTTTCACATTTCCCAGTTTCAAAACTTACTACACAGTTCAGTACATAACTACAGTAATAAATACAGCACGTTACTGACATAGGGATAAATACATAGATCAGTGGATTAGATTGAGAGCCCAGCAATAAACTTTTCATTTATGGAAAACTGATTTTCAACATGGGTGCCAAGAAAATTTACTTAAAAAGGAATTGTTGTTGTTGTGTGCCGTGGAGTCAGTTCCTACTCATAGCGACACTGTACAGGGTTTCCGAGGCTGTAAATCTTTACGGGAGCAGAAAGCCTCATCTTTCTCCCACAGAACAGCTGGTAGTTTCGAACTGCTGTCCTTAAGGTTCGCAACTCAATTTGTAACCACTACGCTACCAGAGGAATAGTCTTCAACAAATACTCCAGGAAAAACTGGACCTCCACATTCAAAAGAATAAAGTCGAACCCTGTCTTAGTTACCCAGTCATAGTGGAAATACTGCAAGTGGATGATTTTAACCGACATCTATTTTCTCACAGTCTAAGAGTCTAGAAGTCTGAAATCAGGGTGCTACCTCTAGAGGAAAGGAGCCCTGGTAGCATAGTGGCTACATGTTGGGTTGCTCCCCTCAAGGTCAGCAGTTCAAATCTACCAGTTGCTCCACAAGATAAAGATGAGGCTTTCTGTTCATGTAAAGATTTAAGCCTCAGAAACCTTAGAGAGAGTCACTATGAGTTGGAACCGACTCAATGGCATACCATCACCACCTCTAGGGAAAGATTTTCTCTCTCTTTTGGCTCTAAAGGAAAGTCCTTATCTCTTCTGGGCAATCTTCATGTGATTTGGCATTTCTCTTCCCCTAGCTCTACTTCTTTGCCTTGCTTGTTTAATTTCAAAGATCTCAAAACAGATTGAGTTACGACAAACTCTACCCTTATACTGTCTAGTTCACATAACAAAGACAACCCATTCCCAAATGAGAGTATAGCACTTACAGAAATTAGGATTTATAACTCATATTTTTAGGGGATTTCATTCAATCTAAAATCTTCCACAAAAATTCATGTTGATGCCACATGCAAAACATATTCACTCCATTGCATCATCCCAAAATTCTTAAGTCAACTCTAAATCCAAAATCTCATCTTCTGAATCATCTAAATCAAATATGGGTGAGACTTTAGGTATATTATACCCTGGGACAAAATTCCTCTTCAGATGTGAACCTGTGAAATCTACAAGTAATTTACTTCCAAAGTACAGTGGTAGAACAAGTACAAGGTAGACATTTCCATCACAAATAGGAGATATTAGATAGAAAGAAGGGATAACAGGCACTAAGTAAACCTAAAACACAGCAGAACAAATTACATTGACACTGAGGACCTGCGAACAATCCGCTGTTCTGCAGTGGCTCAACTCTCCAGATGCCTGTGTTAGTGAAACTCTGGATTCTGGGTGGAGGGCTCTGGGCTTCAGCTCCACCTTCAAGGCATATTAGGAGGGCAACTCTGTCCCCTAGACTTTGAGTGGCACCAATCTTCTAGTCCATGTGAGTGACTACTCCAACTTCTCAGTCTTAGCAGGCCCTGTTCGTCTGCACCATGGTCATGGAAGCCCTGTTCTTCTGTCCTTTGAAGGGTTTCCAAAGATGTAAATCTTACAGGAGCAGAACATCTCATCTTTCTCCTGTAGTATGGCTGGTGTGTTTTGAACTGCTGACATGGCTGTTAGCATGTCAGTGCTTATCCTACAGCACAGCACAACCAGGACTCCTAAATATAGCCAAAGTAGAGAGAAAACTAAGAGATTTTCCATTTAGGTCATGATGAGTTTAACCAGTTTCTGAAATATGGTAGGTGATTATACCACAATTTAAGGAGTTGCTCTGTATGCTAAGTACTGGACTTCAAACCACAAGGTTTGTATTTGAGCTTACTAGCCATTCCTTGGAGAAAAGATGAGGCTTTCTGCTCCCCCAAAGATTTACAGCCTTGAAAACCCTAAACAGGGTTTTTTATACAGGTTGTCGTGAGTCAGAACTGACTCAGCGGCACTAACAACAACAAGAATGGTTGCTGGGCTGGACTGGGCTCTCTCTCCCTGTCTGGAGCAAAGAAGAGGGAACAATTAGTCCAAAGGATTTATGTATCTTCATGACCCTGAGACCAAAAGAACTAGATGGTGCATAGCTATAACTGCTAATTGCTCTGAAAGGGATCACATTAGAAGGTCTTGAATGGGGCGGGGGGGGGGATGGGAAACAAAATTCAAATTAATAAAAATTTAAAAAAAGAGAGACCAGAATCGACAACACTTAACAACAGCAACATCATTAGCAACATCATTTGTCAGTTAGAGACTGGTTGTTGTTGTTAAGTGCCGTTGACCCATAGCGACCCTGTATAGGGTTTCCAAGGAGCAGCTGGTGAGCTTGAACCACCAACCTTGCAGTTCAAATGGCTTTGCAGTCTGGTGCATTAGCCCAAAGCACCACAGTAGGACCCCTGAAACTGGTCTTTAGTCACTCGTCAGGCTGGGAACTGAACACATCCGATACGTGGCTCAATTTTCAGCCGAACAATGACGGTGGTGGTGGTATTTGGTGGAGTCAGTTCCAACTCACAGTGACCCTGTATAGGGCTCCTGAAGCTGTAAATCTTTATGGGAGCAGAAAGCCTCATCTTTCTCCTGTGGTAGTTTCGAACTGCTGATCTTGAGGTTAGCAGCTGATTCATAACCACTGCACTACCAGAGTCAAACAATAGACAGATTTAGAAGGTGAATAATTACCCAAAGGAGATGCACACACCTCAACCATTTGAAATCAAAGGGCAATATTTGCCTAAGGACAAGTTCCGAAGGCAGAAAGGGAAAGCAGGAATGTTGGATAAGTGATGTTATATTGTAGGAATTGCAACCAATAACCTGAAACAAAATGCACATAAATTGTTCAATAGAAAACTAATTTGCTTTGTAAACCTTCATCCAATTTACAATAAAAAGTTTAAAAAATAAATGCAAAAAGAACACTTATAAGGTAAATGCCTAATAGTTTTCCAAAATACATTTTTCACTTTACCTATTAACTAAAGGAGTATAAGATTACCCATGTATTGTAATTACAATTTCTTAACTATACAAATGGAAACTAACAGCAATAACAAAAAGGAACTTTACACACAGTGTTCCAGTCACTCTAGTTCGAAGAATCCCAAGTAATTATTTCAGTCCTTAGACTTGTACAATATATGAGGGGGCTTCGAAAAGCTTGAGGGGAAGCCCAATCATCTTTTCATTCCATTTTCCATGACCTTTCTGAAGCCCCTATGCATAATTTATTTTTCAGAAAACATAAGTTCATAATTTTCAAAAGCAACTAATTTAGCTGATGCTACATTGTTGTTAAGCACCATGGAGTCGGTTCCGACTCATTGTGATCCTGCACAGGGTTTCCGAGGCTTTAAATCTTTACAGGAGTAGAACGCCTCACCTTTCTCCCGCGGAACCACTGGTAGTTTTGAACTGCTGCTACACAGATAGCCTGAAAGCCGTTTGAACTGCAAGGTTGGTGGTTCAAGCTCATCAGCTGCTCTTCGGAAACCCTATACAGGGTCACTATGGGTTGGAACCAACTCAACAGCACTTAACAATAACAACAATGTGTGAATTCTAAATTGTGGCTTATGGCTTCATATTGATTACTTAAAACATTTTACTCCGGTGAATGCCAGCTCCTATGATCATCAACTTTCTATATTCCAGTGATAAAGCTTCACTTCATTAAGATAAAAAATCAAGACAGTCATTTCCCCAGACATCTATCTTCACGTTCAGTCAGATTACTCCTCCTTAACAAGGCGAACAGCTGCCCCACCACGCTCATTCCTCCCCTTGCCCTCAGATGTAGGTACTCCCTCTTCCTTTTAATTTTAACACTGAACTCTCCACAGCTTCCAGCCTTTAAGTATCTTTAAAGAAAGTACTTCATTTTAGCATCTGTTCCAAACACATATTGCTAATTCAAAACTCTTATTCTTGCCACAGGGAGCCCTTGTGGTGCAACGGGGGAAGTGTCAGACTCCTAAACGCAAGGTTGTCGGTTCAAACCCATCAGCTGCTACATGGGAGAAAGATGTGGCTATCTGCTCCCATAAAGATTTACAGTCTCAGAAACCTGAAGCAGCAGTCTTAGTTTGTCCTATAGGATCAATGTGAGTCGGCCTCAATCCTATGGCAGTAGGTGGACTATTCATGCCGTTTTGTCTACTAAAATTACATAACTGTTCCTTTCTGCCTCATCATAGCATGATGAGCCTATACCTTAAGAGCTGGCAAATAACTTACATTCCAAGAAGCTTTCCCCGAACTAACTTACACCACAATAGAATTAAGTCTATGGGGCAGTTCTGTATCACTTATGTCTGCTTTTTATAGAAGGATATTGTTTTAAATATTAATATGTTAAATGCAACTATTTGCTAGTTGTTACATATCTCACTATACATATTCAACTATTTAAGAAACTCAAGTTAAGAAACAAATATCTTTCATTTATTTTGACAATTGTTTTGCCAGAGTTGGTGTACAATCATGCTTGCTTAATGAGTCTATCTTTAAACCACCGTTAGAAAGAATGTCATGAAAATAAGTTATGCAAATATAGACACCATAAACAAAAGATATATAACCTAATGTTAAATAATAATTTTCAGATAAAAAATGATTTATGGCATAATGTTTGTTTTAATAATAGCTTCATTATAAACAAAAGATGTGTTTCAGGAGAAACAACTCTGGAATAGTGCTTGAACAGGGACAATCTGGGCTATGTCCCACACTCTGCCATACCTCGGCCATTTAACTTTGGGAAAATTACTTAACATCTCTCAACCACAAATAATAATTACTATTTCCTCTGCCAAGCTTACAGAGTTATTATTCGGATACAATAGGATGTTGTTTATGTTGTTAGGTGTCGTTGAGTCTGTTCTGACTCTTAGTGACCCAGTATACAACAGAACAAAACACTGCAAGGTCCTGAATCATCCTCCCAATGGTTGTTATCCATAAGCCCATTGCTGCTGTCCCTGTGTCGATCCATCTCATTGGAGGTCATCCTCTTTTTTGCTGACCCTCCACTTTATCAAGCATGATGTGGTCCCTCCCGATAACATGTCCACACTATGAGAGACAAAAGCTCACCATCCTGGCTTCTAAGAAGCATTCTGACTGTACTTCTTCCGACAGAGATTTGTTTGTTCTTCTGGCAGTCCATGGCACTTTTAATATCTGTTATAGAATATTAAAAGTACCACACAATAGGATAATACATAGGAAAGCAGTTGAAAAACTATAAAGAAGTGTAAAAATATTATTTAGTGCTGAACATACCCTTCCATTTACAACTATATTTTTTAATGTGACCTTACAAAATAAGGAAATTAAGGGGTAAATATTTGTTACACCCTCATGATTAATGGAAAAAGTATTAAAATTGTCAAAGACTTCAATTTGCTTCTTGTTGTTGTTAGGTACCATTGAGTCGGTTCCAACCCATAGCGAACCTGTACAGGGTTTCTGAGGAGCGGTCTGGTGAGCTTGAACTACCAACCTTGGAATTCCACCCTACTTTGCAGTCCAGCACATTAACCCACATAGCCACAATATTGCACATGGAAGCAGCAGTCAAGAAATCAAACAACATATTAGGCAAGTCTGCTGCAAAAGACCTCTTTTTGAGGGGTTCAAGAGCAAAGATGTCAGCTTCAGGACAAAGATCTGCCTGACCCAAGCCAAGGCATTTTCAATGTCTTCATCTGCTTGTGAAACTTGAAAAATAAATATGGAAGACCAGAGATCAATTGATGCACTTGAATTATGGTGTTGGCGAAGAATATTTAAAGTACCATAGATTGCCAAAAGAACAAACAAATCTGCCTTGGGCGAAGTACAGCCAGAGTGCTCCTTAGAAACCAGGATGGCAAAGACTTCCTCTCTTTCTTTGGATATATTATCAGGAGGGAGCAATCTCTGCAGATGGACATCATGCTTGGAAAAGTGGAGAGTCACCAGAAAAGAAGACCCTGAACAAGGTGAACTGACACAGTGGAAATAATAGGTTCAAACACAATTAACAACTGTGAGGCAGGTGTAGGATCCAACTGTATTTCATTCTTTTGTGCATAAGGTTGCTATGAGTCAAACAAACTTGGTGGCACCTAATGACAATTTGTGACATAGAATTTATCACTGAACAAAATAAATCACTATGAGATTCACCAACACAAATTGTGATTTACTGCCGCACAGTGCTATCCAGTCGATTTCGACTCATAGTAACTTTGTATAGGTTTTCCTAGGCTTTAAATCTTTGTGGGAACAGAAAGCCTTATCTTTCTCCTGCCAAGTGACTGGTGGTCTCGAACTGCCAATCTTGTGGATTGCTTATCCAGTGCTTGTCCTACAGTGTCACCTCGGTCCTGAAATCATCTTACAACTAAAATGTGATTCAACTGTCAAAAATATGCTCCACACTCAATTTTTTCAGGAAGATATTTATTGCATAAAAGCATGGATGATGTTTGAATCAGGCCGCCAAATCACAATCAAAAGCTCTTTCCACTGGATGCACTGTGAAGTCCTCCACTTACATACCAGAATCTGATCCTGCCTTTGTGAGGGGCTGGATTTCACAACCTAACAGAATGTACCATGCACCACAGTCGAGGATGTGAAATAGTAGAGTTGATACCTGGTTTACAGGAACATATGTGATTATCCAGAATACAACACAGTCTGATGTATTTAAGAATACCAAGACCTAATGTTTCTGCTCATAAAGAGGTAAAAGATGCAAAGGGAGCAGCTACAAGTAGACTGAGACAAATCCATGGTTTTTGTAGCACTGGTGACAGATTTAACTATTAAAAGGTTCAGGATTTGTTTGGGTAACCACTAAATTCATTTTCAAGCCCATTTTAAGTTCAACAAATTATCACTGCACCCAGAATGAAAAGCTCTTGTCAATTTTCCTTTGTGCTGCCAAGTCTACCTACAGACCATCTCAAAGAAGTCAGTCCAATAAAAGTCAGGTACCTTCCTGAAATAAGTTACCACCTTTCTGATCCTTCCTTTTATATTGTTATGTGGGTAAGAATTTAAGTCAAGGAGTTTGTGAAGACAGATCTACTAAGAAGTTAAGAGCAAATGCTACTAAATTAGAGTGTAGTGAAGTGGCACTGTAGGATAAGCACTGGACAATTAATCGAAAGGTCATTTGTTCAAACCCACCTGGGAAACACCATACAGGGCAGTGAGTTGGAACCAACTAGAAGGAATTTGCCCAGAACACAGTGGAAACAATATGATGGGAACAAAATGAGTGTCTGCTTCATACAAGTGTAATGAAAAGAACATTGAACCAGAACTTGTACTTAAGTTCCGAGTCTTGGTTTTGACCCCCTTGACAAGTGACTTTGGATGAGTCATTTGATTTGTATCATTTTATTCATTCCCTCAAACAACAAATATTTCTTGAATGTCATCAAAAATGACCTATGTAAGGGTTTCTCTGCCCTCATTGCATATTGCAATTACCTGGGAAGATAGCTTTTAAAAAACATAAGTCTCTAGACCTTAGAGATTTGATTTAATTGGTCTACGGTGAGGTTCATAGTTTTGTGCTGTGTTTTTTTTTTCTAAATCCCATGTGATTTTATTGTGCAACTACGGTGGTCTATTTCATCTTATTCCTATGTGTGGGACAGCAAAATAATGTAAATAGCCCTTTTTCTGTGTTTTCAACGTAATTCACTTCTCTTTATTATCCAACCTTCTTTTGACCACCCTTGCAGAAATTCTCATTACCTCCTACCTAGATTATTAACAGAATAGCCTCCTAGCTGTTTTCCCTTCCTCCAATCTCCTCCCAATCCAATAAATCATTATATGTTTGTCTATCGAATCAGATACACTAAAGGACTGAGAGAAGGAAAATGGCCAATTCCAATAGGAAAGAGTGTGAGCAAAGAAACAGAGACAGGAATAAGCATTACTATGGGAATTGGTGGAATAGAAGACAGATCTAAATTTAAGCAAAATGTGTTTGGGACCAATTAGAAGAGAGACTGAATAAACTGAGTGAAGTCAAACTTGAGCAACTGAAAATCAAAGCATTAAGAGTTTGTTTCTGAAATATTATGACATTTTAAGTTCAATAATAGCACCAAACAGAATGCATAATGCATATTGGTATCTTTTAAAACATATCACCCCTAAATATTAATGTTGTCAAAAATGAATGATCAAACAAGTCACCCAGAAATTTCTCACTTAAAGGGAAAAAAGACCAATAAAATATGTTTTATCCTATTTGAGTCTGAAATGTTTCCACATGAAACATGCATTCAACTGAATAAATAATTAATTGAATGAGGTGGGATTATTTCAATAAACTCTTGTGTTATTATAGACAATAATAAAAGGCTATGATGAATGTTTACCAAGAACAAAGATGGTTCTGGTTTGTATTGAAGCATGCCTCAGAAACCCAACTAAAGGATTAAAAGCCAAAGGTTATAACCACAGTTCATGATAATTCATATTTATAGGAAAAATGATCCAACACAGTATAAGCAATAACTTATGAGAAGACCAAACAAGTATGTGACTTAATCCCTGCCTCTAGGGAGTTCAGCATCTTATCATGAACAGCAAGACACAAACACGATAAGGAAAATAAAGCCAGCACTGCTAAGTAAGTGGTAAAGTCAATAAGTCTCATAGGAATTCAAAGAAGTAGGAGGCCCATGTAGACTGAGAGTTGGAGACAGCTTCTTGGAAAAGCAGGGACTTGAACAAAATTAAGTAGGTGGAGGAAAGAAGGAAAGCTTAAGGATCCCCATCACCTTGAGCAAAGACGAGACACGAATCCACAAAATATATCTGAGGGGCAGGAGGGTGACCTAGTTGGAACAGAGAATTTCATGTAGGATCAATTGAAGAAACATGTTGTAATAATAAAGCAAAGCTGAACAATGAAAGGACCTGAATGCCAAGCTAGGATACTAAAACTTTGTTCTATAGATACAGAAAGCCTTTAAAGGTTCTCAAGAACAATAAGCAAAACAATACATACATCCTTATAATGAATGGTGCAATCAGGAACCATTTTTCTTGAAGCTTTTGAAGAACCCTATCAAGTAGTATAATATCTTGCTAAGACATTCATGAATATTGTTTAGGAAATCTGTTCAGAGTGAATGAGTAAATACTCCAATATTCTTCTCAAGCTACAGAATTAGTGATCTCTTGCACATTCATAGTTCTTATAATAAGTCTTAATAGAATTATTGGGCAGAAAGAATTCAAATTAGGTTTTCCTTCCTCCCTCACTGTCTTCCAACCCACATAACTGGATTTAACATCCCAAATCTAAACACATAGGAAATTACCATATTCTGAAAATGAGAGGTCTTTTCTTAGATACCATTATGGGTTAATTAATGAATGATATTGTTTCATATTACTTTATCAAAATAATTTTGTTCATGATTCAATTCAGGAAAAGCAAATGAAAATAAACACAGGAACAACAAATTAAAAATTATGAATAGCAAAAAACCCTTTCAGCAAACTAAAACACACCTAAAATAATAGCCACTGGTTTATCAGGCAAAAGGGGGAAAGAGTACATTCATAACAAAAACAACAACAACAAATGCCATCCACAACAAAGACTATCAGAGTGTCTATGAGGAACATTACAACAGTCAATTTCTCGTTCAAACTGATAAGCCAAAAATCCACAACTCTATAAAGAATGGAGTTAATTTTTATCTCAAAACTGCCCTTGCATTTTTGGCTCTTCCTGCCATAAAAATTAAGGCTGTTCCATAACTCAAAACAAGGATTATCTTTCGCCTAGTAACCAGACCCATAAGTGACTGATGATTTAATTTGCTATCGCTGCAAATACTAATTTAACCAGCACTGCCTTCTCAACACCAAGAGAATGAAAAACCTTATTCTTTACAGGTATACAGGACAATGCAAGCAAGAATGCTCTAGGATAATTTAAAAACACACAAAACAACATTAAAAAAACAAAAACCTGGCAACACTGCTGCTCTACTGTGAGAAGGGATATGCCATTCTTGGAGGCATCTATGCGTATAAGGAATAGGTACAGATCGTGATTTTATGTTGTTGATGTGTGTGGTGTTGCTTTTTTTTTCGGGAAAGATGAGTACCTTCAGGAGAGTTGCAAGAAGTGCATTGAGGCAGGTATCAACATCTCCCTCCCCTTTACTGGGGAAACTCTCTAACAATAATGCTTTCCCACCCTTTACCTCCCAGCCAGTTTCCATACATCCTGCCCTCAGCATTTCCCCTCTCCTCTATTCCCTTCCTTGCCCCTCATGTTCAGGAAAAAGCAGCAGCTCCGACTTTTGTCAGGCTCGCCGCCCCTGCGCCCCCCGCGCCCCCGCCCTGATCAGCAGAGTCCAACAACGCAGCCACGCAGCCACCCACTCCCCCCACCGCCCTCTTCTTAGCCCAGCTTCCCCTCCCCCCCGTCCTGTCACCTGCTTGGGTGGTGTCCGTCAGGTCATAACCACTGCCCGGGAAGTCTCGGAGTTTCCTGCCACTGAGGCTCAGGATGCCAGAGTTGCCCGCCTCCTCCAGGGCCCGGTCCAGGCTCCTCACTGTGTGTTGAGGCTGCAGGCTCCCCGGGTTCCACTGCGGCCCGTTGGGGAACGGCTGACCGAAAAGAGTCGGTACCGGGATGGGCACTGCCAGGGTCCCGCCGCCGCCTCCCCCTCCGGCCCCACCACCTCCCCCTCCAGCGGCGCCACCGCCACTGTTACTTCCACCTCCTCCACAACCGCCGCCCCCACTGTTACCACCACCTCCCTGACTCGCCGCCATGTTCCTGGGAGAGAGAATAGCCCCCGACAATACTCCCAGCCTGTGCCGCCAGTGTAGGGGGTGCTGACGACGCATGCGCAGGCTGGGAGGGGGCGAGGGAGAGGGTGGGAAGGACCGAGGGGGCGGGCAGGGAGGAGGTATTGGATCCAGAGGAGATGCTGTTCAAAAGTGTGAAATGTTGGCTTTAAAAAATGTATGATCACTGAAAGGATGCTAAATCTCTAGTCCATTACTTTGGGTACCAAAATCTTGTGAAGGAACACCAGCTGAACCATAGGTCACTTACGATATGTCAGAAAATCTCTGACTTGCTTCACCTTTTCTGTTCTTCAAAATAAATATAAATATATTAGGTGGGAATGAAAGAAACTCATTTCAAAAACCAGTATTTAAAGACTATCAAGCTTACTCCAAATGCCTCAGAAATCATTTACCTCATTACCCATGAGGGTAGTTTTGGAAGGAAAATTGGTGCAGTACTGAGTTGTAAGTGCATAAAAATGTTGCCATGGTTGGTTGATACTGTTGTTAAGCGCCATGGAGGAAGTTCTGACTCATATAGACCCTGTATAGGGTAGGGTTTCAGAGGCTGTAAACCTTTGCAGGAGCAGAAAAACCTCATCTTTCTTCCCCAGACACAGCAAGGTCAGTTTGAACCTTGGGCTCAAACCACCAATCTTCTGATTCACAGTCCCATAGTTTAAAATCTTAAAATATGAGGAGACTTATAGAATGTTTTCAAGGATACCTCGCTTTCCAGTGTATATGGGTCTCCGCCAAACTCCTGCCTTCCAACAGTTGGAAGAGTTCTCTGAGTCTTTTTCTACGCTCTTTGAAGTGATGCCAAGATCTCCAAAATATATCCTTTTTTTTTTTTCTCATCATTTCTGTTTTGACTGATGGAAAACTCTTTGATCATGAAACAACCTAAAAGTTTACTTTTGAAATATAAGTTTTGATTTGGGCTACATTTTAGAGTGTTTAACATTGAGGATGTCAAGCTAATCAATCTTGAATTATAGACATTTATACTTAGAACCCGACTCCTGGTATGACGCTGTAGGATAAGCACTTGACCTCAAGGTCGATTTGACCACCAAGGTCGGTGGTTCAAACTCACCAGCCATTCCTTGTAAACCCTATATAGGGTTGCTGTAAGTTGAAACCAACTTGACAGCACTTAACAATAACATTCTTACAACCACCACTTTGTCAGTTTGTCATTACTGTGGTGGTGGCTGAGTGTTGGTATGATACAGAAAGTGATGCCACCTGTATTTTAAAAACCAGAAAAGCCACTCATGGTGGACAGGTTTCCGCAGAACTTCCAGACTAACATAAACTAGGAAGAAGGAGATGTGACCACTTCAGAATGGTAAACAACTGGAACCCTTATATTATAGCAGCAGAACACAATCAACATAATGTTGGAAGATGAACCACTCAGATTGGAAGGAACTAAAAATAGACTGGGGAAAAGCTGCCTCCTAAAAGTTGTTGTTGTTGTTCTTAAATGCTGTGAAGAAGGTTCTGACTCATAGTGACCCTATATAGGATTTCTGAGGAGCGGCTGGTGAGTTTGAACAACCAACCTTTCGGTTCAAACTGACCTTGCTGTGTAGTGCTTATCCTACAGCGCCACACCAGAAAGCCTAAAAGCAGAGTTGACTGCAATGAAAAGATGGTGCAAATATTTTCGGATCTTCATTTTCTTATGTGGCACAACTCAAATTGGGGAGAAGTGACTGTAAAAAATTAATAATCAGAATGTGGAATGCACAAAGTATGAGTCTAGGAAAATTGGAAGTTATCAGAAATGAAATGGAATGCATAAATATCAACACCCTAGGCATTAGTGAGCTGAAATGGACAGGTGTCGGCCATTTTGAATCAGACAGTCTTAAGGTTTATTATGTCAGGAACAACAAATTTGAGGTGTTTCATTCAACATCAAAAAGTGCATTCAGGATCTATCTATGATAGGATACTACCCATATGCCAGTAAGGAAGACCAGTTCATACCACATCATTCACATTTACACACCAACCACTAAAGCCAGTAAGGATGAAATAGATGAATTCTTCCAACTTCTACAACCTGAAATTGATCGAATATGCAATCTAGATGTATAGATTATTACTGATTAAAATATGAAAGTTGGAAGCAAATAAGGATCAGTACATGGAGTCCTGGTGTGGCGCTGTTGGTTAATGCGCCAGACTGTAAAGCCATTTGAACTACAAGGTTGGTAGTTCAAGCTCACCAGCTGCTCCTTGGAAACCCTATACAGAGCCACTATGAGTCGCAACTGAATCGACGGCACTTGACAACATCAACAACATGGAAAATATGACCTAGGTGATAGACATGATGCTAGAGATTGTGTGATAGAATTTTGCCAGGCCAAACATCTTACAAATAAATACCTTTTTATAAACATCATAAACAGCTACTATACACGTGGACCTCACCAGATGAAATACACAGGAATCAAAGTGATTACATCTATAGAAAGAGAAGCTCAATACCATTAGTCAAAAAAAGACCAGAGGCAGACTGTTGTGCAGACCATCAATTGCTCAGATACAAGTTCAGGCTGATACTGAAGAAACTTAAAACAAGTCCATGAGATCCAAAATATGACCTTAAATATATCCCATCTGAATTTAAAGATCATCTCAAGAACAGATTTGTTACTGTTGAATGATGATGCATGAAGGAAATTGCAATCATTGCAATGAAACAATGAGTGTAAAACCTATGCTATCCCATATAAACTACCACTCAATTCACAATAAAAAAAACTTTAAAAATAAAAAAAGGACAGATTTGTTACATTGGACACTAATTGTCAAAGACCAAAGAAGTTGTGAAATGGCATTCGGAACATCAGCCATTAAGAAAGCAAAAGGTCATTAAAAAGACAGGAGAGAAAGAAAAGACCAAAGTGAATGTCAGAAGAGACTCTGAAACTTGCTCTTGAACATAGAGAAACTAAAGCAATTGGAAGAAATGATGAAACAAAAGAGCTGAACTAAAAACTACAAAGGGCAGTTCAAGAAGACAAAATAAAGTATTATAATGAAATGTGCAAAAACGTAGACAATCAAAAGGGAAGAGCACATACAGTATTTCTCAAGCTGAAAGAATTAAAGAAAAAAATTCAGGCCTTGGGTTGTAATGTTGAAGGTTTCTACGGGCAAAATGGAGTCCTGGAGTAGCACTGTAGTTATGAGCACTGGACTGCTAACCTCAAGGTGGGCAGTTCAAACCCACCAGCCATTCCTTGGAAACCCTATCCATAGTTGCTATGAGTCAAAATGACTCAATGGCATTTAGCAAAAGTATGGGCAAAATATTGAATGATGCAGAAAGCACCAAAAGAAGATGGGAAAAATACACAGAATTGCTGTACCAAAAAAAAAACATTGGCCAGTGTTAAACCATTTCAACAGATGACATATGATCAAGAACCAACAATATTGAAGGAAGAGGTAGGTCTAAGCTGCAATGAAGTCATTGACAAAACACAAGGCTCCAGAAATTGATGGAATACAAATTGAACTGTTTCAACAGACTGAGGCACTCACTCATGTATGCCAAGAAATTTGTAAGACATTTAATTGTGCTCACGAGGAACATCTTCATAGGTAGTCCTTATACCAGAACAAGGGAGATAATTGTTTAAAATCAGGAAATGTGTGCACCAGGGCTGTGTTATTTGTCAGTACTCATTCAATTTGTAAGGAGCTCTGGTAGCATAGTGGTTACGAGTCGGGCTACCAACCTCAAGGTCAGCAGTTCGAAACTACCAGCAGCTCCACTGGAGAAAGATGAAACATTCTGCTCCCATAAAGATTTACAGCCTCGGAAACCCTGTTCAGGGTCACTATGAGTTGGAACGGACTCCACAGTACTTAACAACAACAACAACAACAATTCAATTTATATGCTGTACAAATAATATGATAACTGGGTTACATGAAGAAGAGTATTGCATTAGGATTAGAGGAAAACTTATTAACAACACAACCTTGTTTGCTAGAAGTGAAGAGGACTTGAAATATTCATTGATGAAAATCAAAAACTACAGTCTTCACTATGGATTGCACCTCAATGTGAAAGAAAAAAAAAATGCAAAAATAGCAAATGTCCTCACATTCAAACCAATGAATAACATTGTGATAAGGAGAGAGAAGACTGACTGTCAGACTTCTTTTTGCTTGGATCTGCAATCAACACTGATGGAAGCAGCAGTCAACAAATCAAAGGACATATTGCATTAGGCAAATCTGTTGCAAAAGACCTCTTTAAAGTGTTCAAGAGCAAAGAAGTCAATTTGAAGATTAAGGTAAGCCTGACCCAGGGTATTTTCAATCGCCTCATATGCATGTGAAAGTTGGAAAATGAATAAGGAAGACCATAGAAGAATTGATGCATTTGAATTTTGATGTTGGAGAAGAATAATGAAAGTGCCATGGACTATCAGAAGAACAAACAAATTCTTTAGTTTTGTCATCATTGACTTTAGTGGTTAGTATATAAATTTGAGTGATGATGCTATTAACTTGCCTTCCTTATAGACATATGGATATCTTATCACAGACAGCATAGTTCTTCAAGACAGATCTTGAAATAATCTACTATGAATTTCTACTATGAATGCTATTCCTTTTCAGTTTATAGTTCCTGGCATAGTTAACCCTATGATTGTCTGATTCAAAATGTCCAATTGTAGTCCATTTCAGTTCACTAATGTTTAGGATATTGAACTTTATGTGTTCCATTTCATTTTTGACGAGTTCCAATTTTCCTAGATTTATACTCAGCATATCCCATGTTCTGATTACTCATGGATGATGGATGTGTGCAGCTGTTTCTTTTCATTGTGAGTTGTGACCCATCAGCAAATGAAGGTCCTGAAAATTCAGCTTCTTCCATATGCTTAAAGTCAATTTTACTTTGAGAATGTACCTTTTCCCCAACTGTACTTTGATTGCCTTCTCAACTGAGGGGCTCATCCACCAGCACTATATCAAATAATGTTGTGTTGCTATTCATAAGATTTTCAGTGACCATTTAGAAATGGTCAGACTCTCCTTCTTAGTCAGTCTTAGTCTGGAAACTCAGCTGAAACCTGTCCACCATGTGTGACCCTGCTGGTATTTAAAATATCCGTGGCAAAGTTCACAGAATCACAGTAACACACAAGTCACCAGAGTAGAGCAAACTGATAGAGGAGAGGTGGAAGAAAAATATTAAGAATGGAAATATTTTAATCATCAACAGTGAGAATTTTTTTTTTCCATTGTTGAAAACAATGTGTTGGACTTCGGGAAAAGTAAGTGCTGAGGATCACTATACCTGTTAAGTGGAAAAGGCCATGACAACCAAATTATTAAAGGAAAGGAAAAAATATATATCTCTAAAAGTATTGAAAGATAATCTATGTAAGATAACTAGAAAGCTTATCAAGTCATCTAGGTATAAATGAAAAGGAGGCAAAATATCAACGTGTAGCGTTCCTTGGGAGTTCTGGTGTGGCACTGCAGGATAATGCACAAGGTCAGTTTGAATCGCAAGGTCAGCTCCTAGGAAACCCTATACAGGGTCACTGTGAGTCACAACTGACTTGACCGCACTTAACAGCAACAGAACATCAAAGCCAAAGAAAGGTACAGGTTTAGAATGACAATCATGAAGGCTAGAAATTTATTTCAATTCCTCCACTGCCAGTGTAACACTTAAAAAACTGAAGGAGAATTAACAGCACTATTTCAGTTCCCTCACTGGTATTTCTGAAAAGAATAATAATATTTTAATGTTGCCATTGTTGATCAGTGCCATGAGTCGGTGTGGTCTCATAGCAACCCTGTGTAGGGTTTCCGAGGCTTTAAATCTTTTGTGGAAGTAGAAAGCCTTGGAGCTACTGGTGGACACGAACTGCCAACCTTATGATTAGAAGTCCAGTGCTTATTTTATGGAACCCTTGCGCTCCCAGCTTAATACTTAAATGGTGATGGTGGTGGTGGTGTGTTATGGAGTCTGTTACAACTCATAATGACCCTGCATAGGGTTTCCAAGGCTGCAATTCTTTATGGGAGCAGAAAGCCTTGTCTTTCTCCTGCAGAGCAACTGGTGAAGTCGAAATGCTAACTTTGTGGTTAGCAATCCAACGTGTAAACCACGATACCACCACAGTTTCTTTAATATTTAAATAGTGTTTACTATTTGTCAGGTGTACCCCAATTGCTTTATATATACTAAGCTATGTAATCCTCATAAAAATCTTTTAAAATAGGAAAAATGTAGAATAGAATTTCAAATTCTCATGGAATCCAGGTTTTAAGGAGTCAATAAGTCTGGATGAACCTCCCAAAATTATGACCCTGAGATAATCTTTAAAACTTATAAAGGCACTAAGTAGCTGGCTTACAAGAGGAAGTTTAGCTTAAGAGTGTGCAGGGGAAGGTAGAGTCCCCACTGAATAGTTTTCAACTTGTTTAGACAGGTCTGGTGAAAGGAGATGGGGATAAGATTCTCACGATTCAATAGTGAGTAATTGTTATGACTAATTGTGATTGTCACAACTGTAAAGGTAGAAGTTTTGTAACATAAAGGGGTTAGTAGTTAATCTTACATTCCAGAAACAGAGGACCCTAGCATCATAAAAGGAAAAGAGCACAAGTGGAATGTGGGACCCTATGATAGCATGGAGAGATAGAGCAGCTGAGGACACTAGACTCATGGAAAGAGAAAGGCTGTGTGCTGGTGGCCAGGAAGCAGGTTTTCAGAATGTGCCCTTTGGTTATTTAAATGTTTATATATTCCTGAGTGTTTTTGTATACAAAACAAACAAACAAAACCAGTGGGAACAGAAGCAAACAAATACTATTGAATAATGATGCATGGAGGAGATAGTAATCATTGCATTGAAACAAAATATGACAGGATGAGTGTAAAACCAATGTTTTCCCATGTAAACGATTACTCAATTCCCAATAAAAGCTTTAAAAAAAGAAGAAACTTGAAAACTTAACCAAAAGTATCCCTTGAAATCTTTGCTAAATCATACTATTGTTTAGCTCATCTAGTAAGAATATTTGCCTTAATCATCGTAGCCTCTTAAAGACTCATCTATATAGGATCAAGTGGGGGAAAAGGCAAAGCTTTCTGCTCTCACAAAGATTTAGAGTCTCAGAAACCCTGCTATGTCCTATAGCATAACTGTTAACCAGAATCCACTCTATGGCAGCGGTTTGGGGTTTTATATAGTATCAAATTGACAACCCTAACTTGAAAGGTCAGAAAATAAATTTATCAGGCAGTGAGTTTGTTTATGTTAGTGGGAAAGGACAATTGAGAAAAGAAGGGTTAGAATGTTTGAAGAATGTAATCAATGTCACTGAATGGTGCATGCAGAAATTGTTGAATTGGTGTATGTTCGACTGTGTATAATTTCAACAATGATAAAAAAAAAACCTGTAGACTTATTCTTCCTTTTTATATATGAGAAAAAAAGTAAACACTTCATATAGGATCACTTAAGAAAATATTCCATTGTGTATGCAGAATGTTAAGCAAAGTACCTGGCAAATATTCACTCATCTAATGAATATTTATTAAGCCACTATTTTGTTCTCAGAACTGTTCTCCATACAACTAAAAGCATCAGGTACTCAACAAATGTTAATCTCTTTGCCACACCTTTATCCTACTCCAAAAATAAGAGAATATTAAAAAAAAAAAAAAAAGATACAAAATACAGGACGCCAAGGGAAAAATTAGTACTTTAAAAATAGTAATGGGCAAAGAGATATATGACATATTCAGTGCCTTTTTTTTGCTTCTATTTATACTAAAGGATACTTTACAGTGATTGCAGCTTTTAAGTTATACCTGAAATGGACATGTTGGCAACTTGCTTAATTTTGGGCAATCCTCAGAATTATCCAAGTGAAATATACAAATGAATGTTAATAAATCACCAGGACTAAATGGCATATATGAAAGATCATAGACGAAAAACCAAAGGAAAGTAGGAGAATTTTGAAGAAAACATGCAGCCTCTGTAAAAACACTAATAGACTGCAAATGCAATTTCTGGTCATAAGAACTCCAGAGGGGACTCCTGAAATTCCAGACCCATTTACAGTAACCACTGCTCCAAACAAACTGGTAGTTATCCAGCATTTATGAATACTATACAAGAGAAAAGGTACAGTGAAATGTCCAAAGCTTTAAATTCTTCTTCTATTAAAGGTCAAAATCAATGCACTACACTACACAACATTCTTACCAATTTGTAAATAACCAAAAATGAGATATCTTTTAAATCAGTATCCAGTACAAGGGGACTAAACGGTGTGGCACTGTGGGTTAATGTGCTAGACTGCAAAGTCCGTTTGAACTGCAAGATCAGAGGTTCAAGCTCACCAGGCCCCTCCTTAGAAACCCTATACAGGATCACTATCTGTTGGAACCAACTCAATGGCACTTAACAACAACAATATGAACATTTTAAATATATTGTTGCTGTTGTGCCATCAAGTCGGTTCTGACTCATAGTGACCCTGCAATAGGGTTTCCAAGCAGTGGCTGGTGAGTTTGAACTGCCTACCTTGTGGCTCCTAATACACACTAGGACTCCTATAAATCTAAACAAAACCAATTTCATTACCATCAAGTCTATTAAGACTCACAGTGACATTATAGGACAGAGTAGAACTGCCCCATTGAGTTCCCAAGGCTGTAGATCTTTACAGAAGCTGACTGCAATGTCTTTCTCTTGAGGAGTGGCTGCTGCTGCTGGTGGTGATGTGCCGTGGAGTCGGTTCAGACTTATAGCGACCCTGTAGAGGGTTTCCAAGGCTGTAAATCTTTACAAAAGCAGAAAACCTCATCTTTCTCCCGTGGAAGAACTACCCATAACCACTATGTTTCTAGGAGTGACTGACCTATTTGGAACCACTATGTTACCAGGAGTAGCTGGTGGGTGTGAATCTTTGGGTTACCAGCCAAGCACTGAACCAATGCACCACCAGGACTCCTGAACTATTAACCAGGACCTAGGAAATGGCCAAAGATCACTATGGTGTGTTCAAGTAATTGCTACATTCAGAAAAAAAAAAAAAAATGTTCTAAGTTCACAATGAAAACTTACAAAAAAAGAAAGAAAGAAAGTTACTGAAACTAATTAAAAGATTCAGCAAAGTTGCAGGGTATAATATCAACATACAGAAATCAATCAGAGGGATTCTTTTACATTAACAAAGAGAGCTCTGAAAATGAAATCAGGAAAGCAACCCATTTTCAATAGTCACCACAAAAATGAAATACTTAGGAATAAATCTAGCCAGGGAAGCAAAAGACATATACAAAGAAAACTACAAAGCATTACTACAAGACACTAAGAAATTTACATAGGTGGAAGAATATACCTTCCTCATGAATAGGAAGATTTAACATTGCGAAAATGTCAACATTACCCAAAGCAATCTACAGATATAATGCAATCTCAACTCAAATTCTAACATCATTCTTTAAAGACATGGAAAGGCTAATCACCAACTTTATATGGAAAGGAAAGGGATCCGGAATAAGCAAAGCACTATAAAGTCTTTGATAACTTCAGTGTTTTCTCCATTTACCTTGATGTTACTTATACGTCAAGTGATGAGGATTTTTGCTTTCTTTACATTAAGGTGCAACCCCATACCTAGGGCTGTAATCTTCTTCAGTCAGTGTTTTGAGTCCTCTTCGCTTTCAGCAAGCAAGGTTGCAGATGAGTCTTCCTCCAATCCTGATGCCACATTCTTCTTCATATAATCCAGCTTCTTGATTTATTTGCTCAGCACACAGATCGAGTAAGTATGGTGAAAGAATACAACCCTGGTGAACACCTTTGCTAATTTTAAACCACTCAGTGTTCCCTTGTTCTGTTGGAATACCTGCCTCTTGGTCTATGTACAGTTTCCTCAAGAGCAGAATTAAGGGTTCTGGAATACTCATACTCTGCGATATTGTCCATAGTTTATCATGATCTGCACAATCAAAGCCTTTGTGTAATCAATAAAGCACAAGTATTCTCTGTTTTCAGCCAAGATCCATCTGATGTCAACAATGATATCCCTTATTCCACATCCTCTTCTGAATCCAGCTTGAACCTCTGGCAGTTATATACTGTTCCAGCCCTTTAAGAATGATCTTTAGTAAAATTTTATTTTTATGGTATATTAATGGTATTATCCAATGATTTCCACATTCCGTTGAGTGCCCTCTCTTTGAAATAGGCACAAATATGGATCTCTTTCAATCAGTTGTCCAGTTAGCTGTCTTCCAATTTTTCTTGGCATAGATGAGTGAGTGCCTTCAGTGCCACATCAGTTTGTTGAAAGATTTCAATTTGTATTCCACCGATTCCTGGAACCTTGTTTTTTGTCAATGCCTTCAATGCGCCTTGGACTTGTTTCTTCAGTATTATTGGCTGTTGATCAAATGCTACCTCTTGAAATAGTTGAACATCAACCATTTCTTTTTACTGCCGTGACTCAGTGCATACCTTCCATCTTCTTTTGATACTTTATAAATCGTTCGATATTTTGCCTGTAGAATCTGTCAATAAGTCAAGGCTTAATTTTTTTTCCTTCAGTTCCCTCAGTTTAAGAAATGCTGCACATGTTTTTCCCTTTCTACTTTTACTTAAGCATAACATATCATCTACTTCTTCCTGATCAATGTGTTCAGTATTGAGAATTCTGAGTTCAGTTCCATTAATGTGCATGCTATAATTGTGTTCCATTAGGTTATTTCATAATCTGGTGCACTGTTAACTCAAGTTTTCTTTTTTTATACAACATTAATTTTAATTGATAATATCAATCAGTAATGTTTAAACTTAATTCTCTGTGACTTTGTTTCATGCTCTAATAATCTTGCACATTTATTCTAGTTATTTTTTTCTTATTGATATTGTGTATTCTGAACTGAATGTTATCATTAATTGCATTCCATATGGTGTCCTAAATTCTTTCTTTGAAAAATAAACTGATTTCCAGCACAGAAATCTTCTCTGTTTAGGAATTGCTTATAGGGTATTATTCTTTTGGAGAGAGGATAAAGAGACAGATGGCAGAGTTGTACTCCTTTACTCTGACCTAACTTGCTTTATTCCCATTTCACTATTTCCTAGAGCATGTTAACCCACACAAGTCATTAACCCTCAACAGGCTAACCAACCAATCTTCAGCAAACAGCTACTCAAGCGTGTTGAGTTGAAAAGGTAGTTTTCAGACTGAATTTCCTATAAATATCCTATCTGAAATAAACTTTTATTCTGTTGCATTACACACTTCCATTACCCTCATCTTGCTGCCATCTACCACTTCGACCTCAAGGTGAAAATATGTTTAAGAATTAAAATAAAACCAAGCAAGCATAATAATAAAATTCTTCCTTAATAACCTCAAACTGATCTCCTTCTGCTGTTTAGAATGCTTTGTTCCCACCCTAGTCATCTTTCTCTTGAAAAATCACAGCAGCCTTCTAACTATTCTCCCTCCTTCTGGTCTTGCCTTTGGCCCTTCCTTCACATTCTCCTTCCAGCTGCCAGAATGAGTTATCCAATATTGTCAATTACCATCTTCTCTAGTGTTTACAGAATCAGAGACCAGCTATCTGAGCATGCTACACAAGGGCTTCCTTGATTTGGCCTCTGCATATTTCCCCAGCCACATCTTTCACCACTCACCTGCTTTGTGCTCTATGTTGTTGCTGTTAAGTACCATTGAGTTGATTCTGACTCATAGCGACCTTGTGTAGGGTTTCCAAGGAGTGACTGGTGAGTTTGAACCATCAGTCACTTGGTTCAAACTGACCTTATGGTCCAGTGCTTTATCCCACAGCACCACACCAAAATACAAGCAAACCCATTGCCGTCAAGTTGATTCCAACCCATGCTTATCCTACAGAACTGAGTAGAATTGCCCAAAATAGTTTCCAAGGCTGTGATCTTTACCAAATTAGACTGACACATAATTCTCCTGCAAAGTGGCTACTGGTTTCAAATCTCCTATCTTTCACTTAGCAGTAGGGTGCTTAACCACTGCATGACAAGAATTCTATACTTAATTATTTACATTTTCTGCCCACTTCTAATACAACCACTACTACCACCCTCTGCCCCCAAACACACATACACTGTCCCTTTGACTGAAATGATCTCAAACTCTTTGAGCTGGGCAATACCTATATATCGTTCAGGATTCAATTCAGATATCACTTCTCCAAAAAGCCTTGCTTCAACTTCTTGTCAGTCTCCTTCCCTCCAGGGGAAGGAATGTGCTTTCAAATTGCCTGTGTTTATCTCTGTCATCTTAGTTATTATGGTATATTATTATTGTTATCATCTTTTTAAAAACTTTTTATTGTGAATTGGGTGAAGGTTTACAGAGCAGATCAGTTTTCCTTTGAACAATTCATACACATTGGTTTCACATCATTAATTGCACCCTCCATTTATCCAATATCTTCCTTATGTTTTCACATTTCCATTCCTCCTTATTTCTTAACATTTTCTGCCTTCTGAAATTGTCCTTGGGTAAATGCTGCCCATTTGATCTCACATGGTTGATTATTCTAAGGCATGCATACCTCCCTAGTTTTAATGCTCATCTTATGTTGTTGTTCTTAAGAGCTGTAAAGTCAGTTCTGTTTCATAGCAACCATGTATAGGGTTTCCAAGGAGCGGCTGGTAGGTTTGAACTGCCAACCTTGTGGTTCACTGTCCAGTGTTGATCCAACAGTGTCACACCAGGAGTCCTTATAGACCTGTATACTGTTTTGCTGAAAACTGAACAATGAAGGTGAGTCCATTTCCAGACATGAAGGGTGACAAAGGGCCATAGTCTCAGGGGTTCCACCAGTCATTTTCTGACAAGTAAGCCTGGTCTTTTTTAAGAATTTAAGTTTTGCTCCACATTTTTCACCCACTGTATCCAGCACCTTCTAATTTGATCCCTTTGAGAGCAGTTGGCAGTAGCCAGGCACCGTCTATTTGTTTCTATTCCTCTCTCTTGGATGTGAGCTTCATAAAATCAGACACTGTATCATATTCATTGTTTTGCTCTAGCACATACTTGTTGTTGTTGCCGTTGTTAAGAGGCATAAAGCTGGTTCTGACACATAGTGACCCTGTATAAGGTTTCCAAGGAGCAACTGGTGGGCTTGAACCACCAACCTTGTGGTTCAAATTGATTTTGCAAAGAACAAACAAGATGGCGGATCGGGTGGACGTATAGCAGAGAGCTCCGCCAACAACAACACAGAATACCCAACCAAGCAGGTTCAGGAGATGGTCCCAGAACTCTGAACC
>NW_006408773.1:4198840-4214954 GCF_000296735.1 Chrysochloris asiatica
TTTTTTGTTTGTGTGTTTTTTTAAAAAAAAAGCTAAAGTGGATAAAGGGAAATACTTTTAACTGATCTTATATGGAGGGGATTGTAATCAATGTAATGAAACAACTTATATGAATTGTTGAATGTGAAACTGATGACGTGCCCTGTAAACTTTCACTCAATCCACAATAAAAACCTTAAATTAAAAAAAAAAAATTGATTTTGCAGTCCAGTGCATTAACCCACAGTGCCACACCAGGACTCCATATAGTAGACACTCAAAAATATTTGTTTCTTGAGGAAAGGAATGCAAAGGTGATATCATGTAAGCTTCAGAATCACTACTCTATATTTGACTCCTGAGTACCACTTGAATGAGTGTGGCCCTTCTGAGTGTGAAAACTTAAATCATTTAAACCATAAACTTCTCAATAGTTTAATTTTTTTTTTCTCAGAATCATTCGAAACTCGTTTCTTTCCAAATTATAATTGAGTGTTTCTCTATCTTTGCATTCAACATAAAATAGTGTGTTTCAAAATTTTGTTATTCATAACCTTCACTCCCTTCTCAGAGTTACAGTTTCCTCTAAAGTACTAATGACTAATTTTTCTCACTGTGTTCTCACTCACTGACTGCCCCCTGATTCCTGGGTGCCTCAGGCGGCAGGCTTGTGAGCTACTAAATTCTACTGCTCACTGCCCTAAGGCCAATCCAAGAAAGTTTTTCTGGCTCATAAATTTTTCCTGCTTTTGGAGTACAGGCTGCAGAGCCTGAGTGTCATAACAGAAAGCACTAATCTGTACACCCGGTGTATTGAGGCGTGTAAAGCCAATCCATTACATTCTATGACACTTTTATTAGTTTAAACACAATTTGCCAAACCTATTCAAATTGTATGCATATGGGAGAATTTTGCTCATAGCTATTTTTGGAATTTTAGATCATCCTCCACAAAAAATGCCTAGGTACCACTGTACCCTCAGTAGTTTTCAAAGTAGTGTTTCTAGGTTTCAGCTACTAATGTGGCAAGTGTTAGGGTCAGGAGAATTGGTTACAGAATGTGGCTTCTCATTGTGGATTAGAAGAATGGAAACAGGTCTGCTGGTTTTTTGTTTGTTTTAAAGTTTACATGGGAGAATATCATTCTTACATTCATCCTATCGTATTTTGTTACATTGCAATGATTACAATCCCCTCCATGCATCATCATTCAACAGCATTTTCTTCCATTCCCTCTGTTTTTTGTTTTGGATGTACATCAAAGCACTCAGGAATATACAACTATTTAAACAACCAAAGGACATACCCCACAAGCACACCTTCCAGACTTGAGCACACAGCCCCTCTCCCTCCATGAGTCCAGTATCCCCAGCCCAGACACTCCACCTCTCCACGTCATCATCTCTGCCTCCTTCTCTGGTGTCACTGCTTCTCTGGATAGGGTCCTGCACTTTGCTCTTCTCCCTTGATGGTCCAGGGCCCTCTGCTCCTGGACTGCAAGATCAACCACTCCTCTCCTTTTGTTACAAAACATTTACCTTTACATTTGTAACACTCACAGTCAGTCCTGATAGCAATTATTCACTATTGAACCACAAGAGTCTTACCCCCCATTTTCTTCCACCAGCCCCGTCCAGACAGGTTGGAGAGTCTATTTTCCTCCATACCCTCTGAAACTAGGCTCCCTCTTGAAAGCTTGTAAGCCAGTCACTTTGTGCTTTGTAGTCCCCCATTTTGGGTAGCCAATGTCTAAGTTACCCATCCTTGTCAACCCCGTGTACTGAGGGGGTGGAAATGATCCTCACTGTAAAGATTTGTTCCCTCTTTTGAGCTACTACATCCATAAGTATAGGTCAAGTTCATCAAATTGTAGCAGATTACTCTTTTTTTTTCCTCTTCTTTCTTCCTCTAGTCGAGTTCTGATATTCCAGTCATTGAAGCCAGGTCAAATGGGTACTATCTGCAAGTATGAGTGTTCTTGTGCATCTCCCCTCACTTCATATCAGCTGGACACTTCACTCTCTGCTCTAATCTCTGTGGACACGCCTCTGTGCCTAGGTCCAGGAGTTCCCAGGTCTTGCCATACTGCTGGCTAACCAGATCTCAATGTAGGTGGACGGGAGTCTGTCGAATGTGGTCGGGATTAGCTCACAAATTCATTTCTGTTTTTCCCCCACTTCCCTTTATCGGTAGACCAGTGTGGTCAGCAGCAAAACCACATACCTACTTGTGTAGTCCCCTTTAGTCTCAGTCTTAGAAAGGGGTTTTCCCTGAGAGGACCGGACCACTTACCCTGATGCCTCCCTGGTGAACAACTTGCATGCTCTTGTAGTAGTCAATCAGACTGCCATTGTTATTTTTTATTTTCCCTGCTGGTCTTTCTTTCAAGAAGTATCTTCTCTTCTTCTAGCCACTCCATGCTGGTCTGCTTGTCCTTTCAAGTGGAAATTTTCCACCTCAGAAGATTCTGGATAGGGATCAGGATTCCACCTATGGTCTTATGCAAAGGCTCTGTAGGAAGCCTCCTTCACTGGGCAAGTTCTAGCCCCATTTTGGTTGTTCCAATCACTTATTCAAGGTTATATTTTGGCTCTTGTGGACTTGTTTTCATTTTCTTCACCTTCAGTTTGAATTGACATATGAGTAATTGATGGTCTGTTCCACAGTCTGCCCCTAGCCTTGTTTTCACTGATGATATGGAGCTTTTCCATTATCGATCTCCACAGATGTAGTCAATTTAATTTCTACATATTCCTTCTGGTGAGGTCCATGTGTGTAGTCGTCTCTTATGCTGTCAAAAGAAGTGTTTGAAGTGAACAAATCATTGGTTTTGCAGAATTCTATCATGTGTTCTCCAGCATCATTTCTATCACCAAGGCCATATTTTCCAACTACTGATCCTTCCTCTCTGCTCCCAACCTTTGCATTCCAATCACCAGTAATGAGCAATACATCTTGATTGCATGTTTGATTAATTTCAGATTGAAAAAGTCGGTAGAATTCATCCTCATTGGCTTTAGTGGTTGGTGTGCAAATTTGAATAATAATGGTATTAACTGGGCTTCCCTGTAAGAGCATGGATATTATACTATCACATACAGCATTGTACCTCATGACTGATCTGGATATGTTCTTTTTGACCTTGAATGCAACACCATTCCTCTTCAATTTGTCATTCCCGGCAGAGTAAACCATGCAGCTGTCAGATTCAAAATGGCCAATACCAGTCCATTTCAGCGCACTAATGCCTAAAACATCAATGTTTATGCATTCCATTTCATTTTTGACAACTTCCAATTTTCCCAGATTCATACTTTGTACATTTCATGTTCCGATTTTCAATGGATGTTTACAGCTGTTTCTCTTCCTTTTGAGTTGTGCCCCATCTGCAAATGAAGGTCCCGTGGGCTTTTCTCCCATGAGCTTTACTCCATTCACATCACCACAGTCAACTCTACTTTGAGGAGGCATCTCTTCCCCAGTCACATTTTGAGTGCCTTCCAACCTGAGGGGCTCATTTTCCAGCACTGTATCTGACAGTGTTTCTCTGCTATTAATAAGGTTTTCAATGACTAAAGATTCGGAAGTAGTTCGTCACTCTTTCTTCCTAGTCTGTCTCTGTCTGGAAGCTCATCTGAAACCTGTCCACCATGGGTGACCCTGCTGGTATTTAAAATACTGGTGGCATAGCTTTCAGAATCACAGCAACTCACAAGCCACTACAGTATGACAATTCACAGGTGAGTGGTGGCCATTTGGTTTTAAGTGGCTACTGTCACTTTAAATTTTGAGGAGATCTGTGTACATGCATAGTAGAACCCTCCAGTGGTGTGGCTGGGGTGTCCATTAGCTCAGGTATCCCCTCTAGTCACCAGAATGGAGGTGTGCAGACAGTGAGAGAACAATAAACAGATTCCAAAGAAGGAATGTCCACACCTGTATCCCCGTGGGTCTGTCAGGCATTTGTGGCTGTTCTGATCCTTCTCCCACTTGATCTCTCCCAAGATGGTGACTCCGGGAGTAGCTGAGCATCTTGAATTGGAAAGCAATGGATTTCTTGATTCTGCTACAAATTCCCCTAGCTGTCAGCCTTCCAAGCATCTAAATATTCCTTATATGTGGTTCAGAGTTCTAGCACCATACCTTGAGCCTGAAGAACAGATTTGATACATTAAACACTAAAGACCGAAAACCAGAAGAGTTGTGGGATGATATCAAGGACATCATACATGAAGGAAGCAAAAAAGAAGACAAGAAAGAACGAAAAGGTCAAAACGGATGTCAGAAGAGACACTGAAACTTGCTCTCAAGCATAGACAATGCCAAAGCAAATGGAAGAAATGAGGAGGTGCAAGAACTAAACATAAAATTTCAAAGATCAGCTCGAGAAGATAAAGCCAAATATTACAACAAAATGTGCAAAGATCTGGAATCAGAAAGCCAAAAAGAAAGAACACGCTCAGCATTTCTCAAGCTGGGGGAACTGGAAAAAAAATTCAAGCTTTGACTTTCGTATTGAAGGATTCTCTGGGCAAATTATTCAATGATGCAAAAAGCATTAAGAGAAGATGGAAGAAATACATAGAGTCACTGTACCAAAAGGAAATGGTTCATGTTCAACCATTTCAAGAGGTAGCATAGGATCAAGAGCCAGTGATACTGAAGGTAGAAGTCCAAGATTCATGGAAGGAATTGGCAAAGAACAAAGCACCAGGAATTAATGGAATAAAAATTGAAATCTTTCAAGAAAGTGAGGCGGCATAGGAGGCACTCACTCATCTCTGCCAAGAAATTTGGAAGACAACTATCTGGCCGACTGATTGTGCCCATTCCAAAAAGAGGTGACCCAACGAAATGCAGAAATCATCGGACAATCTCTTTGATATTCCATGCGAGTAAAGTTTTGCTAAAGGTAATACAGAAACAGCTGTAATCATACATTGACTGAGAACTTCCAGAGGTTCAAACCTGATTCAAAAGAGGCCATGAAGTGAGGGATACCATTGCTCATGTCCTATGGATCTTGGCTGAAAGCAGAGAATATCAGAAAGATGTTGACCTGTGCTTTATTGACTACACAAAGACTTTTGATTGTGTGGATAATGACAAGCTATAGACAACATTGCGAAGTATGAGTATTCCAAACCACTTAATTTTGCTCATGAGGAATCTGTACCTGGACCAAGAGGCAGTTGTTCGAACAGAACATGGGAACACTGAACGGTTTAAAATTAAGAAAGGTGTGCAACAAGGTTGTATTCTTTCACCATATTTATTCAACCTGTCTGCTGAGCAAACAATCTGAGAAGCTGGGTTCTATGAAGAAAAACGTGGCATCAGCATTGGAGGAAGACTCATTGACAACCTACGATATGCAGATGATACAACCTTGCTTGCTGAAAGTTTAAGAGGACTTAAAACATTTACTGATGAAGATCTTTGGTATGGATTACATCTCAATGTCAAGAAAACAAAAATCATCACCACTGGACCTATAAATTACATTCTTATCAACGGAGAAAAGATTGAAGCTGTCAAGGACTTCATTCTTCTTGAATCAACTATCAACACTCATGGAAGCAGCAGTGAAGAGATCAAATGACGTATTACATTAGGCAAATCTGCTGCACAAGACCTTTTTAGAGTGTTGAAGAGCAAGGATGTCAGCTTGAGGACTAAGCCTGACCCAAGCCATGGTAATTTCAATAACCACATACGCATGCGAAAGCTGGACAGTGAATAAGGAAGACCGTAGAAGAATTGATGGTTTTGAGTTATGGTGTTGGAGGAGAATATTGAAGTTCCATAGGCTGCCAAAAGAACCAATAGATCGGTTTTGGAAGAAGTGCAGCCAGAGTGCGCCTTAGAGGCCAAGATAGCCAAACTTCATCTCTCATACTTTGGACATATTGTCAGGAGGGACCAGTCGCTGGAGAAGGATATCATGTTTGGTAATGTGGAGTGTCAGAGAAAAAGTTGAAGATCCCCAACGAGATCGATTGGCCAAGTTGCAGCAGTATCAATGGACTCAAGCGTTGCAACAGTAGTGAGGCTGGCCCAGGATTGGACAGTGTTTCGTTCTGCTATACATAAGGTCACTATGGGTCGGTACCAACTCAATGGCACCTAACATCAACAACAACAATCAGTTATAGGCTGAAGACGGACTTATAAGCTGTCTCTGATGATGTTTCTGGCTATTCCTTTGTCTCCCCCTCAAATGTCTATTTTACAGTAGTAGGCAAGTAAAACCAAAATTCAAAAGATAGCCAAGCATCTTAACATTATATCCCTTCTTTTCCCCATTCAAACCATGCCTCAATCCCTGTATCCCAGAGCCCTATTGTTGCAAGGTGGAGCACACATCACTATTTACCTCTGTCTCCCTTAGCCCATGCAAACATGCCTAAATGTTCTCCCATCCCCCTCTCCCTTGTAGTATATTGCCTCTCCGCCAGCACCCAAAGTATCTTGTGTCTATTCCCTACCTTGTGTTCCATCTTCCCTTCCCTCCCCTCTCCCCAGTAGCCAACAAAGTTTTGTTGTTGTTGGGTTTTTTTTTTTTTTCCCCTTTTTGTGTGGGAAGTTTTTCTTAAGCGTTTACAATAATGGTCCTACACAGTATTTATACTTTTGTGACTAATTTCACTAAGCACAATATCCTCAAGGTTCATCTATGTTTTGTGGTGGCTTGTAGCTCCCTTGTTATTCTTCAAGGTAGCATAGTATTCCATTGTGTGTATGTACCAAAGTTTGTTTATCCATTATTCCATTGATGGACACTTAGTCTGTCTCTATCTTTTTGCTATTGTAAATAATGCTGCTATGAATATTTTTATGCATATATCTACTTGTGTTATGGCTCTTATTTCTTGTGGATAAATACCAAGTAGAGGAATTGCTGGATCATAAGATATTTCTATTTCCAACTTTCTGAGGAAGTGCCATACTGTTTTCAAGAGTGGTTGGACCGTTTCTGCCTGTTTTTTGTTTGTGTTTTTTTTTAGTGTTTTATTGTGAATTATATGATAGTTTATATGGGAGAACATTAGTTTTACATTCATTCTATTGTACATCATATCATTGCCATGGTTACAATCCCCTCCATGCATCATCAACCGACCAAAGGGTATACCCTGCAAGCCTGCCCCCTACACTATCCCCCCTACCCCCCAGTCTTCAGCACACAGTCGTTCTCCCTCTCTGGATCTAAAGCCCCCAGCTGCTCCATCGCTCCACATCATTGTCTCTGCCTCCATCTCAGGCATCACTGTTTCTCTGGGTAGGGTCCCGCTCTCGGCTCTTCTCCGTTGATGGTCCTAGGGACCTCTCTGCCTGTTTTTTAATAAGAGAGAAACCATGTTATTACTCTGCTTACTTTAGAGAGACAGTCAGTAGGTAACTGTGAGTTGCACTTGCAACTGACTGACAGTGAGAACTATCATGGACTCTGGAGAAGTGGAACTGCAGAGATTGAGAAGTCTATGTGTCACCTTTGGTGAGAATACTTTATATAAATATTGTTATCCTTCTTCAAGATACACTTTCATTCCATTCTCTGTTTCTTGTTTGCTTAACTGAAATATTTGGGTCATCCATTCGTCATAACTCATTCCTGTCCTAACACAAAATCATAGCGTACATAACATGACACCTATACTAAAATAGGGAGTTCTGCTGTATTGCTGTAGTATAAGCCCTGGACTGCTAACTGCAACGTTGGCAGTTCTAACCCACCAACCACTTCTCAGAAACTCTCTACAGGTTTGCTATGAGTCAGAACAGCGTTGAAGGCACACAACAAACAACAATATTAAAAATCATGGTCCTGGTGTAGTGTTGTAGGATAAGCACTGGACTGGTAACCACAAGGTTAGTGGTTCAAACACATCAGTTGTTCCTTGAAAACTCTATACAGAAACACTATGAGTTGGAAATGACTCCACAGACTTAACAACATACTAAAACTTGTGACAGAGCTGTGAGCTCTTTCAGTAGATACACATAGATCAGGCTAAATGAGATAATAGCCTTTCTGTATTATTTAGTAGTGAAAATTCAGCTAAATATTTGCTTCTGTTATGGGGACTACACTTAACTAGGACATATATATGAATACTTGTCGTCTTTGAAGGTAAAATCATATAAGCATTCTTTACTAGGGGAAATCTTAATATATTTGCCTGGACAGTATTCATTGATATGGACTACCTACATCATAATTATCTGCATTGCTTGTAAAAATTACAGATTACTGAGATCCACGATTGTTGCTGTTATATGCCATGGAGTCAGTTCCGACTCATAGCGACCCTGTACAGGGTTTCCGAGGCTTTAAATCTTTATGGGGCCTCATCTTTCTCCCATGGAACAGCTGGTAGTTTTGAGCTGCTGACCTTGCGATTCGCAGCCCGATTCGTAACCACTACGCTACCAGAGCTCCTGGGATCAACGATAGACCAGGTGAATTGAAATCTCTGTTTTGGGGACTCAGAAAACTGTATTTTTGACATGTTACCTAGGTAATTCTGTTGCATATTAAAGCTTGAGAACTACTGATTTTATAAGTATACAACATTGAAATTCAAATATTTTGAAGAGTTCTTACAGGTAAAGAAAAAGATTACTTCTGTGCTGTTTAAGAAGGAAGTATTTGGAAAAGGGATGGTCATTGAAACAGGAAAGAATTTAAATATGAAGAAGACTTAGATGTAGTAATGAATAGGATGAATTGTCTTGTAAGTAGTGAACTCTGGACTCCTGGAAATGTTCGTACAGAAAAGACAGAGGGTTCTGTTTAAGAGATGGAGTCTTGTATTTGTCAAGAGGCTGAACAAAATGATTCCTTGAGTCCCCCCTTAGCTCATATATTTGATAAGTTTATACAAGAAACTTCATGCAAGTAAGTTTTCAAATGAGAAAAAAGGACCAGAAAAGAATAGAAGAGTATCGAGATATGCGTTTATTTACTTGTATTGCTTTTCATGTCTCATTTTCGGAGTCACAAAACCACAATAATGGTATGATATATGTTAAACCATACTTGTTAACCCATTGGACTACTTGGCTTTCAATGATTTTCTTAGTGCACGTAATAGTCTCTGGCTCTGAATTTCAGCAGTAATGTTCTGAAATTCTATTTGCCTACTTGGGTCTATCACCTGCATCTTGGTTGCTACCTTACAGTTTTCAATACTATAATGTAGAACACAAATATGTGGCAAAAAAATTTTCTAAAACTCAATGAGTGTGGCTCATCACAACTAGATTGTAAGCTCCATAAGGACAAGAATCTTATTCATGATGATATAGAATCTGGCACATTGCTACCAAACCAAAACGCCCAAACTCATTGCCATTCAATTGATTCCATCTTATAACGACCCGATGTAGGATTTCTAAGACTATAAATCTTTGTTGTTGTTGTTGTTGTTAAGTGCCATCAAGTCAATTCTGACCCATAGCGACCCTGTGTAGGGTTTCCTAGGAGCAGCTGGTGAGCTTGAACGGCTGACCTTGCAGTTCAAACAGCTTTGCAGTCTGGCGCATTAACCCACAGCGCCACACCAGCGGGAGTAGAAAGTCTCTTTTTTCTCCTGTTAAATAGATGGTGGATTTGAACTGCTGACCTTGTGGTTAACAGCCCAACCCATAACCTAGTACATCAGCAGCGTTCCTTAGGGACATAGTACTAAGTTCATATCTGTTAATTGAATAAAATAAGCTATAAAATAACAGATACCTACTTCCCTGTTGTTAGTACTAAAAGATATAATTTTGTAATATGTCTGATACAATGCCAGGAACATAGCATGCATCTATAGACAGTGACTATTATTGTATCATAATGCCTTGTTTCTCTTCATTGTGGATCATCACTTTATCTCCCTACTCTAATGTAGTTTGCAGTCCTGGCTGGGTACCACTGGCCTTGGTTTTTTTGTTCTATTGCTTCCATAGTTGATAATGCTTTCAGCATTTTGTATTTTCTGCAAATTTGATACAAATCTAATTTAAACTAGAAGATTAATAAAAATGTTCTTTTAGAATTTCTAAAATCATATTGAGATTAAAAGCTTAAAAAGTATAGTTCAGCATATTAAGAAATATAGAATTAATAACTTTCATGTTAATAGTCTTCGAGTCTGTTCCGACTCATAACGACCTTGTATAGAGTTTCCGAGGAGCAGCTGGTGGATTTGAACTGCTGACCTTGTGGTTCACAATTCATTGCTGATCCTACAGTGCCACACCAGTTACTTGTTGTTGTTATGTGCCATGGAGTCGGTTCCAATTCATAGCAACCCTGTACAGGGTTTCCGAGGCTGTAAATCTTTATGGGAGCAGAAAGCCTCATCTATCTCCTGTGGAACAGCTGGTAGTTTTGAACTGCTGACCTTAAGATTCGCAGCCCGATTCGTAACCACTATGCTACCAGTTACTTGTAGACCAATGTTAATTGTGGTGCTATTCACAATAGACAAAGGTAGAAACAAACCAGTGTCCATCAACAGATAAATAGATTTTTAAAAATACAGTATATTGGGATATTTCAGTTATAACAAGAAATGAAGTTCTGATGCATGCTATATAATACAAGAATCTGGAAAACATTATATTGAAAGAAATTACCCAGAAACAAAGGCCAAATATTATATAATCCCACTTACATGACATCTCTAAAACAGGCAAATATAATTTATAAAAGTAGATTCATGGCTACCAGGAGTAGGGAATGGGGAGTGGGAAATTATTGTTTAATGGATATTGAATTTCTGTTTTGGGTGATGAAAATATTTTAGAAAGAGATAGCAGTAATGGTTGCATAACATTGTGAATGGAACTAATGTCACTAAATTATATGCTTGCCCGTTGGCTGGCTGGCTGTGTGCCATCACATTGGTCCTGACTCATAGTAACTCTGCATAGAGTTTCTGAGGATGGAAATCTTTATGGGAGCAGAAATCTTCATATTTCTCATCTTTCTCCTGCGGGCTGGTGGGTTTGAACTTCTGACCTTGCGGTTAGCTTTGTTGTTGTTGTTGTTGTTAAGTGCTGTCGAGTCGGTTCGGACTCACAGCAACCGTATATAGGATTACCAAGGAGCAGATGATGTGTTTGAACTGCCGATCTTGTGGTTTGCAGTTCAGTGCTGATCCTACAGCACTCACTACACCAGGAGTCCTTAGAATGGCAAAATCTGTGTTGCATATGTTTTGCCACAATTTAATAAATGCTACGTAGCACAAAGCTAATTAAAAATTTTAAATAAATCCATTTGAAAAAAAAAATGAAAGGAAGATGAAACAATAAAATAAAAAGAGCTCATGCTACAGGTTTTTGTAAAAGAAAACTCCATTAATTAATATGGAAACCAATAAGTCTTTCACTTAATATACAAGTTTGGTTTCAGCTTCTTTTATACCACACATGTTCACAACAATGTGAGAAGCCAAAAGTAGAAATTTTGGAAATCCTGATGATGTGCAATGAAATAGGGAAAGCTGGATTTGGAAGCTGCTTTGGAAGCTGCCCTAAGGCAGAATGAGCCTATTTACCAGCTGTCTGCTTGTTTTCCTAATGTAGCTGTTGGGCATTTGTTATAGAGATGAAAACAGATAGTCTTACCAATATAGATGAAATTCTGAACATGTGGCCTATATAAATGTAATTGATATCATAAGGCAAAGAATGATATTATGTAACATTTTACTGAATTATACATATTTAATGGATTAATCTCTAAAAAAGAGGCATAATCAGAGACAGGAGATTTCTATTTGTGTAGACATAATAGTAAAAAAGAAGCCATGGTGGCTTAGTGGGTTACCTGACGGGTTGTTAACTGCAGGGCCATGGGTTCAAATCCACCAGCTGGTCCGAAGGAGAAAGATGAGTCTATTGCTCTCATGGAAATTTATTGTTGCTGTTAATTACCTTAGAGTTGGTTCTGATTCATGTTGTCATTGTTAGGTGCCATCAAGCCAGCACCGACTCATAGCAACCTATGCACAACAGCATGAAACATATAGGGTCTCCAAGGATTGGCTGGTGTCTTTGAATCATCAATCATTCAGTTAGCAGTCCAGTGTTTATCCCACAGCACCACACCAGGACTCCAGTAGAGATTTATAGCCTTGGAACTGTACAGGGTAGCTAGAGTTGGAAGCAACTTCACACACACAAACACTAAGGGAAAGTTTCGTTTTTACAAAGGTATAAATAATTAGAAAGAGGGAAAGACAAAAAAAATTGGCAATACCTTGATTAGTTAATTATCATAGATCAGATTTAGCACACCATTACAGATGCAAAATTGTAATACATGAATATAAATTTAATTAGATGTTTGAGAAAATACTCATATTTGTTAATACATAAAAATGTCAAATTATTATATAATAAATAGAGAACCTATCTTTCCCCCAGCTTAAAACTGAATTTGTTTCATAATCTTTAATTAGGTAGAGATTTTGGAAGGCAAAATATATGTTATAGCAAAAAAAATTACGTAATCTTATCCCCTTCAGATATTCAATCTCTTCATCAAGGAAGAATAGATTTGATAAGTCTATCAACCGGATTGAATAACATATCCCTGATAACAAAGCTCACCTCAGGTATAAGTAGATTTTTAATTCATTATTTTAGAGTATGTATGCAACAAGATAAATGGACAAAAGACTGAAATTATCAAAGGTCTCATTTTGCTTGGATCCACAAACAATGCTCAAGGAAGCAACAGTCAAGAAATGAAATTAGGCAAATCTGCTGCAAAAGACCCCTTTAAAGTGTTAAATGGAGTCCTGGTGTGACGCTATGGGATAAAACACCTGACTGCAAGGTCTATTTGAACTACAAGGTCTACAAGGTCAGCAGTGTAAACTCACCAGCTGCTCCTTGGAAACCTTATTTAGGGTTACTATGAGTTGGAACCAACTTCACAACACTTAACAACAACAACAACAAAATATTTAAAGAGCAAAGATGTCACTTTAAGGACTTAGGTGCACTTTACCCAGGCCATGGTATTTTCAATTACCTCACATTCATGTGAAGGAGCTCTGGTAGCGCAGTGGTTATGAGTCAGGCTGCTAACCTCAAGGTCAGCAATTTGAAACGACCAGTTGTTCCGCAGGAGAAAGATGAGGCTTTCTGCTCCTGTAAACATTTATAGCCTCAGAAACCCTCTACAGGGGCGTTATGAGTCGGAATCGACTCGACGGCACATAACAACAACAGCAATGCTATCAGAGCTCCTTCTATAACAAGGAGAAAGACCTATTTATGCCTACACCCTTTCATTTGTAGGTGTAATTCTGTATATATTCTTGCTTTTGTATATTGTGATTGTTACTATTGTTGTTGTTGTTAGGCACCATCGAATTGCTTTTGAAAGAAACACTATTTGGTCCTGCACTATTCTCACAATTGTTCTGTAGAGCCTATTGTTGCTGCCACTGTGTCAATAGATCCCATTAGAGATTTTCTCCTTTTTGTTGACCTTCCATTTTACTAAGCATAATGTCCTTCTTCAGGAACTGGTCCATTCTGGCATGTCCAAAGCGTAAGAGATGAAGTCTCAACATCCTAGCATAGTGCTATCAGACACTCTGTGGGATAAAGATGAAGATTTCTGCTCCCGTAAAGATTTTCAGCCTCAGAAACCCTATACAGGATGGCTATGATTTGGAACCAACTCCACAGCACAAAACCACCACCACCTTGTAGATTGAATTATGTCCCCCCAAATATATGTTGTATATTTTATGCCTATGGTTATAATTCCTTTTGGGATTAGGTTGGGTTTTTTGTTTGTTTGTTTGTTATATTAATGAGGCAGGATTAGAGTAGGTTTTATTTTGAGTCAACATCTCTCTTTAACTATAAAAGTGGTTAAAGAAGCAAAAGAGTATGAGATGGGTGAAGTTTGATGCCACATGGAGATCTGCAAGGAACCAGGAATCAAGCTGAAGTCCCAAGGACTTTCCCTTAGAACCAACATATAGAGAAAGACTTTCCCTGCAGCCGGTGCCCTGAATTTAGACTTCTAAATTTCTAATCTGATGGGGGGAAATGTCTGTTTGTTAAAGTCATCTATCCACTTGTTTCTGTTGCAGCAGCAAGTCACGCATTGAATTATGTCCCCCAAAATGTGCTAACTTGGCTGGGTTCTCTAACATTCTCTGTGACTTGACTGAGATGTTACATAATGATGCAAGTTGGCAGTTACATAATAATGAAAGCATTCCCCATGATGTGATTTGATGTGATCAATCAGTGGTAAGGGAATTAGGCGAGGATGCAACACCTGTTTACTCAGCTCACAACCCTGATATAATATAAGAGGAGTTTCCCTGGGGTGTGGCTTGCATCGCCTTTTATCTACAAGAGATAGTAGGAGAGAGAAGCAAGCTGAGTAAGAGAGACCTACTATTACCAAGGAAGAAGAGCCTGGAGCGGAGTGTGTCATTTGGACCCATGGCCCCTGTACCGAGGACCTCCTAGACCCAGGAGAAGCTTGATATCAAGAAATACAGAGATCTCCATGGGATACTAAGTCCACAGACAATGGAAGGAGACAAAGACCTTCTCACAAAATCATCAAAGACAAAATGCATTTCCCTCCCCATCACTGATGTCCTGAATTTGGACCTTTAGCCACCTAAACTGGGAGGGAAGAAGTTTGTTTGTTAAAGCTATCTGCTGGTGATATTTTTGTTATAGCTGCACTAGATAAGTAAGACACAGCATTCGATAACTAAGACAAGTCTCAAGATTTATTAGGTCTCCCAATAGAGGAAAAACCTTGAGCAAGTCTCTCCTTTTCTTATCTACCAGTCCAATCCTGGATACATACCATATTGTCAGAGCCAACTAACATTTAGTAAATTATGTGTCTGCATTGCAAGGTTTTCCACAAAGATGAAATGTGGACTGAGACAGAATGCAAAAGAGAACAAAATAAAATGGTGTAGCAGAAAAGCTGTCAGAAATCTTTGATAAATTAAAGCTAAATCCCATTTACTTGTGACAGAACCAGTTCTGGAAAACAGCAGATAACTGAAATATGTGAAAAGAACCATGCTTTTCATCCATTTGATTTGGCAGTCTTTTAGTGTCCATGGTAACTCTCATGAAGTGGTTTGAAAATTCATCATTAAAAGAATTGTACATTAAAATATAATGATAAAAAATTAAAAAAAATATATAATGATAAGTTGGCCACAGTACTTAGGTAATGTTCAGTTTAAACCATTCTACATCTTTAGGAACACATCATGAAAGGAATCTCTCTTCATGAAAACCTGCCAAAATTAATTTTTATTCCACAGCAATAGGTGGGCGCTTAAAATAGTTCTTTAAAAAATTCCATTATCTTTTTATTTCATTTTTACGTGAACTTTTGGAAGCCCCCCTCATATAATATGTCAAGTAATATCAAAGTGGTGACTATACATTGTTGTTGTTAAGTGACCTCGAGTTGGTTCCAACCCACAGTGACCCTTTATAGAGTTTCTGAAGAGCAGCTGGTGAGTTTGAACTGCCCACCTTGTATATATGGAAGTCCTGGTGTGGTGCTATAGGATAAGTACTGGACTGCTACCCACAAAGTCGCTGGTTCAAACCCACCAGCTGCTCTTCAAAAACCTTATACAGGGCTGCTACGAGTCAGAACCGATTCCATGGCACATAACAGCAACAACAACATATTCACAAAAATCAGATAGCCTCATCTTTCTCTTGCTGTGCAGATGGTGGGTTCAAACCACAGACCTTTTAGTTAGCAGTCTAATGCTTGACCCACTGCTCCACCAAGCCTCCTTGGTTCTGGTATGTGGTTTTTAGGTGCGATAGAGTGGGTTCTGACTCATAACAACTGTATGCACAATAGCATGAAACACTGCCAGGTTCTGCGCCATCCTCATAACATTGCTGTTGCAACCATGTCAGTCCATCTTGTTGGGGGGGGGTGTGTCTTACTCTTTTTCAATAACCCTCTGCATGATGTCCTTCTCCAGAAACTATCCCTCCTGATAATATGTCCAAAGTACAACAGATCAAGTCTCTCCATCATGACTTCTAAGGAGAATTCTGACTGTACTTCTTCCAAGACAGATTTTTTTTTTTTTTT
>NW_006408773.1:4223124-4255795 GCF_000296735.1 Chrysochloris asiatica
CTGGCAAACCGGAACCTCCAAGACAGATTTATTTGTTCTTCTGACATAGTACTTTCAATATTCTTCAACACCATAACTCAAATGCTTCAATAAGCTATGTTGTTGTTGTTGTGTGCCATGGAGTCGGTTCCGACTCATAGCGACCCTGCACAGGGTTTCCGAGGCTGTAAATCTTTACGGGAGCAGAAAGCCTCGTCTTTCTCCCACGGAACAGCTGGTAGTTTCGAACTGCTGACCTTGTGGTTCACAGCTCGATTTGTAACCACTACACTAATAAGCTATAGAAAAGGTAAAAGCATAAAAACATCTGGGAATCTAAAATTGTTGTCATTAGTGCTGTCGAGTCAGTTCCAACTCTTAGTGATCCTGTATAGGATTTCCGAGGAGCAGTTGGTGGGTTTGAACTTCCAACCTTGTTGTTCAGTAGTCTAAGAAAGTCTAACAAAATATACCAGGATAAGTAAAATGCTTGAATTGCCAACCTTGCAGTTACCATTATAGTGCTTATCATACAGTGTTGTTGTTGTTAAGTGCCGTTGAGTTGGTTCCGACCCATAGAGACCCTGTACAGGGTTTCCGAGGGTGTAAATGTTTACGGGAGTAGAAAGCCTCATCTTTCTCCCGCGGAGCAGCTGGTAGTTTCGAACCACTGACCTTAAGGTTCGCAGCCCGATTCGTAACCATTACGCAACCAGAGCTCCTATCATACAGTACAAAATCATAAAAACCTTAAACAAAAATATCAGAATGTGAATCTACTGTTTCTGGACATCTACTCCATCTAGGGAGTCCTGGTGTGGTGCTGTGGGTTAACGCGCTGCACTGCAAAGCTGGTTTGAACCACAAGGTTGGTGGTTCAAGCTCACCAGTCGCTCCTCAGAAACCCTATACAGGGTTGCCGCCATGGGTCAGAGCCAACTTAATGACATTTAACAACAACACTCCATCTAACTTTACAAACTTATGAAACTGGACCCTACCCTCATGAAATCTACACTCTTCCATTGACACTATATCAAAGTGTTCTATGAGTTTTAGGAAAAGTTTGAAGGGGCAAGATCAGGACTGTAGGGTGAATGGGGTAAAGTTTCCCAACAAAATCCTTGCAGGACAGTCATGATACCGTCAAAGAATGAGCAGGTGTATTGTTGGCATGAAGAAAATTCTTCAGTCCAAATTCCCTGATCCTTTCTCAACAGTACAGGTTTCAAATTTCTTACAACTTCTTCCTAATAATTATCCCTCCTTGATCATCCCATATCTTTCGAGGAAATCTATCAAGATTTTGGAATCTCAAAAACCATTTGCCATAACATTCTGAGCTTACCTCTCTGGCTTGAATTTAACTGATTGAGCAGATTCCATTTGAAGCCACTGTTTCGACTGGACCATTTTGTTTGTTTGTTTGTTTGTATGAAGTCACCCTAATGAGACTAAATGAAAAACAACAAAACAAAACAAAAGCAACCCAGACTTAAATCTTTACAGAAGCAACCAGCTTCAACCTTCTTCATTGGAGTGGCTGATGGGTTTGAACCACTGACCTTGTGGTTAGCAGCTTAATGCTGATACCACAAGGCATTACTGAGAGAATTTGTTTACAGTCATCTGCCAGTGACAGACACATGCTCAAACGTGTTTTCTTTGGATTTAACCCAGACATGTTAAAATGGAACCCTAGTAGAAAATATTTCTTGATTTATCCCCGTAAGTATTCTATATAATGTTGCAACCACAGAAACATAAATGAAGGAAAATGGAATATAATTGTGGTTGTATTTTTTATTTCAAAACTTCTAATGTTGGTTTTTCTTTTTTCTTTTTTAAATCTTCTCAGCATTGAGCTGCTAACTAAACTGAGGTAACATAAGATTTACCATAGTGGGTTAAGACTAAGGAAAGTGTTCTCGGTCCCCACTTATAATCCTTCCTTGGCAGGTTTCATATTACAGTTTGAGAAATTGGTTAAATGCACAGAAATACCTCAATGGTCTGCTTGAAAGCAACTGACCTTTAGTTAGACTGTTAATCAGTGAGTCAAGTCAGTGAGCCATAACTAATCCCAGAGGAAGTGCCTTTGAATATACCTTTGTGTGGGTGAGACCTGGCAGAAACTCAGAATGCATTTAGCTAAAATTAAGAACATAAAAATCTTAATCCTCTAGTGGTTTCGAATACATTGCATACATTTTTAAAAAATAGATGTTTCCATGTTAATTGTACTCAGTCAACAGAATTATAGGCCCCAAATACAATACCCCCTAGAATTTATAGATAAGATCACAAAATGTTACTATTTGAAATAGAAGAGTTAAAAAGATCACAATCAAAGGAATGAAATTAACCACCTGAGCAAGTATTCTTAGGAAAATAGCTCACACAAGGGATGATTTCTGAGCATATCTGAACATGTTGTCAATTGGACTGTGAGCTAACCAGTGGATTTCAATTCATTGTGACCCTATAAGGCAAAGTAGAACTTCCCTATAAGATTTCCAGGGCTAGTCTGGCACCGTAGGATAAGCACTGGCTAACTAACTGCAATGTTGGTATTTCAAACCCACCAACTGCTCCTTGGAAACCCTGTAGAGTATACTTATAGAATATACTCATAGAATATTGCTATGAGTCGGAACAGACTCGAGGGCACTTAACAACAGCAATTTTTACTAGAGCAGATCTCCAGGGTGGGTTTTCACATGCTGACCTCCTAGTTGAGTTCAAACTGCTAGCCTTTTTGTTAGCAGCCAAGCGCTTAGCAACTGTGTCACCAGGGCTCCTTTCAATTGATCTTAAGAGTCCCTAAATCAGAAGCACCTCTCTTAAAAGAAGGTGTCAATTTAAAATATAATAATAAATTATAATCAAGTCCATTTAACCATGTCCATCAAGGACCCCTGGTAATGCTGTGGGTTAAGCATTGGGCTGCTCACTGCAAGGTTAGTGATTCAAACCCATCAGACACAACGTGGGAGAAAGATGAGGCTATCTGCTCCCATAAAGATTTACAGTCTCAGAAACCGTGTGGAGCAGTTCTACTCTGTCCTGGGTTGCTATGAATCCAAATTGACTTGGTGGCAATAGCTGTGGATTTTTTGTATCATGAGGAAGGATTTTAAAAAAGAAGTTTAATGACTGATACAAATATGTGTTCAAGTAAGGAATTCATAGTCAGTGTCACTTTCTCCAGTACCTTGCAGGAGAGAGGGTTGAAAAAAGATTCCATTTTGCTTGGTAACTACATTTCTGCAGTGGCAATGAATGCTCTGAAACCTGTGAGCCAGAACTGATGGCTCTGCCATGTTTTTCTGGGTGTTGCAAGTTTTCCACCTTTGATGGGGTACAGTTTTACCATTATTCTATAGCTCAGTTTAGTGGGAAATATTTGAGTGTATCTTCTCTGACCAGATTCCACTTAATATAGATTCCAGATTTCACAGGTTTTACTGTAGTTGGATTACACTAGTCCATTGATATGCCTCTTTATGCTGCCTATATACCATACAAGTCCTGGTATGGCACTGTAGGATAAGCACTGGACGGCTAACCACAAGATTGGGAGTTCAAACCCACCAGCCACTCCTTGGAAACCTTGTACAAGGTCAGAATAACCACAACAACATACCATAAGGGCATTTTATCTGGAAGTCAATATTTTTCATTAAGAACATAGACTCTGCAAACATTATGTCATTGTTGTTATTAAGTGCTATTGAGTCAATTCTGATACACAGTGAGGCAGTACAGGGTTTCCAAGGAGCGCTGGTGAGTTTAAACCACCGACCTTGTGGTTCAAACTGACCTTGCGGTTCTGCACTTCTACAACCCCCTCCTCAAAGTATTTCATAAGGCACAACCTAAGCAGCCAGGTAGGCTCTTTCTATGCCATCTTATGTAAAGCATGAATATACTCTAATTGGATACTTTGCCACTGAGAACAGACTTATTTAACTCCATCCAAGTAAAATGTTTCTGGCCTGCAAAAGGTAAATAAAAATGAAAAGGATTGTGTATGGACAGCATTTGTCTTTGTTGCTGTTTACTCTTATATACATTCCTTTGCTACTGGGCATGTTGTATTGCATTACAGATTGCCTTTCCCTCCACCCAACTTAATACAAACCTACCTTCTCGTTAGTGATTTACTTTCCCTTCCCTTTCCACCCCTGAAAATAAAGAATGTTTATTTCTGTGTGTAAACTTTTTCTTGACTTTTACTACTATATGCACAATTCTGCATTAACAATAATACCAATAATCTATGAGAGAATACAAAAATAGACACATAAAACTGAAAGGTGTGGAAGGAAAATGGGACTACATCTATTTGACACAGGATACTTCTACACATATGTGTACATGTGTTACAAACATATCCATGGATATAGTAGAGTTTACAGGGAGCAAAGTTAGGAAAACTTCTTAGCCATAATCAAACACCTTGAGGGAATTAGTCATTGGGCCTGTGGGCTCAGTACCACAGTCTCAGGGGACATCACAGTACTACACTATATTGTGGAGATTGCAATTAATGTCACAAATCAAAATGTATATGAATTGTTGAATGGAAAACCAATTTGTTTTGTAAAGTTTTACCCAAATCTCCATTAAAAAGTTAAAAAAAGAAAGAAAGAAATTAAAAGGAGTCTATATTACGTAGTCCACAATTACATCCTACTTTGGTGAGCAGCCACTGGGATCTTAAAAGTTTATGGTACAACTATTGGTCTTTCCCCATCGGGACCAAAGAACAGTGAAGAAAATCAAAGATGCATGGAAACAATTAGTTCAAAGTACTAATGAACCACACAAACCCCAGCCTCCATGACCCTGAGATCAAAAGAACTCATTGGTGTCCACTAATTCAAAGCATTGCTGACTGCTCTGAAAGGAATCACAATAGATGGTCCTGGTTAGAGTGAGAGAAAAATATGGAACAAATTCAAAATATAAAACAGGCTAGGCTTACTGGTCTGATGGACCAGTGGAATCTCCAACAATATGGGTCTTAAACACCAAGTCTAAAACTGAAGTGGCTCAACTTTCAGCCCTACTATAGACTGGCCTATAAGGTAAACAATAAACTAGGGAGGTACACACTCCTTACAACAATCAACCATATACGATCAATAAGGCAGCATATTCCCATGGACAAAAAATTCAGAAGGCAGAAACGGATAGGAAAGAAGGAATAATGAAAATTGGAATGACAGGGAAGAAATAGGAAGAGTGCTATTATATTGTTGTGATTGCAATCAATGTCATGAATCAAAATGTGTATGAAATTGTACGGCTTCCACTGCCAATTGCTCTAAAAGGGATCACATTAGAGGGTCCCGGATAGAGTGGGAGAAAATGTGGAACAGAGCTCAAGATTATGAAAACAAAAAACAAACAAACCAGGGCTGCTATCCAGGAAGAGACAGGAGGAACTTGAAATTATGGCCTTAGACCACCCTTCAGGTCTGGAAAGGAACTCACCCTTGTGACCCAATTTTCAGACAAGCAGTAGATGGGTATATAGAGGGGACAACACTAGTAAGGTAAGTTCACTATGAATGATGGAACAGTCAATCGTTGAAATCAAAAGGGCAACATTTTCCTTAGAACAAAGTTGAGAAGTGATGGCAAGGTGGATGGAATGGAAATGGGAACTGCAGGGAGGAAACGGTATAACTGTTGTTGCATGGAAGGGATTGCAATCATTGAGATTAAACAAAACGTATGATGTGCTGAGTGCAAACCTGAAGATCTTGTCTGTAAGCCTTCAGCTAATTCACAATATATGTATTTCTTTAATGTGCATGAATTGTTGAATGGAAAACCAATTTGCTCTGTAAACTTTACTCAATCTAGTCCACAGAGGCTCTGTCTCTCTATGCCACCACCTCTGCTGTCACCTTTAGTGTCACAGCTTTTATAGGTAGGGATCTCACATGCTCTCATGCTCTTCTTTCCTGATAGTCCTGGGATCGTCCATTCCTGTTTCTGAGATGGCTCCTTTTAAACCTCTCTAGATGGCAAAACTAACACATCCCAGCCTTAGTATCCTGTATATCTGATTTGCGTGATCCCACTCAATCACTTGGTGGGAATTAAGAAGACATTGGATAGAAAAGCCATACCCAGTAGATTCAAGGTACCAGAGAGAGTATACTTATTTACTAGCTAGGTCATACAATTACCAAAGTAAGTGCACAGATAGCATTACTCTTGAGTCCTGGTGTGACGCTATAAGTTAAGCACTGCACTGTTAAACATAAGGTTAGCAATTGAAATCCACTAGATGCCCCTGGGGAACCCTATACAGGATTGCTATGAGTCAGAATCAACTTGAGGGCACTGGATAACAACAACAGTGTTACTGCAGAATTATTAGTCACAAAAGTAAAGCAATAGCAACATCAAAAAAGCAAGTATTGGTTCTTATCAGAACTAAATAATAAGCCCAAGGGAATTTAAAACTAAATTTAAAAGCTAACAGTGAAGGTTTTTCTTTGATATGGTCTAAAGATGTTTTCAATCCATTTATTATGTACTAGTTTCTGTTTTCTGAAATGAAAATTAGCAGATGCCACATCCATTTTGAAATACCAATTCTGTATGTGGGACTGACACTATAGCAAAATCAGAGGTGAATGTTACTTAACAAAGGCACTTCAACGTAAATAGATTTTCAGTGGGATATTTAATAAAAGAAACAAAATAGCTGTTATTTTAATGTGATTCTTTTATATAATAGTAGAAATACCACAAAATGTTCTCTTTTATTCTTCCTAGAAATTTCTTAAAAAGAGCTGACATATTCCTAAGAAAACCTCAGCCTTGCTGAATATACTTGCATATATTTTGTGAAAGTAGATAATGTATCTGAATATCTGAATTCAAAAGAGCAGTGGACTGGATTCAGCACAGACAAAAATGAAGCAATCACATTAGTGAGGGAAGTAGCTCTTTGGCTGAGTATATTTTTAAAATCAATAACCATACGATATTTGATATCACAGTGAAAAATATGGCAGAACTGAAGAATACTTTTAACATTTTTTAAAAATGTAAGTTTCTTTGAATTTTGTAGGAATGAATAGTTTAATCAATATGTCTGGACTGCTAATCGCAAGGTTGGCAGTTCAAACCCACAAATCATTCCATGGAAACTCTATACAGAGCTGATATAAGTCGGAACCAACTCGACGGCACTTAACAACAATAACTTACGTAAGGTGGCTTCAAGGATGGATACTAACTTATAAACCCTGAAACAAAATGCTCAGGGAGTAGGGTCTTGACCAAATATATTTTCTTATTAAATATAAAACCAAAAATTCAAACTCACTGCCATGGAAGTGGATCTAAGTCATAGCAACACTGTAGGGCAGAGTAGAACTGTTCTATAGGATTTTTGAAACTGTAAATCTCTTGTGGAAGCAGATAATATTCTCATCTAACACCATAGCTTAAGTGCATCAATTATTTTAATGGCCTTCCTTATTCACTGTCCAACTTCATATGGGTTATTGAAAATACCATGGCTTGGGTCAGGCACATCTTAGTTCTCAAACTGACAGTCTACACCTGGCCTTGTTTTGAATGAGCATATGGAACTTTTCCACTATCTCTTTCCATAGATGCAGTCAATTTTATTTCTGTGTATTCCATCTGATGAGGTCCATGTGTATGGTTGTCTTTTATGTTGTTTAAAAAGGGTATTTGCAATGAAGAAGTCACTGGTCTTGTAAAATTCCATCATGCGATCTCCAGTATCATTTCTATCACCAAGGCTATGTTTTCCAATTATTGATCCTTTGTACCCAACCTTTACATTCCAACCCCCAGTAATTATCAATACATCTTGATTGCATGTTTAGTCAATTTCAGACTGAAGAAACATCAGTGGTTGTAGAGCCAAGCAAATGAAGTCTCTGACAAGTTCAGTCTTTTCCCTATTTATCATGTTATTTGTTGATGCACTTGTGAGGGTTTTCTTCTTCTTCTTTTTTTTTTTTTACATTGTGATGCAAGGTATGCTGAAAGGTGTGATCTTCATCAGTATTTCAAGTCCTTTTGACTTTGAACAAGCAAGGTTCTGTCATCTGTATATTCCAGGATGTTAACGAGTACTTGAGAGTTGTTTCTAAATGCCTTCGTGTTGGTTCTGACTCTTAATGACCCTGTATAGGGTTTCAGAGGAGCAGCTGGTGGGTTTAAACCACTTTTCTTGTGATTAGTAGTCCAGTGCTGATTCTATATGGTTGCAAAATTTGTATTCCAAATAGAGATGTTTTAGCTAAACTGTCTAAATTTTTATACAATTTGGATATTGTGACAACTAAAAGAAATATATGCCAATCACTACTTCACTTTTCATGTTGTTGTTGTCTCATAGTGACCCTAAGATTGGCTGGAGTGTTCGAATCACCAAGCTTGTGGTTCAAACTGACCTCTGCTCCATTGCATTATTCTACAGCACCACTGCAGGACTCCTTCAATTTTTATGGTTACCTTGAGAAGCAATATAATGTCTCAAGAAACCAGTTTCCTTATGTGGCTTTTCCAATACATCACTGTGTGTATAATGCAGTGTGTTATGGGCCAAATAGCTAAGGTCTCTAGAGCAGTTTCTTTTTCTCTAAAATGACTGGAGTTGGATTCAACCATCCATTGGGTTCTTTCCTGTTGTAAAATATTACAGCCTTTTGAAATTATTCTTTTTATAAGTTATGCTTACTTGGTATATAACAAAAAAAGAGAACTGGATGAAAACCAATTCGAAAATGAAAATCAATTTACACCAGAAAAAAAATTTCCATGCTTCACTAATCCAAAACCACTTCCTATGTAGCATAAAGTAAGAGAAAAAACTTGCTCAATTCCCCTTCACTTTGTAGTGTACAATTATATTACTTTAATGCAGTTAATAGCATTTGCCATTTTGAGGGAAATTGCTTTTAAAGCTTTCACTAAAAAATCACTACTTTTCAAACTATAAAAAAAATCATTTAAAATACTTAGTAGTGCCATTTGGGATAAAATTACTTTTCCAGGTCACTAGCAAAAGGACTTTCTCAAAATTACACATGCCTAGGTGGGTTCAAACTATTCAGGTGTCGTATTTACTTATTACCATAGAATATATTTTGTAGTGTCTATTTACAAAAGCCATTATGATATTTAAAGTCAAGTTGATGCTTTAAATGACTTAGATTCCAGAGTTTTAAATAAAATTATTCTTTGTCATCATTAAAATTGATAATGCCAAATGGAACAAGTTGAATAAGTTATTTTTTCTGACATAGATTAAAGGAAACTGAAATAACAAGTAAAATTGTCTAGGACTTTTTTAAAAAATAGTTTTATTGTGAATTATATGATAGTTTACATGGGAGAACATTAATTTTACATTCATTCTATGGTATATCGTTTCATTGCCATGGTTACAATCCCCTCCATGCATCATCAACCAACCAAAGGGTATACCTTGCAAGCCTGCCCCACACACTCCCCCCACCCCAAGTTTTCAGCACACAGTCCCTATTCCTTTCTGTATCCTAAGTCTCCAGCTGCTCCATCGCTCCATATCATCTTCTCTGCCTCCATCTCAGGCATCACTGCTTCTCTGGGTAGGGTCCCACTCTCCGCTCCTCTCTACTGATGGTCCCAGGGACCTCCGCTCCTAGACTGGAAAGTTGATCACTCCCTTCCTTGCTATAAAATGTCTACCTTTACATTGCCAACCCTCACAATCAGTGTCTAGGACTTTTTAATGGTGCTTTAAAACAACGTCTTTTGGCAAAATATACATAACAGCGAGTGGGGGAAGGTAGAGACCCCACTGAATCATTTTCATCGTGTCTACATGGGTTTGGTGAAATGAGATGAGGATAGGATTCTTTTGATTCAATAGTGAGTAATTGTTATCATGTCTAATTGCCATAGTCACAACTGTAAAGGTAGAAGTTTTGTAACAAAAAGGGGGAGTAATTAATCTTACATTTCAGGAACAGAGGATCCTGGGACCATCAAGAGAGAATTAGCTGAACATGGGATTCTAACCAGAGAAGCAGCAACACCAGAAATGGAGAAATAGAGCAGCTGAGGTGTGCTGGTGGACAGGAGGCTGGCTTGCAAAATGTGCCCTTTGGTTGTTTAAACGATTATATATTCCTGCGTGTTTTTGTGTACATCAAAAAAAAAAAAAAAAAAAAGAGGATATAGAGGGACATACATACTGTTAACCAGCGGCTCCTCTTGTTGCTGTTGTTATTAAGTGCCATCGAGTCAGTTCCGACTCATAGTGTTTCTGAGGAGCAGCTGGTGAGCTTGAATCACCGACATTGCACTCCAGCTCATTAACCCACAGCACCAAGCACTGCTTTTACTGTGTCTCAAAGGTTTTGGTATTTTGTGTTTCATTCTCATTTGGTTCAAGGATTTTTAAATTTATTCTATTATCCAATATCTTTTGAGCAGGGCGCTATTTAATTTCCATGTATTTCATTTTGTCCTTGATCTTCCTATTGCTGATTTCTAATTTCATAGCCTTGTGATATGAAAGGATGCTTTATAGTATTTCAGTGTTTTAAAATGTACTTAGGCTTGCTTTGTGGCCTAGCATAGGGCCTAATCTGGAGAAAGCTCCATGTGCACTGGGACAGTATGTGTATTGTGCTGTTTGTTGGGTGGATTGCTCTGTATGTCTATAAGCTCAAGTTGGTTGATTGTGTTGTTCAGTTCTCTGTCTTTTTTGAGTATCGTCATAGTTCTGTCTTTCATTGAAAGTGGTGCATTAAAAGCTCCTAGTGTAGCGGTTACGAATTGGTCTGCGAACCTTAAGGTCAGCAGTTCAAAACTACCAGCTGCTCCGTGGGAGAAAGATGGGGCTTTCTGCTCCTATAAACATTTACAGCCTCAGAAACCCTGTACAGGGTCACTATGGGTCATAACCGACTTGAAGGCACTAACAACAACAACAATGCTATTGTAGAGTTGTCTATTTCTTTCTCCAATTCTCAAATCAAAGTTAAGAGTTAGATATATTTACTTTGAGGCTCCTTAATTGAGAGAAAAAATACTTATTTTGGTGATTTTCTCTTGTTCAATTGGCCATTTAATCATAATATACTGTCCTGCTTTGTCTCTTGTGCTGGTTTTTGCCTTAAAGTCTATTTTATCTGAAATTAATATTGCCATTCCTGCTCATTTTTTATGCTGTTAGCTTGATATGTATTTTCCATCCTTTGATTTTTAATCTATTTTTGTATTTGTGAGTAAGTAACGTCTCTTGTAGACAGCATATTAAAAGAAACTGTTTTCTTATATAATCTGTTCTCTTTCTCTTTTCTGGTGCATTCAATCAATTATTTAGTATAATTATTGATAGGTATGAAATGATTGCCAGAATTTTTCTGTGTGGCTTTGGTTTTGTGTGTGTGTTTGTGATGCTACTGGTTTCTTTATTCCACATAATTTTCTGTGTTGAATTATTTTTGTTTGTGCATTTTGTTGTCAATTTCTTCATTGCTATTGTCTTAATGTTGACCAAATGATTTGATGTGAAGGTGTATTAATTTTCTTTTTAGGTTACCCAGTAATTTATTTATTTATTCAAGAGTTAAAAATAGTCTGTTTTATCTTGAAATATACTTGACTTCCTCACCATTTGGAGCTCTGTAGCTACACCTTTCCCTGTTTATGCTTTGTAGTTGTCTTTATAAATTCATATCTTGGTTCCCTGTTTTCAGTCTTGTAGATTTGCTTTACTTATGTTATCTAGATTGAATTCTAAGTGGTGTTGCTGTTTATGTCAGTTTAAGGTTGTTGTCTGCTGTTGTTGTTATTATAAATTCCTTTAATTTCTGTTTGTCTGAAAATATTCTAATATCGCTGTCATATTTAAGGGAAATTTTTACTGGGTGTATAATTCTTGGTTGACATTGTTTTTTCTTTCAGAGTTTTGTATATGCCTCCCGGTTGCCTTCCTGACTGCAAATTTTCTGCTGAGAAATCAGAGTTTAGTCCTATTGGTTCTCCTTTATAGGTAATTTTCATTTTTTCTAAACTGCTTTCATGCTTTCCTCGTCTTTGATTTTGGAGATTTTGATTATGATTAGTTTTTTTAAAATAAATGTTTTATTGTGAATTATGTGATAGTTTACATGGGAGAACATTAGTTTTACATTCATTCTATCATATGTCATTTCATTGCCACAGTTACAATCCCCTCCATGCATCATCAACCAACCAAAGGGTATACCCTACAAGTCTGCCCCCCACCCCCACCCCCTCCCGGTCGTCAACACACAGCCCCTCTCCCTCTCTGGATCTCAAGTCCCCAACTGCTCCATCTCTCCACATCATCGTCTCTGCCTCCATCTTAGGCATCACTGTTTCCCTGGCTAGGGTCCTGCTCTCTGCTCTTCTCCATTGATGGTCCTAGGGACCTCCGCACCTAGACTGAAAAATTATCACTTTCCTCCTTACTATAAAATGATTACCTTTACATTTTCAACCCTTACAATCAGTCCTGATAACAATTATTCACGATTGTACCACAAGAGACCTATCCCCATCTCCTTTAATCAGCCCTGCCTAGACAGATTGGATACTACTCACTGGAGAGTCTACCTTCTCCACGCCCTCTGGATCTAGGTTCCCTCTTGAAAGCTTGTAAGCCAGTCACTTCCTGCCTTTGTAGCCTCCCCCACCCCCCCATTTTGGGTAGCCAATGTCCAAGTTGCCCATCCCTTTCTACTCTGTGTGTGGAGGGGATGGTAATGATTCTTGCAGTAAGGATTTGTTTCTTCTTTTGAGCTACTGCATCCATAGGTGTAGGTCAAGTTCATCAAATTGTATCAGATTACGCTTTTGTTTCTCTTCTTTCTTCTTCTGGTTGAGCTCTGATCATCCAGTCATTGAAGCCAGGTCAAGTGGGTATTATCTGCAAGTGTAGGTGTTCTTGCGCATATCCCCTCTCTTTTTATGATTATGATAAGTTTTGATAACTTTATTTTGGGGTCTATTCTGTTAGGTGTTCCTTCAGCTTCTTGAATGCTTATCTTCTCATCGTTCATAATGTTAAGGAAGTTTTCTTCCAACAACTCTTCTACATTTTTTCTGTGCTTTTTGTTTGTTTGTTTCTTCCTGTTCTTGAATTCTGATCAACTGTAAGTTATTCCTCTTCATGGTGTCCCACATGAATCTTAGGCATTATTCACATTTTTTTCATCTTTTTTTCTGATTGTTCTTCTAGTTTATTAATATTGAGAGAGTTATCTTCAAGCTCACTAGTTTGAACTTCCAAATATTCAAATCTACTTCTTTGCCCTTTCAGTGTATTGTCCATATCTGAAATCTTAGCATTAACCCTCTAGATTTCTATTTGCTGCAGGTTTTGTATTGTCTCCGATACTGTATCTGTTTTGTTTGTTTGATCCTCTAGTGTTTTCCTGAATCCTTCCTTGATATCCTTGACCTTTCTGTCAATCATTTGAAGGCACATAAATAACTTTATCCTGAATTATTTTTCCGGTAGTTCCAATGCTCTTTTTTCCTCAAAAAAAAACTTTTTCTAACTCTGCATCTTAGTCACTTGTTTCAGCTAGTTTATCTGTTTCTTCATAGGAACAGAAAGTTTCTTTTGCTTCTAAGACATTGTGATGTTATGTTGTTGTTGTTAAGTGCCATCGAGTCGGTTCCGACCCATAGCGACCCTGTACAGGGTTTCCGAGGGTGTAAATCTTTACGGGAGTAGTGATGTTACATTTGTATCTAATTGGTGATTGTATGTTGGTGTGTTCTTAGGTACTCACTAACTGCCTCCTGGAGGGTGTGATTAAAGAATGGAAGCATGGGTACCATTCTGTGTTCATCATTCATCCAACTAAGTTTAGGATGGGTTTGGTTGATGTTGGTTGCTGTCTTTTGAATAATTGTATGCTGTTGTTGTTGTTAAATGCCGTCAAGTCAATTCCAACCCGTAGCGATCCTGTATAGGGTTTCCAAGGAGCAGCTGGTAGCTTAAACCACCAACCTTGCAGTTCAAATGGCTTTGCAGTCTGGCGCATTAAACCACAATGTCACACCAGGACTCCATAGCAGCTAGCATTGGCTCTTGCCTGGTGGATGGGGCCATAGAGGGTATACTTGTGGTTAGTCTGTATGGGCATGGTTCCTGTTTTCTATAGGGCGAGGCAAGAAGAGAAAATGAGAGAGGAAGAAAGAAAAGATAAAAGAAAGGAAGAAACAACAGTAAAAAAGGAAAAAAAAGCAACAACAGACAACAGCTAGAACAAGAATACAAAAACCAAAAAGAGGGAGACCGAAGAAAAAGTCACAGAAGATAAACATGTGAGCTAAATTAAAAAGAAAGAAAAAGTACTAAACAAAAATAGAGCGAGGGATGAGTAAAACACAGAGACCAGAGACTGTTCCCCAAATCATGATATTTCAGTCAAGGGGGTTGGGGAGTAGCAATGGTTTGGGGGGGTGGTAAGGGCAGGAAAGAGAAGCAGAAAAAAAAAAAAAAAAAAACCAGGTGTCTGTTCTGGGCACCAAATCCAGAAATAGTTCATAGAGACCCCAAAGCAGCTATGGTAGCAGGGTTTTTCCTTCCCAGAGTGCAGCCAGAGAGTTAAGAGTTCCCACTAGTTCAGGGCTGGCCAGAACCAGTTTTGCAAGTCTGGACACAGGTCTCTCCTGAATCCAGGTTCCGGGTTGTTGCAGATAGCTCCCAACTCATTTTTTTGTAGCTCAAAATTGTGCAGCTCACCATCTTGTGGCTCTGACAGCATTGAGATCAGGGGATTGGCTAGGGGTGCACAGGTATGGGGGTTGGTCACACCTCTTATCACCATGGAAGTGTGGGGAACAAGAAAAAAAAATGCACCTTTATCCTCACAACTCACCAGTATGCTTCTGCACCTCCAAACCGCTGTCTTGTCTCTAAAGTGGTTCATAAAAGTGCAAGATGGCTGCATCTTACTTAGCTGGCTGATGCTAATCTCCTATTTCTCTCTGTGTGTGTGTGTGTGTGTGTGTGCGTGCGTGTGTGCCCTGCATCTGTTCAGCCGCTTCTCTTATGAGTGTTAGTCCAGGGCTGGCCAGGTTCCGCACTGCAGGTTTGGAGCTGGGCTTTCCAGAATCCATGTGCCAGGGTTGGTGCAGATAACAGCCAACTCACTTTGATGTAGTTAGTAACTGCACAGCTCACCACTGTGAGGCTTTGGCCACCAGAAGAGCTTGAGGTTCTCTGGGGGTGTGCCCGGGTGCAGGCTGACCAAATATCTGATCTCCAGGGGAATGTGAGGACTAAGGGGAGGGGGAAATCTCACCTTTATCTTCATGAGTCACTGATATGCTTCTTTACCACCAAGCCACTGTATGTCTTCTAAAGCAGTTCACAAAAGTTTAAGATGTGTCTGGCTGGCCAGCTCAGGTCACCAGTTTGTCTCCTTTTTTGGCTATCTGTTCAGCTCTCTTTCCTACTAAGTATTTAATTCACTTCTCTATCCCTTCATCTGAAGCTCAAATTTCCAGGACTACCATCTGCATCTGTTTCATTTGGTTTTCAATATCTTTGTTGAAGATGGTCTGTGTAGCACTTCTGTAGTCTGCCATTTTGCCCCCACCCCAATCACCTCATATGCCTGTGAAAATCAGAAAATGAATAAGGACGACCTGGAAAATATCTATGCATTTGAATTATAATGTTGATGATGAATATTGAAAGTACCATGGACTGCCAGAAGAACCAACAAATCTGTCTTGGGAGAAGTACAGTCAGAATCCTTCTTAGAAGCTTGGTTGGCCAGACTTTATTTCTTATATTTTGAGTATGTTGTTACAAGAGACCAGTCCTTGGAGAAGGACATCATGCTTGGCAACATGAAAGATCAGCAAAAAAGAAGAAGACTCCCAACAAAGTGGCATGACACAATGGCAGTAATAACGGGCTCTAACATAGCAACAATTTTAAGGATAGTACAGAACTGGGCAGAGTTTTTTTTCTTTTGTGCATAGGATCACTGTGAGTCAGAACCAACTTGAAGGTACCTAACAACACCAACATTCATTAAGGCAGTAGTTAAAACACTTGGCTGCTAACCAAAGGCCAGTGGTTCCAACCCACCAGACACTTCAGAAGAAAGATGGGACAGTCTGCTTCCATAAAGATTTACAGCCTTGGAAACCCTACAGGGCATTTCAACTTTGTTCAACAGGATTACCACAATTTTGAATTGACTTGAAGGCAGTGGGATTGGTTTAGATTCACTAAGGACTCCAGACAGGCTCTGGATAATTACAATTTTTCCTACACATAACAGTGTTCTTTTATACATCAAGTTGGCCTAAAATAAACATGAATTCTTTAATATCACATGAACAACCTCAGAACCAACTTGGCAACACTTAACAACAACAACAACTATGTATGCAAAGGATCTCTGGTGGTATAGTGGACTACATGTTGGACTGCTCATCAAATCTACCAGGTGAGGTTTTTTGCTCCTATAATGATGTACAGCCTAGGAAACCCTATACAGGCCCATAGACTGCCAGACAAACAAAGAAATCTGTCTTGGAAGAAGTGGAACAAAAATGTCCCTTAGAAGCCAGGATGGCGAGACTTCATCTCTCATACTTTGGACATGTTATCAAGAGAAAGCAGCCCCTGAAAAAGAACATCATTCTTAGTAAAATGAAGAGTCAGTGAAAAGAGGAATAACCCCAAGGAGATGGTGGTAGCAGTAATGGGCTCAAACATAGCAATTGCGAGGATGGTGTAGGCCTGGGCAATGTTTTCTCTTGTGCATAGACTTGGCTCTGAGTCAGAATCTACTCAATGGCACCCAACAACAACAGTTGCGAACTGATGGCTTTCTACCTTGATCATTACTTCTTCTTTTATAGTTAGTATTCTACAGTAATGAGTTTTCCCTTCTCTACTATTTATTTTTATTCATTTACTACTATATATACGAATATGGTTTAATGTTTTCTTATCTTAAACAATGGATATTTTAAAAACTTTTTATTGTGAATTGTATGAAGATTTACAGAGCAGACCATCAGTTTTATATTCAACAAATCATATTCTTTGCTTCATTATAAGGTTGCAATCCCTCCATGCACCAACAACATTTGTCTCCACGCAGGGATATATAATTGTTTAACCAACCACAGGGCCTATTCTGGAAGATAATCTCCTGGACACCAGCACACAGCCTTTCTCTTTCCATGAGTCTGGAGTCCTCAGCTGCTCAATTTCTCCATGTCATTGCCTCTGCTTCCATCTCTGGTGTCGCTGCTTCTCTGGATAGGGTCTCATGTTCAGCTCATGCTCTTTTCGCTTGATGGTCCTAGGGTCCTTTGTTCCTGGAGTACAAGTTTAATTACTTCCCCCTTTTTGTTATACAACCTCTACCTTTACAGTTGTGACAATTGCATTTAGGTATGATAACAACGATTCACTATTGCATCAATGAATCCCATACTTATCTCCTTTCAGTGAGGATTCTGCTTTGCCTCACACACTCTGAAACTAAACTCCCTCTTGAAAACTTGCAAGCCAGCCACTTCTACCCAATGGATTATTATCTGTAATTACTATCATTGTTTGATGCAGAATTACTGAATAATGCAAAAAGCATCAAGAGAAGATAGAAGGAATATATAGAGTCACTATACCAAAAGGAAATGGTTGATGTCCAACCATTTCAAGAGGTAGCATATGATCAAGAGCCAATGATCGTGAAGGAAGACATTCAAGGTGCATTGAAGGAATTAGGCAAAGAACAAGCCACCAGGAATTGATGGAATAAAAATTGAAATCTTTCAAGAAAGTGAGGCAGCACAGGAGGCACTCACTCATCTCTGCCAAGAAAGTTGGAAGACAACTATCTGGCCTAATGATTGGAAGAGATCCAATGGAATGCGGAAATCTTCGGACAATCTTTTTGATATTCCATGTGAGTAGAGTTTTGCTAAAGGTAATACAGAAACAGCTGCAATCATACATTGACTTTCAGAGGTTCAAGCTGGATTCAGAAGAGGCCGTGGAACAAGGGATATCATTGCTGATGTCTGATGGATCTTGGCTGAAAGCAGAGACTATCAAAATGATCGTTACCTGTGTTTTATTGACTACACAAAGGCTTTTGATTGTGTGGATCATAACAAGCTATGGACAACATTGCGAAGTATGAGTATTCCGAAACACTTAATTGTGCTCATGAGGAATCTGTACCTGGACCAAGAAGCAGTTGTTCGAACAGAACATGGGAACACTAAATGGTTTAAAATTAAGAAAGGTGTGCAACAAGGTTGTATTCTTTCACCATATTTATTCAACCTGTATGCTGAGCAAATAATCTTAGAAGATGGGTTATATGAAGAAAAACGTGGCATCAGGATTGGAGGAAGACTCATTAACAACCTGTGATATGCAGATGATACAATCTTGCTTGCTGATAGTGAAGAAAACTTAGAACTGATGAAGATCAAAGAGCACAGCCTTCAGGGTGGATTACATCTCAATGTAACGAAAACAAAAATTCTCACCACTGGACCAAAAAATAACATTCTTATCAACAGAGAAAAGATTGAAGCTGTCAAGGACTTCATTCTTTTTGGATCAACTATCAACACTCATGGAAGCAGCAGTCAAGAAATCAAACGACATATTGCATTAGGAAAATCTGCTGCACAAGACCTTTTAAAAGTGTTGAAGAGCAAAGATGTCAGCTTGAGGACTAAGGTGTGCCTGATCCAAGCCATGGTATTTTCAATAATCTCATATGCATATGAAAGCTAGACCGTGAATAAGGAAGACCATAGAAGAATTGATGCTTTTGAGTTACGGCATTATAGGAGAATTTTGAATCCTGGTGTGGCACTGTGGGTTAATGTGCCAGGCTGCAAAGCTGTTTGAACTGCAAGGTCAGCAGTTCAAGCTCACCAGCTGCTCCTTGGAAACCCTATACAGTGTCGCTATGGGTCAGAATTGACTCGACGGCACTTGACAACAACAACAACAATGGGCTGCCAAAAGAACCAATAGATCCATTTTGAAAGAAGTGTAATCAGAGTGCTCCTTGGAGGCCAAGATGGCCAAACTTCGTCTCTCATACTTCAGACATGTTGTCAGGAGGGACCAGTCACTGGAGAATGATATCATGTTTGGTAAGGTGGAGGGTCAGTGAAAAAGAGGAAGACCCCCAAAGAGATGGATTGGCCAAGTGGCAGCATCAATGGACTCAAGCGTGGCAACAGCAGTGAGGTTGGCCCAGGATCGGGTAGAGTTTCATCCTGCTGTACATAAGGTTGCTATGGGTCAGTACCGACTCGATGGCACCTAACAACAACAACAGCACTATCATTGTTTATTGTGATTCTCAAATTGTACCAGATTTAGCAAGTTAAACTCCTGACTTCTCTGTGTTGTGATGTCTCCATCATTCTCTGAGTATTTCCTTATTTTGAGGAACATGTTCTTTCAGACTTGGAACTTCCCTGCTCCTTACCTGGAATAAAGTATTTCTTTAAAGTGCCTGGTTCTGGTTAGGAGATAGGGAGTACATCTAAAAATCTTTAGAAACCAAGATCTGGGTGCTGAATATATTCATTGTTACTAGTGCATCGTTGTAGGCCTCAGGACTTAAAACAGTTTTAAATCCAGGCATTAAACTAAGGAAATGTGTATGTTTGTGCATTTGTGTGTGTGTCCCCTTTACAAGACCCCTTTACAGTGTTAAAAAGCAAAGATTTTAGTTTGAGGACTAAGGTGCACCTGACCCAAGCTATAGTATTTTCAATCACCTCATATGCATGTGAAAGTTGGACAATAAATAAGGAAGACCTGAGAAGTATCTATGCATTTGAATTATGGTGTTGGAGAAGAACGTTAAAAGTACCATGGACTGCCAGAAAAACAAACAAATCTGTCTTGGAAGAAGTATAGCCAGAATGCTCCTTGGAAGCCAGAATAGCAAAACTTCGTCTCTCATACTTCAGACATATTTTCAGGAGGAACTCATCCCTGGAGAAGGATATCATGTTTTGTAAAGTATATGGCCAATGAAAAAGAGTAAGATCCCAAATGAGATGGAATGACAGAAGTGCAACAACAGTGGTATTAAGGGTAACAATTGTGAGGATGGCACAGGACCGGGCAGTGTGCCATTCTATTGTGCATACCATCACTAGTAGTCAGAACTGACTTGATGCACCTAGCAACAATAACATCAGCTATACATTCAATCTGGTTGGCCAGGTAACTGTCTTTCAAATTTCTTGGCATAGACAAGGGAGTGATTCAAGCTCTGCATCAATTTGCTGAAACTTTCCAGTTGGTCTTCTGTCAATTTCTGGAGCTTTATTTATCACCAATGCCTTCAGTGCAACTTGAACTTCATCCTTTAATACCATGGATTCTTGATCATATGCTACCTCTTAAATTGTTTGAATATTGACCATTTCTTTTTGGTACAGTGAATCTGTATTCTTTCCATCTTCTTTTGATGCTATTGGCATCAATAGTTTGCTTATAGAGTCCTTTAATCTAGAAAATTGAGACTTGATATTTTTCCTCAGTTCTTTCAACTTGCAAAATGGTGAGCATGTTCTTGCCTTTTGGCTTTCTAACTCCAGGTCTTTGCACATTTCATTATAATACCTGACTTTGTATTCTTGAATTGTCCTTTGAAACTTTCTATTCACTGCTTTTACTTCATTTCCTTTAACACTTTGCATTCAAGAGCAAGTTTCAAAGTCTCTTCTGACATTCATTTCAGTCTTTCCTTTCTTTCTTGTCTTTTTAATGACATTTGGCTTTCTTTATGTAGGATGTTCTTGGTGTCATCCCACAACTCTTCTGGTATTTGGTCATTAGTGTTCAATTTGTCAAATTCTATTCTTGAGGTGGTCTCAATTTCATGCAGATATACTCAATGTTGTACTTTGAACTGGGTTTGAACTGCTGATCCTGTGGTCAGCAGTCTAGTGCTTATCCTACAGCACCAGATGTGCTCCTTCTATATGACACAATTGAATTATATTTATCACTAAAATCAGGTAATCATTTCATGTAGAACTCATGACATTTTAGAATGAAATGTAATGATTGTAAATTTTTTTGTCTCTACCTTGAAACCAAAAAGGAAAATAATGAGAAATTTATTGCAAATATTTGTAAGTTGTCTAAAGCTATTTTCATGAAAAATCCAATAATTTAACTCATACTTTCCTATTAAAATGTTTTTCAAATATTTCCAATTTATTTAATATGAATAATTCCCTTAAAAAGATTATGTAAATATTGAACTAACTAATCCATTGTTATTGAATTGATTCCAACTCATAGAGACCCTGTACAACAGAATGGTGGTGGTGTGCTCCATTAAGTCAGTTCCAACTCATAGCAACCCTGTATAGGGCTTCCAAAGTTGTAAATCTTGATGGGATCAGAAAGCCTCATCTTTCTTCTGAGGAGCAACTGGTAGATTTGAATTGTTGACCTTGTGTTTAGCAGCTCAACTCATAATCCACTACATTACCAAGGCTCTTTATACAACAGAGTAAAACTGATTAAAAGGTATTCTATCATAGTTAAGAACATGGATTTTATTACAAGATAGACATGATGCATTATAAATCCAGTTTCGGTCATTACTTAGCAGCATTTGTTATTGTCAAATGCTGTTGAGTTGGTTTTAGCACCCTGTGACAGAGCAGAACACCCCTATAGAGTTTTCTTGGATGTAATCTTTACAGAGTATATTGCTAGGTCTTTCTCCTGAAGAGAAGCTGGTTTGATTCTAACCACAGATCTTTTAGTTAGCTGCTTAACTGTTGCACAATCAGTAGTCCTTATTTAATTGCATAACTTTAGAAAAGTTACGTAACCTTACTTACCCTAATTTCTTTCCTGAGGAGCGTTAATAATAATAAAACCTTGTGGTTAGCAGCCCATAAGGTTAGTAGTTCAAACCCACCAGTTATTCCTCAGGAGAAAGTTGAGACTATCTGCTGCATAAAGATTTACAATCACAGCAATCCAAAAGAACAGTTCTACTTTGTCCTGTAGGGTAGCTATGAGTCAGAATGGACTTAATGACAGTGGGTTGGGTTGGGTTTGATATTGCTATTAGAAAACATGATGATAAAGAAGATTACTCTTTAAGAGTAAACCTGAGAATAGCTTTAATAATTTCATAACAAAAAGTAATGGCAGTGATACTTGATGTTTTAGATATTTTATTTGTTAAATATTAATTTATTAAACATTGATGATTAAATATTATCTTTATTGCCTATATTTTGAGCTATTTTCTTTCTATTACTAACAAAAAAAGAGTCACTATAAACTTCTGAGTGGACCTCTCTGCCCCAAACTTAGCTGATCTAGCAGAAAGTTTTGGTATCCACTATCTTAATTGGATCTTTTTTGAAGACACCCTCATGAGACTAAGACAAATGTATTACTGAGAGACTACAGGCAACCATTAATCACAGAGATATGTTTTAAAATGCTGTACTTGGAATAAGCCTGGATGTGTATGAGATAGAATCATAGTAGCAAAGCTTTTTGATATATCCTCCTATCACAAGATGAATGGAGCTTGAAGATATTATTCTGAGTGACATAAGTCAATCAAAAAAGGACAAATATTGTATGACCTCACAAATATTACAAGGTAAGCTCTGATAGCAAAATTTCTTATTGGTTAATGGAGTCCTGATGCTATAGGATAAACACTGGACTGCTAATCGTAAGGTCAGAGGTTCAAACCTACCAGCTGCTCCTTGGGAACCCTCCTTAGGTGCGCTGAGAATCAGAACCAACTCAACAAGGGGAATGAAGGAAAGGAAAAAGGGAAGGACTAATGCTTATAGAGTTTTGACTTTCAGTTTACAGTAAAAGAAAAACTGAATTGATTATTGTTATTGTTGTTTTTCCCTAACTCATCTGTCAGTTTGTCATCCTGTGGTGGCTTGTGTGTTGCTATGATTCTGAAAGCTATGACACGGATATTTTAAATACCAGCAGGGTCACCCATGGTGGACAGGTTTCAGCTGAGATTCCAGATGAAGAGAGACTAGGAAGAAGAAGAGACGGGCTGCTTTCGAATATTTAATCACTGGAAACCTTATGAATGGCAGATGAACACTGTCAGCACCAGAATATTGAGTATTGAAATGAGATGAAGAGCATCACATACAGTGCCGGAAGACACTCAAAATACAAATGGGGAAGAGTTGACTCCTCAAAGTAGACTTTACCATGATGACACAAATGGAGTAAAGCCTTCAGAACTTTGATTTGCTGATGGGGCACAACTCAAAATGAAGACAAACGTCTGCAAACATCCATTAATAATTGGAACATGGAATGTGCAAAGTGTTAATCTAGGACAATTGGAAAGTGTCAAAAATGGAATGGAACACATAAACATCGATATCTTAGGCATTGTTGTTGTTATTAAGTGCCATATAGTCGGTTCTGACCCATAGCGATCCTGTATAGGGTTTCCGAGGAGTGGCTGGTGAGCTTGAACTGCCGACCTTGTAGTTCAAACAGCTTTGCAGTCTGGCGCATTAACCCACAGTATCACACCAGGACTCCTAGGCATTAGTGAGTTGAAGTGGACTGGTATTGGCCATTTTGAATCTGACAACCACTGGTTTACTATGCCAGGAATGACAAATTGAAGCAGAATGGCATCGCATCTGTCATCAAAAAGAGCATATCAAGATCAGTTCTGAAGAACAATACTGTTTGTGATAGGATAGTATCTATCCATCTACAAGGAATACCCCATCTCTTGTCTTTCAGTTTGTGGTACTGTGGTGGCTTGTATGCTGCTGAGATTTTGGAATCTATGCCACAGGTATATTAAATATCAGCAGAATCACCCAAGGCGGACAAGTTTCATTCAGCTAAATTTCCAAACAAAGACAGATTAGGAAGAAGAAGAGACAGACTACTTCTGAATATTCAATCACTTAAAACCTTATTAATAGCAGTAGAACACTGTCAGCACAAGAATATTGTCAGATAGAGTGCCGGAAATGAGCCCCTTGGGTTGAAAGGCACTCAAAATATGGCTGGGGAAGAGCTACCTCCTCAAAGTAGAGTTGATCATGATGACGTAAATGGAGTTAAACTTTGGGGACCTTAACTTGCTGATGGAGCACAACTCAAAATGAAGAGAAATAGCTGTAAACATCTATTAATAATCAACATGAAATGTATAAATCATGAATCTAGGAAACTGGCAAAAATGAAGTGGAACACATAAACATCCATATCTTAGGCATTAACGAGCTGAAATGGCTGTTTTGTGAGCATTGGCCATTTGGAATCTGACAATCACATGGTTTACTATGCTGGAAATGACAAATTGAGGAATGTCATTGCATCCATCATCAAAAATAACATCTCAAGATCTATCTTGAAGTATAATGCTGTGTAAGATGGGCTAATATCCACAGGTATCTACAAATAAGATCAGGTAATAACATTATTATTGAAATTTATGCACCACCTACTAAAGCTAATGGTGTAATTGGATAATTCTACCAAATTCTTCATTCTGAAATTAATCAAACATGCAATCAAGATGTACTGATAATTACTATTAGAATGCAAAGATTGGAAATAATGAGGAAGGATCAGTAATTGGAAAATATGGCTTTGGTGATAGATATCATGCTGGAGACCATATGATAAAAATTTGCAAGACCATTGACTTCTTCATTTCAAAAAGCTTTTTAAAATAACATCAATGGAATAACTTAAAATGGAATACACAGAAATAAAATTGACTTCATCTGTGGAAAGGGACAATGAAAAAGCCCCATATCATCAGCCAAACAAGTCGAGGGCAGACTATGCCATCAATTGCTCATATAGAAGTTCAGGCTGAAGCTGAAGAAAAAAATTTTAATGTCCACAAGAACCAAAATATGACCATGAACATATTCCACCTGAATTTAGAGATAATCTGAATAATCAAATCTGAAGATTTGATGCATTAGACACTAAAAACCGAAGACCAGAAGAGTTGTGGGATGACATCAAGAATATCATACAAGAAGAAAGCAAAAGGTCATTAAGAAGACAAGAAAGAACAAAGAGACCAAATTGGTTGTTAGAAGAGACTCTGAAACTTGTTGTCCAGTGTATCGATGCTAAATCAAATGGAAGAAATGAGATGGTTAAAGAGCTGAATCAAAAATTTCAAAAAACAGCTCAAGAAGACAAACTCTAATATTATAATGAAATGTACAAACACCTAGAATTTGAAAACTAGAAGAGAAAAACAGGCTCAATATTTCTCAAGCTGAGGGAACTGAAGAAAAAATTCAAGTCTTGACGTGAAATATTGAAGGATTCTATGGGCAAAATATTGAATGATGCAAAAAGCATCAAAAGAAACTGGAAGGAATACAGAATCACTGTGCCAAAGAGAAATGCTCTATGTTCAGTCACTTCAAGAGGCAGCATAGGATTAGAAGCCAATGTTCCTGAAGGAAGAAGTCCAAGGTGCATTGAAAGCATTGACAAAGAACAAGACACCGGGAATGGATGGAATATAAATTGAAAACTTTCAACAAATTGATGAAGGACTAGAGGCACTCACTCATCAATGTAAAGAAACTTGCAAGACAACTAACTACCTGGCTAACTGACTTGAAGAGATCCATATTAAAGACCATTTCAAAGAGAGGTGACCCAATGAAATGGGAAAATCATCTGACAATATCATTAATAAGGCATCAATTAAAATTTTTCTAAAAATTCTACAAAAACTGCTGCAGTCATACATTGATAGAGAACTTTCAGAGGTTCAAGCTGGATTCAGAAGAGGATGTGGAACATCTGCTGACAACAGATGGATCTTGGCTGCAAGCAGAGAAGACCAGAAGGATGTTTACATGTGCTTTATTGACTATGCAAAGACTTTCAATTGTGTTGATCATGACAAACTATGGACAACATTGCAGAGATTGACTACTCTGTAACATTTAATTGTACTCATGAGGAACTTGTACATAGACCAAGAGACAGGTGTTAAAAAACAACAACAACAACAAAAAAGAATCACAAGGGGACAACCATTCAGTTTAAAATTAGAAAAAGTGTGCATGCACCAGGGTTGAATTGTTTTACCATGCTTACTCAATCTATATCCTGAGTAAATAATGAGAGAAAAAGTATTATATGAAGAAAAATGTGGCATCAGGATTGGAGGAAGACTCATTAAGAATCTGTGATGTGCAGATGATACAACTTGCTTGCTGTTGTATCATTTTGCTAGGATCAACTATCAACACTCATGAAAGCAGCAGTCAAGGAATTAAAAGATATATTGCATTAGGCAAATCTGCTGCACAAGACCTCTTCAAAGTGTTCAAGAGCAAAGATGTCAGTTTGAGGACTAAGGTGCACCTGACTCAAACAAAGATATTTTCAATAGCCTCATATGGATGTGAAAGTTGGACCGTGAATAAGGAAGACCATAGAAGAATTGCTGAATTTGAGTTATGGTTTTGGAGGAGAATATTAAAAGCACCATGGAGTGCCAAAAGAATAAACCATTCAGTGTTGGAAGAAGTACAACCAGAATGCTCCTTGAAAGCCAGTATGACCAGACTTCATCTCATATTGTTTCAGGAGGGACCCATCCCTGAAAAAGGATATTATGTTTGGCAAAGTAAAAGGTTGGAGAAAAAAAGGAAGACCCCCATTTAGATGGATTGGCACAGTGACAGCAGTAATGTGCTCAAAAGTAGCAGCAATTGTGAGGTTGGGGTAGGACTGGCCGTGTTTCATTCTGTTGTGCATAAGGTTGCTAATGAGTTTGTACTGACTCAATGGGACCTAACAACAATAAGGAAGATCTGTTAATACCACTATTATTCAAATTTACACACCAATCACTAAAGCCAGTAATGAAGAAATTGAAGAATTCTACTAACTTCTTCATTCTGAAATTGATCATACATGCAATCAATGCACTCAAGATGTATTGATAATTACTGTCAGTTGGAATGCAAAGGTTGGAAACGAAGCAAAAGATTAAAAAACATTGTTGTTTTTGAAGGATATAAAGATGCTTTGAAGCAGATTTGCCGAAAGCAATGTTATTGTTGTTGTTTGGTGCCTTTGAACTGGTTCTGACTCATAGTGTCCCCATGCACAACAGAGCGAAACAGTATCTGGGCCTGTGCCATCTTCACAATTGTTATGCTTAACTGTATTGCTATTGTCACTGTGCCAGTCCTTATCATTCATGGTCTTCCTCTTTTTCTGCAAACCTCCACTTTACCAAACTTGATGTCCTTCTACAGGGACTGGTCCCTCCTGATAACATGTCCTAAGTATGAGAGACGAAGTCTTACCCTCCTGGCTTCTAAGCCCCATTCTGGCTGTACTTCTTCCAACACAGAATATTTGTTCTTCTAACTGTCCATGATAGTTTCATATTCTTCTCCAACACCATAACTCAAATACAACTATTGTTCTACAGTCTTCTTTATTCATTCTCCAACTTTCATGTGTTTCTGTATATGAGCTACTGAAAATACCATGGTTTGTGTCTGGTGCACCTTAGTCTTCAAACAAATTTCGATGCTCTGAAACACTTTGAAGACATTTTGTGCAGCAGATTTGTGTAATACAATAAGTCATTTGATTTCTTGGTTGCTGCTTCCATTAGTGTTGAATGTGGATCCAAGCAAAATGAAGTGATGGACAACTTCATTCTTTTCTCTGTCATGATCCTATTTATTGGAATCATGGTGTGGAGCTATAGGATAAGCACTGGACTGGTAACCACAATGTCAGCAGTTCAAACCAAGCAGCCCCTCCTTGGAAACCTAGGGAGGGGGACAATACGCAAGAAGGGGGAGGGGAATGGAAGAACAAAGCAGATGGGAAAGCAATTGGCAGGTTTGCATGGGCTAAGTGGGACAGAGGTAAATAATGATGTGTGCACAACCTTGGAACTACAGGGCTCTGGGATACAGGGATTGAGACATGGTTGGAATGGGTAAAGGTGGGGAAATAATGCTAAGATGCTTGGCTGTCTTTTGAATCTTGGTTTCCCTGGCATACCATTATAAAGTAGACACTGGAGAGGGAGAGAAAGGAATAGCCAGAAATATCACCATAGAAAGCTTGTAAGTCCATCTTCTGCCTATAACTGATTTGAATACCTAAAATGTGGCTACAATGTGCTCAGTGAAGGAGGCTCCCTGAGGAACCTCTGCACTACATAAGACCATAGGTGGAATCTTGAATCCCATCCAGAATCTTCTGAGGTGGGAAATTTCCACTTGAAAGGCCAAGCAGACCAGCCTGGAGTGGCTAGAAGAACAGAAGATACTTCTTGAAAGAAAGACCAACAGGAAAAATACAAAACAATATAGGTAGTCTGACTGATTACCACAAGAACAAGCAAGTTGCTCGCCCAGGAGTCATCAAGGCAAGTGGTCAAGTCCCCTCAGGGCAAACCCCCTTCTAAGACTAAGACTCAATGGAAATACACGCTCTGATTGGTGGCCACGTTAGTCACCAATAAGGGGAAGTGAAAGAAAACAGCAATGAAGTTGCGAGCTAAGCCCTACAACGTTCAACTGACTCTTGTGAACCTGGGTGGAGACTTGGTTGGCCAGTAGTGTAGCAATACCCGGGGACTCTTGGGCTCAGAGTCAGTGCCATAGCCAAAGAGAACTAGAATGGAGAGTGAAGCGTCCAGCTGATTAGAAGAGAGGGCATATGCATAAGAACACCCACGCTTGCAGATAATACCCACTTGACCTGGCTTCAGTGACTGGATGATCAGAGCTCAACTAGAAGAAAGAAGGGGGGTGGGGGTGGAAAGGGCTAATCTGATACAATTTGATGAACTTAACTTATACCTATGGATGCAATAGCTCAAAAGAGGGAGCAAATCTTTACAACATGGATCATTCCCACCCCCTCCATACACAGAGTAAACAGGGATGGGCAACTTGGACATTGGTTATCCAAAATGGCGGTGGAGGGGATACAAAGGAAAGAAGTGACTGGCTTACAAGCTTTCAAGAGGGAACCTAGATCCAGAGTGTGTGGAGGAAGGTAGAATCTCCACTGAATAGTATCCAGTCTGTCTGGGTGGGGCTGATGAAAGGAGATGCAGATAGGTCTCTTGTGATACAACAGTGAATAATTGTTATCAGGACTGATTGTGAGGGTTGGAAATGTAAAGGTAGACATTTTGTAGCAAAAGGAGGGGAGTGATTGACTTTTCAGTCTAGGAGCAGAGGACCCTATGACCATCAAGGGAGAAGAGCACAGAGCGGGACCCTACCCAGAGAACCAGTGACGCCAGAGATAAAGGCAGATACGATGACGTAGAGAGATGGAGCCTAGACCCAGAGAGGGAGAGGGGCTGGGTGCTGAAGACCAGGTGGCAGACTTGCATGTTGGTTGATGATGCATGGAGGGGATTGCAACCATGACAATGAAATGATATATGATAGGATGAACGTAAAGCTAATGCTCTCCCATGTAAACTATCACATAATTCACAATAAAACATTTTTTTAAAAAAAGAAGAAGAGTGGTTCATCATCCCTATGAAGAATGAAAGAATTGTCTTTGACAATCCCATACAAGATTCATTTCCCCAAGTGTCCTTGTCTCTGTACTGAGCCACCCTGCAGTACAAGTCCAAAGCCCGACTAAGGGAAAAGGGAATTACCTGTGCATGTGGTTTATCAGCTGTGCAAACATGGCAACCACTTTTATTGAGAGCTTGCACTGAATATATAACCCATTCTACTCAAGTGTTCACACACCTATATTCTGTTTCTACTTCTAATGTTTGTCTTAGATCTTTTACCTCAATCACGTCTACTCTTTCAGGGTCATTCTTAAAGACTTCCTTAGAGGGGATAACAGGAAAAGGTCTGGGTTTGGCTCTGAATTCTGGGAAGTGATGATTTGGAAAACAAATAGACTCACAGGGTCCCATCTAGGGATGTCAGCCCCATTCCATAGACCCGGTTCGCTATAATTGAAATAAGCACTGGTTCCTCCAATTTTCCACAAGATAAAACTTGACACACATCTAATTTGATGGTTTGAGGGAAAGATGCTATAGTTACATCTACTATCAACATTATTGGCTGGTCCTAGGCAAAAGCCCTTTGCACCTCTCCCATGGTAATGATACATTTTAGCCATATTAGCTTCAAAACCCACCCCATCTTGTCAGGGACAGGTTAGAACTCCTGGGCCCTAGGCACCTCTTACTCTGGTTTTGTATCCACTCCTTTACTCTGAGTCTCCTCCTACTCAGCAGGTATTAAGGACGGGGGAAGGACATCTTTAGTCCAACAAGAATTGTTGTTGTTGTTGTTTAGGTGCCATTGAGTCGATACTGACTCATAGTGACCTTATGCAAAGCAGAAAGAAACACTGCCCGATCCTGAACCAACCTCACTACTGTTGACACGTTTGAGACTGTTGATGCTGCCACTTGGCCAATCCATCTCATTGGGGGTCTTCCTCTTTTTCTCTGACCCACCACCTTACCAAACATGATATCCTTCTCCAGTGACTGACCCCTCTCTCCTTACAAAAACGTTCTGAGTTTCTCGTAACAGTTCATCAGTGGGTTCTTTACTCTCTCCCTCAGTCTTTTTGTCTTGGTTTCCATCTTTTAAGGGAGAACATCTTCTGAACTGATTCTGCTCCCCCTACTGACCCATAAAGAGCATAGACTATCTCCTTCTGAGAAGGCCAAGTTCTATCGTTTACATGAAGGACTAGGGCCTGGCAGACCCAGTCCTCATTGGAACCAAATTAAGACCAGAACACAGATGGTGAATGGATTGGTTCCTTTGGCCAAATAAAACAACAATATTTTTATCTTTTTCCCGGATTGGGGATTGTCCCCCCAAGCCCTCAACATTCTCCCCAAAGGACTGACAGGAGGAATGTCTGTGGGAGTCTCTCCTGTTCCTTTCTTCCCTAGGCCTATAATTCTGTTACCCATTTTCTTTTGGTCTTGGTGTCTGATTTCCCTGGCATACTCAACTTCCCAAAATTTCCCCATGTTTGGGTACTCATGGAGATTTCTTGCATACAACCACGAGATTTCTCTTTGTCCTTCTCCGACCGACCGGAGTGGGATTCTGTACTCGCTTCGCATCCAAGATGCGTCTCAGACACACGATAACCCCTGAAAATGTCTGACCACCAGGGCAATACTTATAGTTCAATTTTCCTGCCCTGGCCTGTGCACAATTTCCTGGTCACCACAGTTACTCTCTTCTCAGTCCTCCACATCTCTCTTGTTAATTCTGATCACCTTTGAACAGTCTGGGGGTTGGGGGGGGGCGTTCCTTATTCTGGCTCTCGCTGGGAGGCAATCAACCCTGTGGAGTAGGCTGCCCAAACCAAGGCAGAACGCCTCTCCTATTCCAACAGGGCTGCTGCTCCAAGTAGGCAGAAAATTCCAGACAAGCTCCCAAATTTATGAGAACCCTTGTCTATACTGACAAACGCTCAAGCAATCCAAACTGTTCTCATTTTACAGGGAGTGAGGTTTCTTTATTTGATTTTGCAAAATCAGGTGCCCAGCCCGGTAGACATGGACAGACGCCAGCTTTTTTTATTTTTTAACACTCAGGTATATATAATAATTTAAACTACCAAAGGGCACATTCTGCAAGTCTTCTTCCTGGTGGACAGCTCTCAGTCCCTCTCTTTCCATGGGTCTGGAGTCCTCACCTGCTCCCTCTTTCCATGACCCCATCTCTGCCTCCATCTCTGGATAATGTCTTGCATTCCGCTTGTGCTCTTCTCACCTGATGGTCCTAGGCTCCTCTGTTTCTGAACCATAAGATTAACTACTCTATTTTGTTACAAAACTTCTACCCATACAATTGTGACAGTCACAATTAGTCATGATAACAATTACTCATTATTGAATCATAAGAATCTTATCCCCTTTTATATTATCTCTCTTTTAACCAGACCCATCTTTGTTGTTGTTGTCAAGTGCCATTGAGTCGATTCTGACCCATAGTGACCCTGTACAGGGTTTCCAAGGAGTAGCTGGTAAGCTTGAACTGCCGACCTTGCAGTTCAAACGGCTTTGCAGTCTGGCACATTAACCCACAGCACCACACCAGGACTCCAGACCCATCTAGACAATATGAAAACTATTCAGTGGGAACTCTTTCTTTCCCCATACACTGTTAAACTAAGCTCCCCTTTGAAACCTTGTAAGCCAGTCACTTCGTGCCTTTATTGCTCCCTCATTTTAGGTAGACAATGTCTAAGTGGAGTCCTGGTGTGGCACTGCAAAGGTGTTTGAGCTGCAAGGTCGGCAGTTCAAGCTCACCAGCTGCTCCTTGGAAACCCTATACAGGGTCGCTATGGGTCGGAACGACTCAACGGCACTTCACAAAAACAATGTCTAAATTGCCCATCCCTATCTACCCTGTGTACAGAGGGGATAGCACTGATAACTTGGATGTGAAGAGTCCTTCCCACTCTGTAGTAATTTACCTTTGTTACCTCTCTGGTAGCGTAGTGGTTACGAATCGGGCTGCGAACCTTAAGGTCAGCGGTTCGAAACTACCAGCCGCTCCGTGGGAGAAAGATGAGGCTTTC
>NW_006408773.1:4255895-4266336 GCF_000296735.1 Chrysochloris asiatica
TAAAGATTTACACCCTCGGAAACCCTGTACAGGGTCGCTATGGGTCGGAACCGACTCGACGGCACTTAACAACAACAACAACAACCTTTATTAAAAATTGTTTTGTACTTTTTTTTTTAATCTTCCTCTAGTCGAGTTCTGATTATCAAGCCATCGAAGGTAGGTCAAATGGGTAGACTATCTGCAAGTTTGGGTGTTCTTGTGCGTCAGCCCTCACTTCGTATCAGCTGGATGCTTCACTCTCAGCTCTAGCCCTCTGTGGCTATGTCCTTGTCCATGGGTTCAGGTGTCCCCAGGTCTCACCACACGTTGGACCCATCAGTCCTTACTCTTCTATAGCTCATCTCCGGGTCAACGGGAGTCTAGGGAATGTGGTTGAACTCAGACCATTTCTTCGTTGCTACGTTTCCCCCTCTTCCACTCACCAGTACACCAATGTGGCCTCCAGCAAGCTTATATGCCTGCTGATGTGTTCCGTTTTAGTTTCAGTCTTACAGAGGAGTTTGTCCTGAGGTGACTTGATTGTTGCCTTGATGGCTTCCCAGCGAACAATTTGCTTATTTTTGTAGTAGCCAATCATACTGCCATTTTTGTTTTGTTTTGTTTTGTTTTGTTCCTGATGATTTTAATTTGAAGATGTATCTTCTGTTGGTCTCTCTGTTCCAGGCTGGTCTGCTTGTCCTTTCTAGTCGGAATGTCTCACCTCAGAAGGTACTGGATAGGGCTCAGGATTCCACCTAAGGTCTTATACACTACAAAGGAGTCCTGGTGTGGCACTGTGGGCTAATGTATCAAACATCAAAGTCATTTGAACTGCAAGGTCGCTGGCTCAAGCTCATCAGCTGCTCCTTGAAAACCCTATACAGGGTCACTATGGATCGGAATCGACTCGACGGCACTGAACAACAACAACAATTATTAATGATCAGGAATATTTCTTCATATGTTTGCTGGATGCACGAATGTCTCCCTCCCTTGGTGAAGTGTCTGTTCATGTCCTGTGCCCATTTTTTAATTGGGTTCCTTGTCTTTTCCTTGTAGAGGTGTTATAGTTTCCTACAGATTTTAGAAATTAGTCCCTTGTAGGATATATCACTGCAAAAGATTTTTTCCCATTTTGTGGGTTCCGTTTTTACTCTTTTGGTGAAATTCTTTGATGCATATAAGTTTCTAATTTTTAGAATGTCCCAATCAACCATTTTGTCTTCTTTTCTTTGTGTAATTTTCACATTGTTTGGCAGTCTGTGTGTGCCCTGGATTGTTGTTGTTTTTGTTAGGTGCCATCGGTCAGTACTGACTCATAGCGACCCTATGCGCAGCAGAATGAAACACTGCCCTATCCTGGGCCAACCTCACTATTGTTGACATGCTTGAGTCCATCTATGCTGCCACCTGGCCAATCCATCTCTTGGGGGAGGGGTCTTCTTTCTCTCTGACCCTCCACCCTACCAAACATGATATCCTTCTCCAGTGACTGGTCCCTCCTGACAATATGTCCGAAGTAAGAGAGACGAAGTTTGGCCATCCTGGCCTCCAAGGAGCACTCTGGCTCTTTTGGCAGCCCATGGCACTTTCAATATTCTCCTCCAACACCATAACTCAAATGAGTTTTCTTCTACGATCTTGCTTATTTACTGTACAACTTTCGCATACATAGGAGGTTATTGAAAATATCATGGCTTGAGTCAGGCGCACCTTAGTCTTCAAGCTGACATCTTTGTTCTTCAACACTTTAAAAAGGTCTTGTGTACCTGATTTGCCTAATGCAATACATTGTTTGATTTCTTGACTGCTGCTTCCATGAGTGTTGTTGATATTTGATCCAAAAAGAATGAAGTCCTGGGCAACTTCAATCTTTTCTCCATTGATAAGAATGTTGTTTATTGGTCCAGTGGTGAGGACTTTTGTTTTCTTTACATTGAGATGTAATCCATACCGAAGGCTGTGCTCTTTGATCTTCATCAGTAAATGTTTCAAGTCCTCTTCACTTTCAGCAAGCAAGGTTGTATCATCTGCATATCGCAGGTTGTTAATGAGTCTTCCTCCAATCCTGATGCCACGTTTTTCTTCATAGAAGCCAGCTTCTCAGATTATTTGCTCAGTACACAGGTTTTGTATGATGAAAGAATACAACCCTGTTGTACATCTTTCTTAATTTTAAACCATTCAGTCTTTCCATGTTCTATTCAAACAACTGCCTCTTGGTCCATGTACAAATTCCTCATGAGCACAATTAAGTGTTCCGGAATACTCATACTTTGTAATGTTGTCCATAGCTTGTCATGATCCACACAATCAAAAGCCTTTGCATAGTCAATAAAGACAGGTAAACATCTTTCTGATATTCTCTGCTTTCAGCCAAGATCCAATGATATTCTTCATGTTTACTGGATTGTTTTTGTTGTTGTTAAGTGCTGTTGATTCAGTTCCAACCCATACCGACCCTGTGTAGGGTTTCCAAGGAGTGACCTGGTGATCTTGAACTATCAACCTTGTAGTTCAAACAGCTATGCAGTCTGGTGCATTAACCCACAGAGCCCCATCAGGACTCCATGCCCTGAATTGGAGCCCTTTAATTTGTCCCTATTTTTTCATTGATGACCTTTATAATTCTGGGATTCACATTTAGGTCTTTATTCCATGCTGAGTTGGTTTTTGTATATGGCATGAGGTAAAGGTCTTCTTTCAATCTTCTGTATATTGATTTCCAGTTCTGCCAGCACCATCTGTTGAACAGACTATGTCTTCCCCACTCAATGTACTTTGGCCCTTTGTCAAAGATCAGTTGGTTGTATGTGGATGGGTTAATTTCTGGATTCCCAATTCTGTTCACTTGATCTATGTATCTTTCATTGTACCAGTACCAAGCTGTTTTAACCACTGTAGCCATGTAGTACATTTTTTAATCAGGTCCAGTGGTGAGGCCTCCAACTTTGTTTTTCTTCTTAAGCAGTGCTTTCCTTATCCTGGGTCTCTTTCCTTTCCATATAAAGTTTGTACTAGTTTTTTTTTTCCATCTCTCTAAAGAATGCCATTGGAATCTGGATTGGGATTGCATTATATGTGTAGATTGCTTTGGGTAGTACTGATATTTTCACAATGTTAAGTCTTACTATCCAGGAGCATGGTATATTCTTCCATTTTTGTAAGCCTCTTTTGGTTTCTTGTAGTGGTGTTTTGTAGTTTTCTTTGACTAGGTCCTTTGTTTGTCTGGTTACATTTATTCCTAAATATTTCATCCTTTGGGTGGCTAATGTAAATGGTATTGATTTCCTAATTTCTTTTTTATTGCTAAGTGCCATCGAGTTGGGATCCGACTCATGGCGACCCTGTACAGGGTTTCCAAGGAGCAGCTGGTGAGTTGGAACTGCCGGCCTTAATGGCCCAAATCGACTTTGAAGTTTACCGTATTAATCGGCAGTGCTACACCAGAAGTCCAATTTCTTTTTAAGCACTGTCATTATTAGTGTAGAGGAATCCAACTGACTTTTCTTCCCCCCCCCGCAATACTAGCACACCCTACTCCCCCTTTTATTGCTTGTTTTGCTTAGTACTACACTTTAAACAAAGGAATCTCTGAATCCAATGTTCAACTGTAAAAGAAAAACAACAGCAGGGCACATATTTAGGGCTCAAATGAAATTATTAAGCACTAACTGGTGCAAAGCAGACATTTCTTTATATATAGATACATTGTTATATCTAAAACTCAACCCAGGGTCTTCCAAACAGAATGGTAACTCACATCAACGTGATTTAGGTTGAAACATAACGTGGAATAACAATATTTTGGGGAAATTTATATGAGACTAAGAACTCAGATTATCCAAATTTGAACTCAGATCTTGGGAAGGTGAGACACTTGTACTAAGGAACTGTGCTACATTACTGCTGCAATAAGTTATTTTGGATCACACCTCGACTATCCTCGATTCCATCCAGTTAGATGCACAAAAAACGAAATAGGAGTTTTGAGATTTTTTTCATTGAAGGTAAATCTTAATGTTATGAATTCACAACTATACTAATTGAACTATCCAGTCCTAGTTGTTATCTAACACACACATTGCAAACATACAAATATCTATTCTTTCCACATGCCAGTGCCCATTCATATTGTGGTTTGGAAATGGGGAGAAGAGATTCCCCTTAAACTGCAAGTCAGCAGGTGTTTCTTTACAGTTAACTTTAGCAAAATTCATACAAAACCGTGATTAACAATGATCTTCTTTATTTGTTAACTCACAAGGAAACACCTTCAAAACTGCATTTTATCAAAGTTTCTGTACTAAAATGTAGAAAAACTAACTACACAAATATTGAAAAGTTAAAAATTCCTTAATTTTTTATTCCTGGTACCACCACCACAATTTACAGGGCATTATACCTGATTTAATGAAAAGAAAAGAAAAAGAAAAAGCTACAACAGATAAACAACCTCAGGAATTACCATCTAATTGATACCACATTGCATTAATCAATAACTATACTTTTTGCAAACTGTGGCTATGACAGTCCTGAACAAGAAGGGTTTCCTGTTGAAGCTACAGTAATTTTTCTGACTACGGATCATCATCGTTCCTTCTGGGGCAGAGTGTTACAGCTCCTCTAATGCATTTGGGACGATTGTCTCAAAATAACCTGCAGCTTTCCTGACAACTCCTCGCTCTCTCTCCTGCTAAGAACTGTAGCCCCTTTCTGCTGAATTTTTAGAACCTTCTGCTACCATATCCACCACTTACACCACCAGATCCATAACCACCACCATAAGGACTGCCCGAGCTTCTTCCACCCAAAATGTCCCCCGCCTTTCATGGGTCCATAATTTGATTGCTGTTGTCCACTATAATTTCCAAAATCATTATCATTCCCATCAACACCATAGTTACCACCGCCAAAATTTCCTCCTTCATTGTAAGCATCATATCCTCCAGCACCGCCACCATATCCACCACTTTGGTTTCCATATCCTGGTCCACCACCACCATAGCTCCCTCTACTACTATAACCAGGACCACCTCCATAGTTGCCATCATCACCTTCAAATCCATTATATCCACCATCGCCTCCACCATAACTCCCCCATTGCCACAACCTACCTCCACCATAGCCTCCTCTTCCACCAAACTTTCCACCATGACCAAAGTTCCCTCTATGGCCCATAAAGTTGCCAGATCCACCTCCACAACCTCTTTGTGATCTAGCAAACTGCATCTCTTGCTTAGAAAGGGCCTTTTTCACTTCACAATTATGCCCATTAATAGTGTGGTATTTCTGAACAACAATTTTATCAACTGTATCAGGATCATCAAAAGTTATAAAAGCAAATCCTCTCTTTTTTCCACTCTGCCTGTCTTCCATAACTTCTATGGTTTCAATCTTGCCACTTTGCTGAATCTTCCAATGAGTTCCAGTAGGTTTTTTTTTTTTTTTTTATGTGTCTTTGGGGTTTTCTATATAGAAGATCAGATTATCTACAAATAGAGTTTTACATCCTTTTGCCAATTTGGATGCCTTTAATTCCCCTATCTTGCCTTATAACTCTGGCCAAGTCTTCCAAAACAATATTGAATAGGAGTGGTGATAACGGCACCCTTGTCTGGTAAGGTAAGTTTTTTTTAATGGATTGCAAAATGGTAAACTTGATAGACTTTCTCAAAGGACACAAGACGATCATGGGGGCTTATTAAGAAGAAATCTCCAGAAATTGTAAATTGTGTTGGTGAGAGAAAGGCCAGGATAGTTGTGCCTGGGAAGGGAGGAATTTCTTTCCATCAGGACATTGCATCTGCACATTATTTAAATGTTGTAAAGACTGTCTTAAGAAAATTTCTTTGGGAAACCTTAAATCATCTAACCTATAGCCCAGATGTTGCCCCTGCAGACTTCTTTTTGTTCCAAAACCTGAAAGAACGTTGAAAAGGGACACTTTTGAGACCCTGGAGGATGTCAAAATGTTTTAAAGTTGTGTAAATCAGAGTACAGAGTTCTTCAGGAAAGGTTGTTGCTGTTGTTGTTAAGTGCTGCCCAGTTAGTTTCCATTCGTGGGGACCCTGAGCAACGACTGGTGACCTAGAACCACCGATCGTCCGATTCAAACCGACCTTGTGGCGCCACACTTGTTGGTGCTGTTATGTGCCGTGGAGTCTGTTCCGATTCATAGTGACCCTGTACAGGGTTTCCAAGGCTGTAAATCTTTACAGGAGCAGAAAGCCTCATCTTTCTCCCGCGGAACAGCTGATAGTTTCGAACTGCTGACCCTGAGGTGAGCAGACCGATTCATAACCACTATGCTACCAGAGATGGAAACTTTGCCAATAGGAGGGTATAGACCTAGCTGGCGGATATGTCGAGAAACAGTAATTTCGCATTTTGAGGGGTTTTTAAAATGAAGATTTCTACGATTTTGTATCAATACTTCTTACCTACTCTCCTATTTCAAAGGAGCTCTGGTAGCGTAGTGGTTACGAATCGGGTTGTGAACCTCAAGGTTAGCAGTTCGAAATTACCAGCTGTTCTGTGGAAGAAAGATGAGGTTTTCTGCTCCCATAAAGATTTACAGCCTCGGAAACCCTCTACAAGGTCGTTATGAGTCGCAACCGACTCCATGGCACATAACCACCACCAAACCACCTCTGATTTCAAAGAAGCCCCTATTGAACCAGGGCTTTAAGCTATGTGTTATAATCACAACGTGGGAGGTTAAAACCCACCAGTCTTTCTGTGAGAGAAAGATATGACAGCTACCCCAAAATTTAGTCTCATAAACCGTAAGGAGCACTTGTACTCTGTCCTGCAATGAATTGGAATAAACTAACAGGAGGGGTTTTGCTTTTTCTCCTATTTCAACCTTAACGAAATATTGGACCTGATCGAATGCAGAAGGCAATGAGAGAATCCAGCTACCGTCTTTGTCAGACATAAAAGAGAATTGCAAAATGTAAAACAATGCCATTTTCTCACTATTTTTAAATATATATATATAATTATTTTATAAGATCATTTTATTTCTTAATGTGTAATGAATTTGATTGTTATTTGAGATGAATTTTTAAGCGAATTAATCTTTTCTTAATAAAAGATTGTGGTGTGGCTAGAAAGAGATGGAAAACGGCAGATTTTTTAATATTCTTGTTTCTTCCGGTGAACCAACTTTCTAGCAGTAGACCATCGAAGGGATTTTCATAGTTCCACCCATCGGAAACGTCACACAAAGGCGATGATGATGATTGACAGAGGAGACTCACGAGGATTTAGACCAGTTTATAGACTGTGCTGCACATGCTCAGAGTGTGTTTGCTCTCTGCTGAGAGGATGAGTTCGCTTTCTCCCCTCAAGCCTTCGGACAAATTACTGGCCGACCCCAAACCTGGGAAAAATATGTTCTTTCTAGATATGTCTCTAGGTGAGTATATCCTGAGCCCCTGGCTCCATTAGTCTTTGAGGGACTTTAAGGGCCCTTTGCCTTGAGGAGGAGACACTCCTCTGGCTTCCTCTCAGTGAGCACGAAGGTGGCTGCGCTGTGAAAAACACGCCCTGACAGAGGGGCTTTCATCTCTGGGTTTCTGCAGGGTCCAGTTGTGGTTGTTTGTTGTTAAGTGCTGTCGAGTCTGTTCTGACCCACAGCGACCCTGTGAAGGGTTTTTCGATGATTGGCTAAGTAAGCTTGAACCTTCGACTTTCCTGTTCAAACCGATTTAGCAGTCCAGTGCGATAACGCGTGACACTCGTGTAGTTGTTAAGCGCCATGGAATCGGTTGCGTCCCACAGCGACTGTGTATAGGGGTTCCGAGGAGCGGCTGGTAGCAGTCCTAGAAGCCCATAAGCCGTCCTGCCCCCTGGCGGTCATTTCCGTTGCCATTTTCCCGCTCCTTTGGCTCTGGTCCCTTCAGTGCCAAAGTGACCCAAAGCTGCTCAAGGCTGATGGAACTGAGGGGGGAGATAAGGATTTCGAAGACAGCTCAGATGTGGGGAGTAACAGAGGCTAGTTCAATATATTTTACTTTTCAAGAAATTAAGCTACCCATTCGCTTCATGTCCGCGGGACCACATAACTCGCAGATTATCGATCATTCAAGTTTTTGGCAAATCTAAGAGTTGTTGAAGTTAGGTGCCATTGCGTCGGTACCGACTCATAGTGACCCTATGCACAAGAGTATGAAGTCATAGATGACTAATTTAGTAATAAGAGGAGTAAACCTTAGGCTATTTTGCTGAAACTTTAAGGGTCCTGAGAATGATAATCCAGGAAAAGATGACAGGAGAAGCGGTATGAAGTTTGTTAGTTGGTTTGTTGGTTAATGAGTGGTTGGTGAGTTGGTAGTTACTAGCCGCCATAACCCCCACCACTGGCACCACAGGAGGGAACATGAATGCTGTGTTAATTTCGCTGGCCCCTCAGGCAGTTTTTGAAATGAGGAATGGGAAGAAGTATGAGCCTTGTAGAAGGGGGAAGGGAGGGAAGCAGGAAGGGTGAAAATTAAAAATGATCGAGCTAGGAGGCCAACTTGAAAAATGAAGGAGAGAGCATAGCAAGGAAGGCAAATTATAGAAGTAGGGCGAGCAGAACAAGGAGAGCAGACGTTGGAAATCGAGGCTAGGAAGAGCAGTGCTAATCAAAATAGAAGACTTAGACAAGGGGAGGGCGTTAGAAACGAGCAGAGGTGGGGGGAGGGGTTTAGAAACGGAAGAGCAGAGATGGTTGACTTCAGAAAACGCTAATCGCTGTGGATTTGCCTCATCTTTGCCTTTCGTGTACATGGCCTCATACAATACATGGCTTTTTGTGTCTGGCGTTGTTCATTTGGTGCAATATTTTCAAGGTTCATCCAAGTAGTAGGCTACTTCAATACTTTTTATGGCTGACTAAACTACCAGCCGCTCCGCGGGAGAAAGATGAGGCTTTCTACTCCCGTAAAGATTTACACCCTCGGAAACCCTGTACAGGGTCGCTATGGGTCGGACCCGACTCGATGGCACTTAACAACAACAACAACAATATTTTCTTGTGTGGGTATAGTACATATTGATTGCATTTTCTGTTGTTGATTTGTGATTTGAGAAATCCCATGTGTTACAGAATAGAACTGCTCAGTAGGGTCCTCTTGGCTGTAATTCGGCCTGTTTGTTCGGTGGTACCCTTGGGTGGGTTTGAAATGTTGACGCTTTGGTTAACAACCAAGCTTAAACGGTTTGTGAGCCTCTCAGGGACTCTGGTAGAGTAGTGGTAACAAATCGAGTTGCAAACCTCAAGGTCGGCAGTTAGAAACTACCAGCAGTTCCGCTGGAGAAAGATGAGGCTTTCTGCTCCTGTAAAGATTTACAGCCTCGGAAACCCTGTACAGGGTCGCTAAAGTCGGAATCGACTCCATGGCACATAACCACAACAGGGACATCTGGATATACTACATTTTACTTATCTATTAGGGAGTGCAGTGTCTCCATACAATAAGCACTGGACTGTGAACCACAGATTTGTGGTTCAAGACCGCCAGCTGCTCCATGGGAGAAATGAGGATTTTTTTCTCCCGTGAAGATTTAAAGCCTTGGAAACCCTATACAGGGTCGCTCTGAGTCAGAACTGACTCGATGGCGCTTAACAACAATAACAACATATTTTTATTAACTATTAATACTTTTAAGGAGCTCTGGTAGCATAGTGGTTACGAATCGGGCTGCGAACATTAAGGTCAACAGTTTGAAACTGCTTTCTCCGAGGGAGAAAGATGAGGCTTTCTGCTCCCGTAAAGATTTACAGCCGCGGAAACCCTGTTCAGGGTTACTATGTGTCGGAACCAACTCGACAGCACTTAACAACAACTGGTAGCATAGTGGTTAGGAATCGGGCTGTTAACCTCAGGGTCAGCAGTTCGAAATTACCAGGTGCTCAGCGGGAGAAAGTGGAGGCCAGGCAGTGTAGAGGTTATGAGTTGGGCTTCCAACCTTATGGTCAGCAGTTCGAAACTACCAGCTGATATGCGGGAGAAAGATGAGGTTTTCTTCTCCTGTAAAGAATTACAGCCTTGGAAACCTCGTACAGGGTCACTAAGAGTCGTAACCGAATCCACGGCACATAACGGCATCAACATTAATATTTTTGAAGTGGTATCCCTTAATGGTTTGATTTGTATTTCCCAAATGAAAAATGGCATCCTGGTGTAGTGCTATCAGAGAAGCACTTCACTGCATAGTCGGTTTGAACCATATGGTTGGTGGTTCAAATTCACCAGCCCTTCTATCTAATGGAGACTAAAACAAAAGTTGTTGTTGTTATGTGCTGTTGAGTCAGTTTCCGACTCATAACGACCTTGTCTAGGGTTTCCGAACAGAAGCTCATAGGATTGAAGCACCGACCTTGCTGTTCAAACAGACCTTGCAGTCCAGTGCAGTATTTTCTGCTTATTAAATGTATTGTATTGTGAATCCAAAAATATTTATAGCT
>NW_006408774.1:0-867 GCF_000296735.1 Chrysochloris asiatica
CACAGGATAGGGAATAGACACAGGATAGTTTGGGTGCTTGGGCAGGGAACCTACACTAGAAGGAGGAGGGGGGAGGAAGAACAAAGCAGATGGGAGAACAGTTAGGCAGGTTTGCATGGACTAAATGGGACAGAGGTAAATAACGATGTAAGCACAACCTTGGAACAACAGAGCTCTGGGATACAAGGATTGAGGAATGGTTTGAATGGGTAAAAGTGGGGAATAATATTAAGATGCTTGGCTGTCTTTAAATCTTAGTTTCCTTTCCTACTATTGTAAAATAGACACTTGAGGAAGTGTCTATTGTAAAATAGACATAGAGAAAGGAATAACCAGAAACATCACCACAGAAAGCTTGTAAATCCATCTTCAGCCTATAACTGATTAGAGTACCTAAAATGAGGCTACAACCTGCCCAGTGAAGGATGCTTCCTGCAGAGCCTTTGCATTGCATAAGACCATAGGTGAAATCCTGATCCCCATCAAGAATCTTTTCAGGTGGGAGATTCCACTTGAAAAGACAAGCAGACCAGCCTGGAGTGGCTAGAAGAACAGAGGTACTTCTTGAAAGAAAGACCAGCAGGAAAATTCAAAAACAATAATGGCAGTCTGAATCACTACTACAAGAACAAGCAAGTTGTTCCTCCGGGAGCCTTCAAGGCAAGTAGTCAGGTTCCCTCATGGCAACTCCCCTTCTAAGACTAAAATTCAAGAATACCCAAGCAAACAGGTGGTCTTCTTACTGAACACATTGGTCTACTGATAAGGGGAATTGGGGGAAAAACAGCAATGAGATTGTGAGCTAAGTCTGACCACATTCAATAGACTCTTCAAAACCTGGATTGAGACCTGGTTGGTTAGCAGTTG
>NW_006408774.1:967-1699 GCF_000296735.1 Chrysochloris asiatica
CAGGTTTGCATGGACTAAATGGGACAGAGGTAAATAATGATGTAAGCACAACCTTGGAACAACAGAGCTCTGGGATACAAGGATTGAGGAATGGTTTGAATGGGTAAAAGTGGAGAATAATATTAAGATGCTTGGCTGTCTTTAAATCTTAGTTTCCTTTCCTACTATTGTAAAATAGACACTTGAGGGATAGAGAAAGGAATAACCAGAAACATCACCACAGAAAGCTTGTAAATCCATCTTCAGCCTATAACTGATTAGAGTACCTAAAATGGGGCTACAACCTGCCCAGTGAAGGATGCTTCCTGCAGAGCCTTTGCATTGCATAAGACCGTAGGTGAAATCCTGATCCCCATCAAGAATCTTTTCAGGTGGGAAATTCCACTTGAAAGGATAAGCAGACCAGCCTGGAGTGGCTAGAAGAACAGAGGTACTTCTTGAAAGAAAGACCAGCAGGAAAATTCAAGGCAAGTAGTCAGGTCCCCTCATGGAAACTCCCCTTCTAAGACTAAAATTCAAGAATACCCAAGCAGACAGGTGGTCTTCTTACTGACCACATTGGTCTACTGATAAGGGGAATTGGGGGAAAAACAGCAATGAGATTGTGAGCTAAGTCTGACCACATTCAATAGACTCCTCAAAACCTGGATTGAGACCTGGTTGGTTAGCAGTTGACGAGACCTGAGGACTCCTGGGCCCAGCGACAGAGACATGGTCATCAGTATGGCAAGA
>NW_006408774.1:2939-5992 GCF_000296735.1 Chrysochloris asiatica
ACCTAAAATGAATAGAGAGAAATACTGTTAACTGATGGTACATGGCGAAGATTATAATCATTGTAATCAAACAAAGTATATGAATTGTTGAATATAAAACTGATGATTGGCCCTGTAAACTTTCACACAAATCACAATAAAAACTTGAAAAAAAGAAGAAGAATATGGCATTAGAGTTGAAGTAAGCTGACACATCTTGCTTAGTAAAATGAATTGGACTTAAAATACTTACTAATGAAGAGCAAAGACTACAGCCTTCAGTATGGACTGTAACTTAATATAAAGAAAATGATCATAACCAGACTAATAAATAACATCACGATAAATGGAGAAAAGATTGAAGTTGTCAAATACTTTGTTTTGTTTGTATCCAACATTAATGCTTATGGAAGCAGTATTCAAGAAACCAAGTTATGTGTTAAATTAGGCAAATCTGCTGCAAAAGATTTCCATAAAGTGTTAAGAACAAAGATGTCACTTTGAGGACTAACATGCGCCTGTCTCAAGTCATGGTATTTTGAATCATCTCATATACATATGAAAGTCAGACAATGAATAAGGAAAACTATAAAAGAATTGACCATTTGAATTATGGTGTTGGAGAAGAATATTGAAAATACCATAGAGTACCAGAAGAAAAAAAACAAATCTGACTTAGAAGAAGTACAGTCAGAAAGCTTCTTAAAAAACAGAATGATGAGACTTTGTCCCTCCTACTTTGGACATGGTATCAGAAGGGACTAATCCCTGGAGAAGGACGTCATAGTTGGTAAAGTGGAGGATCAATGAAAAAGAGGAAGACCCCCATTTAGATAGATTGACACAGTGACCACAACAATGGCTCAAGCATAACAATTGTGAGGATGGCACAGGACTGACCGGGCGGTCTTTCATCTGTTATGCGCAGGGTCAGTATGAATCGGAACCAATTCTATGACACCTAACAAAAACAACAACTTCCAGAATTGTGACAGAATAAAGTTCTGTTGTTTTTAAGTATCCAGTGGTCGTTTTGAGGTAGCCTAAGCAAACAGCCTTGTGCAATGGACTCAAGGTTTAATTTGTGACAAGGAGGCTGCTTTAAAGAAGCAAATACAATTAGAGGATGGGGACAAGTTCAGTGCAGGGCGTGTGCAACCTTAAAGCTAACAGCTGAGGCAACAGTTGGAAATGGTTTCTTTGAGGTTACATACTGGTGGTTGTCAGCAGTAGTGCTGAAAGCTTGGGAGGGACCCTGACTTAGTGGTGACTCCGTGAGGGCCCGAGTAGGTTTTCCAGTCACTGATGTTTCAGAAGTAGATCACCAGACCTTTCTTTCACGGTGTCTCTGGTTGGACCCTGACTTTTAACCTTTAGGTTAGCAGTTGAGTGTGCTATTTGCATTTCCCAATGACTCCACTGAAGACACGCTGTTGTTGTTGTGTGTTATCAAGTTGGTTCTGACTCACAGCATCTCTGTATAGCATTTCCAAGAAGTGGCAGGTGGGTTTGAACGTCTGATCTTGCAGTCAGCAATCTAGTCTTATCCTACGGTGCTACACCAGGACTTACTTCTCCATAAATCAAGAGTGGTAGAGTTCCACAGGAGAAGTCACATAAATCCAAGAGGATACGTCCTTAGAGCGCACAAGGAGCCCCTCTTGGGACTCTCAAAAACATTCAGAATAATTTGAAGGTATTTTTTAGGGAAGGTAGAGATCACTCACTATCAAACAGTGCTGCTTTATTCTTAATATTCCAGGATGTTTTATATAGAAAGCACTCTATTTTCCCTCAAGATAGCATGGCCTGGAGAGCAGAAGTACCAATAAGATAAGCCAAATGGAACTTTGCCCAACAGTGGTCAGAGGATAAATAGAACATGGAAATTTTGGGTTGGGTTCCACAGTTTCAGGCCCGATGCCCAAATCGCTGTTATGAATTCAAACTGAGACCAGAAACCCGATTTCCAAACCTACTCTCTCAGGACTCACTATTTCTAAACAGATGTGATGATATTTGCCTAGATTTTTGGACCTAAACCTTCAGTGATTGTTAATATTCAGAGACTGGAATATTGCAGACATACATTGATGCAAATACATACGGATCTTAGGTCTGAAATAAGGTATCTTCATTTTCTAGTACATTATAACAGATATGTCCCAAGTGAGTGGCTTTAAAGAATGGAAATTTATATTTTCATAGTTCTGGTGGCTAACAGTTTAAATTAGGGTTCAACCCTGGCAAATCTTCCTTTGCCTGTAGTCTTGGGTGTTCCTTGGTTCTTTATGATCCATTCTCCCTGGTTATGTGCTTGACTCTGTTTTTAATCAGCTCCTTTGACAACTTTGATGTGATTAGATTTAGGATACACCCTACACTGATATAGCCAACTAACATAACTATAAAGATTCTATTGCCAAAGATTATATCCCTAGTAACAACAACAATAAAATCTATTGCCATGAAGTCAATACTAACTCATAACAACCCCATACGTTACAGAACACAACATAGGGTTTTCTTGGCTGTTGGAAACAGATCACGAGGACTTTCTTCCATGGTAATACAGAGTGAGTTGGAACTGTCAACTTTTAGGTTGAGCAAAAATCATTTGCACCACCTAGGAACCTTTCCAGGGTCCCAGTGTGATGCTGTAGAATAAACACTGTACTGGTAATCACAAGGTTGAAGGTTCAAATCCACAAGCTGCTCCTTGGAACCCTATGCAAGGTTAGAACTGACTCAACAGCACTTAATAACAACAAGGAATTTTTACACAGGGTCACTATGAGTTGGAACCAACTTGATGGCACATAACAACAACAACAACAAATACTAGTTAGGATAACAACACATTTTTGAGAGACATAACTCAATCTACAAGGATAAGTAAAAAAATACTGCTAAAAATTACAGAAAACTTCCTTAAGCAAAAATATAAAAACATGAAATTATTGTTTCACTACATCTAGGTCTAGACACTTGTTCGGTGTATAGAAAGCAGTGTTTGCCTCTCCCTAATCCTTCCCCAAAGAAGGGAGTCTTGGTGTGGCACTGTGGGTTAATGC
>NW_006408774.1:6322-9656 GCF_000296735.1 Chrysochloris asiatica
AAAAGATGAGGCTTTCTGCTCCTGTAAGATTTACAGCCTTGAAACCCTGTACAAAGTCAGTATGAATCAGAATCGACTTGGCAGCCCATCAACAACAGCACATCTTCTCAGAAGACACGATTTTGACTGAACCCTATTTTTTTTTTTTTTAAGACATCCTAATGGTGTTACAGGAGACTATTGAAAGTGCCATGGACTGCCAAAAGAACCAATAGATCCGTTTTGGAAGAAATGCAGCCAGAGTGCTCCTTGGAGCCCAAGATGGCCAAACTTCGTCTCTCATACTTTGGACATATTGTCAGGTGGGAGCAGTCACTAGAGAAGGATATCATGTTTGGTAAGGTGGAGGGTCAGAGAAAAAAAGGAAGACGCCCAACAAGATGGATTAGCCAAGTGGTAGCATCGATGGACTCAAGTGTGGCAACAGTAGTGAGGTTGGTACAGGATCAGGCAGTGTTTCGTTCTGCTATGCATAAGATCTCTGTGGGTCAGTTCTGACTCAATGGCACCTAACAACGACAACAAACAAGATAAAAACAAAAGTATAACTGAGAGAACTTGTCTACAGCCATCCACTGATTGCAGAGACATGTTTACACACATTTGATTTGGAATAAACTTGTGCATGTATAAACTGGAACCTTCATAACAGTATTTAAAAAATTATCCTCATATAACATAAAGGATGCATGGGAAACCCTGGCTGCAAGTGTCTGAATATTTTAAGAACCACAGTATCCCCACCACTTAGTCTGTTATCCAAGAATCTATAGTTTTCATATTTCTTTGAACAGTGAGTGTGGAGACAGCTTGAGCGTCTTTGATTTTTACTGGCCTGACACACCATTGGTTAAGATGAAGGCCCAGCCACTAAGATGTAGCACCCTGATGAGTATGCTCCATGGGCTTCAATGTGCAGATGTGAGTACATGGATTCCCAGGCCCCTGTACAACCCAGGTCACCACAACATGGTCAAGAACAAGAAAAAAAGAGAAAACATAGATATTGGTATCAAAAGTTAAGCCCCTACTGAATGAGCTCTTAAAGTCAGGGAGCCTGGACCACAAGAAGCAAGCGGCATCAACTTCTCACCTGCTCAGTTCCATCTCAGAGTTGTACGATTCATACATGTGGCACATGCAGTTGACAAAAATGAGACGCATTGGCAAAAAAAAAAAAAAAGAGACCCACCATACCACTGCATAAGCTTGTGAAGAAGCCCTGTTTAGAAAGTTTCGAAAGGGAAGTTCTTGGTCTATGATAGTTTTTCCCTGAAAATTCCTTCCAAACCTCCTCCATCCTCAGCACTATAAAGAGATGTCAAGTGTTTATGTACACTGTCTCCTGTTTTCTGTAGCCCAGTCTGTCTTTCTTAACTGTGGCTTTTCCATCCCCTGACCTTTTGAAAATCCACTCTTCTCATAGACTCTCATAGTTAATTTTCCACTTTTCTTCTTGCTTGCCCATTCCTTCAGTCATTGCATTTATTTTTGCCCCATCAATGTACACAGAGGAATCCCTGGATAGTGTAGTGTTTAAGCACTCAGATACTAACCAAAATGTTGGCAGTTAAAGCCCACACAGAAGTATCTTGGAAGACAGGCCTACCACTCTGCTTCCAAACATTCATAACCATGGAAACCCTATGGAGCAAAGTTCTAGTTGGCAACACATGTGGTTGTTAAGTGCCGATGAATCCGTTCCAACCCATAGCGACCCTGTATAGGGTTTCTGAGGAGCATCTGGTGAGTTTAAACTGCAGACCTTGTGGTTCACACTGACTTTGCAGTCCAGAGCATTAACCCACAGCACCACATCAGGACTCTGGCAACACATGAGGTATCATCAAAGTTGGCATTGAACAAAATGATGTTTGATTTATCTAAAATGTCTGATACACACAGAGAGAGAGAAATAAGAGAGAAACAATCAGGTCTAAGGTAAAAGAGGTAGAAGCAGTCAGATTAACTGCAAGAGTCAATGTAGCTTCTATAACTGAGGTTGAGAAAGAGAAATGTATTATCAAATACATTTAATAAGAAATGTGCTACTTGTCAAAAGGAGTTCTGGTGTGGTGCTGGAGGATAAGCTCTCGACAGAAAGGTAGATTTGAACTGCAAGGTCGGCAGTTCAAATTCACCAGTTGCTCCTCAGAAACGCTATACAGGGTCGTTATGGGTTGGAACTGACTCAGTGGCACTTAATAACAGCAACAATTTGTCAAAAAGAAGCAGCCTTGCAGTTTATCAAGGAAACAAAGTTCTTGTGGGTAGTAAGTTCTGAAATAAATGTGTCCCTTAAAAAGAGACATTGAGTGAAATAATGGATATTGTCAACACTTTTATAAAATATGGAAATGTTTTCTTTTGTCAACTTTCACTGATTACTTGTTGGAGACTTCCCTAAGTGACACCAAAAGGCCATTTTCTCTCTGGTCTGTTCTAACTAGGGAGATAAAAGCTCCTCCAATTACAGATTTTCCATGCTATTTCAACCTATACCATGAATCTTCCCTCCTCTATAGGTCATTCTACTATGTGGTTACCCAACTCACTTAACCTCCATCCCTGCCATTACAGTGTCCGACCAATCAAAACAGATGTAAGAGACATATAATTCGATAAATATTAGAGCATGTAAAATGTAAGAGACATACCGATAAATATTCGAGCATGATTCATAATAGACTGATGACGGCAACCAACCAAAACATTGCATCCTATTTCTGCTGCATCTGATCACACCCTAGTCATCAGATCCACCACGCATTTGTCATTCTGTGGTGGCTTATATGTGGTTGTGGGGCTGGAAGCTATGTCAACAGTATATGAAAAGTTAGCAGAATCACTCATGGCAGACAAAATTAGTGAAGCTTCCAGACCAAGACAGACTCAAAAGGAATGGCAGATCACTTCTGAATGATTGTTGTTGCTGGTGTATGTTGCTGACTTGGTTCTGTCTCACAGTGACCTAGTATAAGGTTTCCAGAAGTGGATGATGAATTTGAACTGCCCACTTTACAGTTCCCAATCCAGTACTTACCCTATAGGGTCTTAAACACTGAAAATCTTATGAATCACAGAAAAATATTGTCTGAATAGTGCCAAAAAAACAAGTCCCTCAGCATGAAAGACACTCCAGGATAATATCCATACTCCTATAAGAAAGAATCTTTGAATTGTGGTGTTCGAGAAGAAAACTAAAAGTGCTTTGAGCTGCCAAAAGAATCAATAGATCTGTTTTGGAAGAAGTGCACCCAGAGTGCTCCTTAGAGGCCAAGATGGCCAAACTTCATCTCTCATACTTTGGACATATTGTCAGGTGGGAACAGTC
>NW_006408774.1:9871-10808 GCF_000296735.1 Chrysochloris asiatica
ATGGCACAACAATAATAACAGGACAAAAATACTGAATGATGCAGGAAGCATCAAAATTTAGATGGAAGAGATACACAGTTACTGTCCCAAAACAATTGGTTGATGTTCAATCATTTTAAGAGGTACCATATGATCAAGAATGAATAATAATGAAGAAAGATGTTCAAGCTGGTATAATGGCATTGGCAAAAAAAACAAGACTTCAGGAATAAAATGAGTACAAATTGAAATGTTTCAGCAAACCAATGCTATGCTAGAGACACTCACTTGTTTATGAAAAGATTTGTGGAAAACTACCTTGTCAAATGATTGGAAGAGATCCATATTTGTGACCATTCCAAATAAAGGTGACCCTATGGAATGTGGAAATCTTTGAACAATATTATTAATATCACATGAATATAAATTTTTGTTGAAGGTATTGATAGGCAGCTGCCAGAAATTCAAGCCACATTCAGAAATGGACAGAAAAAGATGAATATCATTGCTGAGATCAGATGGTCTCAGCTGAAGCAGAGACTACCATTAAGATGTTTAATGGTGGTTTATTGATTGTGCAAAGCCACTGGACTGGATAGATCATAACAAACTATAAACAGCATTACAAAGCACAGATATTCCAGAACATTTAATTGTGCTCCTGAGGCATCTGTGCATAGACCAAAGACATTCCTTAGAACACAACAAAGGGAAAACGAATGGTTTATGTTACAATACCTTCCGGTTCTTCCCTCTCCCCTCCCTCCAACTCCATTTTGTCTGTTTCCCCGCCCTAAGCTACAAGGCACGTAGTTTAAAGGACAACGTGGCTTTTGATAGGCCAGAACTAAATCACCCCAGCAATGACCACTCCCTTCCTGTTGAACCTATATAAGTCCCCTCCCTTCCTGTTGACTCTCTCTTCTCCTCTTCCTCTTATTTCTGCCATCTTCTCTCT
>NW_006408774.1:34613-35238 GCF_000296735.1 Chrysochloris asiatica
GATTCGGAAGTAGTTTGTCACTCTTTTTTCCTAGTCTGTCTTTGTTTTGTAGCTCATCCACCATGGGTGACCCTGTTGGTTATTCAAAACACCGATGGCATAGCCCTCAGAATCACAGCAACTCAAACCACCACAGCACAACAGACAGACAAGTTTTGCCTATAGCATCCTTCAATATTTCAAGTCGAATTTTTTGCTTCCATTCCCTCAGCTTGAGAAATGCTGAGTATGTTTTTCCCTTTGGTTTTTCTAACTCCGTTTTGTTGTAATATTTGCCTTTGTCTTCTCGAGCTGCTCTTTGAAATCTTCTATTCAACTCTTGACCTCCTCATTTGTTACATTTGCTTTAGAATCTCTACCCTGGAGAGCAAGTTTGAATCTCTTCTGACATCCATTTTGTTCTTTTCCTTCTTTCTTGTCTTCTTAATGACCTTTTGCTTTCATCACGTATGATGTTCTTGATGTCATCCCAAAACTCTTCTAGTCTTTGGTCTTTGGTGTCTAATGCATCAAATCTGTTCTTGCGATTACCTCTAAATTCAGGTGTAATATGTCCAAGGTCATATTTTGGCTCTCGTGTACTTGTTTTCATTTTCTTCAGCTTCAATCTGAATTTGCATAGGAG
>NW_006408774.1:35338-44791 GCF_000296735.1 Chrysochloris asiatica
ACCAGCTGCTCCGCGGGAGAAAGATGAGGCTTTCTACTCCCGTAAGGATTTACACCCTCGGAAACCCTGTACAGGGTCGCTATGGGTCGGAACCTACTCGAAGGCACTTAACAACAACAAATGGAGCTGTTCCACCATTTCTTTCCACAGATGTAGTCAATTTGATTTCTGTGTATGCCATCTGGTGAGGTCTATATGTATAGTTGTCTTTTATGTTGTTTATAAAAGGTATTTGCAATGAAGAAGTCATTGCAAAATTATATCATGTATTGCAAAATTATATCATGCCATCTCCAGCTCCGTTTCTATCACCTTCATCATGTTTCCATATTTTCCACTACTAATCTTTCCTGTTTATTTCCAACCTTTGAATTCCATTCACCAGTAATTATTAATTTTTCTTGATTGCATGTTTGATCAATTTCAGATTGAAGAAGTTGGTAGAATTCTTCAAGTTCATCATCACAGGCTTTTGTGGTTGGTGCATAAATTTGAATAATAGTCGTATTAACTGGTTTTCATTGTAGGTGTATGGCTATTACCCTATCACAGAAAGTATTGTACTTCAAGACAAATCTTGAAATGTTTTTTTCAATGATTAATGTGACATCATCCTCTTCAATTTGTCATTCCTGGCCTAGTAAACCATGATTGTCAGATTCAAAATGGCCAATGCCAGTCCATTACAGTTCACTCATGCCTAGGATATTGATGTTCATTTTTGACAATTTCCAATTTTCCTAGATTCACACTTCATACAGTGCATGTTCTATTTATTAATGGATGTTTACAGCTGTTTCTCTTTATTTTGGGTTGCACTCCATCAGCAAATGATAATCCTGAAGGCTTTACTCCATTCATGTCATCATGATTAACTCTACTTTGAGGAGGCAGCTCTTCCCCAGTCGTATTTTTAGTACTTTCTAACATGAGGGGCTCATCTTCCGGTACTATATCAAATAATATTTTGGTGCTCTTCATCATGTTTCAATGTTCTACATCCTGGTGCTGGCAGTGTTCCCTTGCTATTCATAATGTTTCAGTGACCAAATATTTGGAAATAGTCTGTCTCTCCTTCTTCCTAGTCTGTCTTCATCTTGAAGTTCAGCTGAAACCTGTCCACTATGAATGACCCTGCTGGTATTTCATATACCTATGACATGGCTTCCAGAATCACAGCAACACTCTAGCCACAGCAGAACAAAAACTGACAAACAAGTGATGGACTATTTACATTAGTGTCTCCCAAATGTGCAAAGGAGCCCTGTAGCGGTGCTGTAGGTTAAGTACTATACTGCAATGTGATTTGAACCACAAGATTGGTGGTTCAAACCTACCAGCTGTTCTTCAGAAACCCTGAATCAGAACGAACTTGACAGCACTTAACACGTGTGCAGAGTTAAATATAAAACCCCAAACCAGTTGTAGAGTCAATTCTAACTCAAGATGACCTCATGAGTGTCAAAGTAGAGTATTTCATAGGGTTTTCAGTAGTTAATTTTTCAAATGTAGCCATCAGACCTTTCTTCTGAGCTGCTACTGGCTGGTTTCAATGGCTAATCCTTTAGTTAGTAGTCAAGCACTTAATCATTTGCCCCACCTAGGAACTGGGTTTGCACCACAAATGTAGTTAAATATGTCACTGTTATTGTTAGGTGCTGTGGAGCCAGTTCCAACTCATTGTGAGTTGCAAAGAATGAAACTCACATAACTCCTATACCATCCTCACAATTGATAAGTTTGAGCCCATTGTTGCTACCACTATGTCAGTCATCTTGTTGGGAGGTCTTCCTCTCTTTTATTGCTGACCCTCTACTTTACTAAGCATGATGTCCTTTTCCAGAGACTGGTTCCTCCTGAAACATGAACAAAATTCATATAGGATGTGACTCACAGTCTAGAGATTGAAGTTCAGAGACATTAATCTATTTACCAAAGTCACACAGCATTGATCCTGAAAAACCAGAATTCAAAGTCAGATTTTCCAACGTCTAATTACCACTTTACACCGGGCAGTCTACAGAGTTACTTTATATCCCCATTATTCAAACCTCTTCAGCCAGGAAGGCTTCTCCTGCTCCTCCCTGGAAATCCCTCACTCAGCACAGAACTCTGACCAGGTGGCTCCAAGGAGGTGGATTCAGCTGAGCTGAGCTGAATGGGGAGGTCATGTAGACAGCACCAGGGAACACTGCATTCAGGGTGGCTGGCGGACTATCATTCATTTGCCTGGGTTGTATATGCTGTAAAGAGCTTATCAAGGCACTGTTTACAAATGAGGGGCCTTGCTGGTTTTAACAGATTAACTATAACATATTGGTTTGGTGACCTGACAGACCATTTACACGAGCTATTCATTTACACTTGACTCTCCCTGGACGGTAGGCAGATAAAGGGGCCACTGGCTTGACAGGGAGAATGACTGGCCAGACCCAGAGCTTCCATTAAACAGTTAGTCATGGGTTCTGCCAGCTCTGACGCAGCCTAGAGTCAGCCTGAAGTAACGCTTTGCTCTTTCCGAACAATAACAACAGATGAAGATAGAAAACCTTCCACCCAACCCTGCCCACGGACTCTTCCTGACACAGTATACGAAGGCTCCCGGCCAGAGAACACAAAGCAACTATACTGATGTGAGCTAACCAATCATTTCAGCAATAATCAGCACGGAGTGGCCAGGAGCTCACATTTACTGAGCTTAGTAGTACAGATCCACCATTTCTCTGTCACTTTGTTGTACTGTGGTGATGTTGTGATTCCAGAAGCTCTGCTACAGGTATTTCAAATACCAGCAGTGCCATTCACGGTGGACAGGTTTCAGCTGAGCATCCAGACAAAGGCAGAAGAGGAAGAAGGAGATACAGATGACTCACAAATATTTAGTCACTGAACACATTATGAATAATGGTGTAATACTGTCAGCACCAGAATGTTGAACACTGAATCATAATGAAGAGCACCAGAATATTGTCAGATACAGTGCCATAAAATGAAAGCCACTCAAAATGCAACTGGGGAAGAACTGTCTCCTCAAATTTGAGCTGACTGTGAGGATGCAAATGGGTAAAGCCCCCCCCCCCCCGCCCCCGGGACCTTCATTTGCTGATGGGACATAACTCAAAATGAAGAGAAACAGCTGTGAATATTCATTAATAATCAGAACACGGGTTGTATGAAGTGTGAACCTAGGAAAATTGGAAATTGTAAAAAATGAAATGGAACACTAAACATTGATATCCTAGGTATTAGTGAGCGGAAATGGACTGGTATTTTCAACTGGACAATCACGTGGTTTACTATGCCGGGAATGACAAATTGAAGAAGAATGGTGTCTCATTCATCATCAAAAAGAACATATCAAAATATGCCTTTAAGTACAATGCTTTCTGTGATAGGATACTATCCATATGCCTACAAAGAAGACCATTTAATACCTCTATTATTCAAATTGATGCATCAACCTCTAAAGCCCTGGATGATGAAACTGATGAATTCTACCAACGTCTTCAGGCTAAAATCGACCAAACATGCAATCAAGATGGACTGAAAATTACTGACTATTAGAATGCAAAGGTTGGAATCTAAGACGGAGGATCAGTTATTGCAAAATATGGTCTTAGCGATAGAAACAAAGATGGAGATCTCATGACATAATTATGCAAGTCTAATGCCTTCTTCAGGAGTTCTAGTGTGGTGCTGTGGGTTAATGCACCAGACTGCAAAGCTGTTTGAATTGTGAGGTCAGCAATTCAAGCTCACCAGCTGCTCCTCGGAAACCCTATACAGGGTTGCTATGGGTTGGAATCGACTCAACAGCACTTAACAACAACAATAACAACAAAGATTTCTTCATTACAAATACCATTTTTAAACAACATAAAAGACAACTATCCACATGGACCTCACCAGATGGAATACACAGAAATCAAATTGACTACATCTGTGGAAGAAGATGGTGGAAGGGTCCATCAGCCAAAAGAAGGCCAGGGGCAAACTGTGGAACAGACCATCAATTGCTCAAACGCAAGTTCAGGCTGAAGCTGAAGAAAATTAAAACAAGAATACAAGTGCCAAAATATAACCTTGAATATATACAATCTGAACTTAAAACTCATCTAAAGAACAGATTAGATGTATTAAACACTAAAGACCGAAGATCAGAAGAGTTGTGGGATGACATCAAGAACATCGTACAGAAAGAAAGAAAAAGGTTAAGAGGACAAGAAAGAAGAAAAACACTGAAATGGATGTCAGAAGTGACTCTGAAACTTACTCTCCATCACAGAGATGGGAAAACAAATGGAAGAAGTGAGGAAGTATAAGAGCTGAACAGAAAATTCCAATGGTCAGCTCAAGAAGACAAAGTCAAATATTATAATAAAATGTACAAAGATCTGGAGTTAGAGAACCAAAAGGGAAGAGCACACTCAGAATTTCTCAAACTGGGAGAACTGAAGAAAGAATTCAAGCTTCAATTTGAAATACTGAAGGATTCTTTGGGCAAAATTTGAATGACGCAGAAAGCATCAAAAGAAGGTAGAAGAAATACACAGAGTCGCTGTACCAAAAAGAAATGATCGATTTTCTACCATTTCATGAGGTAGCATATGATCAAGAGCCAATGATACTGAAGGAAGAAGTCCAAAGTTCATTGAAGGAATTGGCAAAGATCAAGACCAGGAAATGATGTCATTTAAATTGAAAGCTTTCAACAAACTGATGCGGTACTGAAGGCTGTCACTCATCTAGACCAAAAAATTTGGAAGACAACTACCTGACCAGGAGACTAGAAGAGATCCGTATTTGTGCCCATTCCAAAGAGCAGTGACCCAACCGATTTGTAAATCATCATTGATACCCCATGCAAGTAAAGTTTTACTAAAGATAATACAACAATGACTGCAACCATACATTGAGACCTTTCAGAGGTGCAAACCAGATTCGGAAGAGGATGTGGAATGAAGAATATCATTGCTGACATCAGATGGATGTTGGATGAAAGCAGAGAATACAAGAAAGATGTTTACCTGTGCTTTATTGACTACACAGAGGTTTTTGATTGTGTGGATCATTACAGGGTCTAGATAACATTCCGGAGAAAGAGTATTCTAGAACAGTTAATTGTGTTCATGAGGAACCTGTACATAGACCAAAAAGCAGATGTTTGAACAGAACAAGGTGACAACAAATGGTGTAAAATTCAGAAAAGTGTGCACCAGGGTTGTATTCTCTCACTATACTTATTAACCCTGTATGCTTAGCAAATTATCCGAGAACCTGGGTTGGAGGAAGATTCACTAACAACCTATGATATGCAGATTATACAACCTTGGTTGCTGAAAGTAAAGAGGAGTTAAAATATTTACTGATGAAGATCAAAGAGCACAGCCTTTGGTATGGATTGAATCTCAATGCAAAGAAAACAAAAATCCTCACCACTGGACCAATAAACAACATTCTTATCAGTGCAGAAATGATTGAAGTTGTCAAGGACTTCAATTTTCTTGGATCAACCATCAACACTCGCGGAAGCAGCAGTCAAGAGATCACATAGCATATTTCATTAGGCAAATCTGCTGCACGAGACCTCTTTAAAGTGTTAAATAGCAAAGATGTCAGCTTGAGGACTAAGGTGTGCCTGACCCAAGCTATGGTATTTTCAGTAACCTCATATGCATGAGAAAGTTGGACAGTGAATAAGGTAGACCATAGAAGAATTGATGCATTTGAGTTATGGTGTTGGAGGAGAATATTGAAAGTACCATGGACTGCCAGAAGAACAAACAGAACTGTGTTGGAAGAAGTACAGCCAGAGTGCTCCTTGGAAGCCAGGATGGCCAGACTTTGTCTATCATACATTGGACATATTATTAGGAGGGACCAGTCACTGGAGAGGGATATCATGTTTGGTAAGGTAGAGGGTCAGAGAAAAAGAGAAAAACCCCAATAAGATAGATTGGCACAAAGCAAATGACTCAGGTGTAGCAGTGATTGTGAGGTTGGCACAAGACGGAGCAATGTTTTGTTCTATTGTACAAAGGGTCTCAATGAGTCAGTGTGGACTCAATGACATCTAACAACAAAAACAACATTAGTACAAGTATTCTCATATCCTTGATCTCATTAAAATGAAAATTACTCTCTTGTTGTTGCTGTGAGTTCCTATCCTGTTGGCCCCAGAATTTGGCAACCCTCTGCACCATGGGATGAAACAGAGCCTGGTTCAGTCCCATTCCCATGAATGGTTGTAGATTAGAACATTGTGATCCATCGGGCTGTCATTGGCAGTTTTTCAGAAGTCGATCAAGTTTTTTCTTTGTAGTCCCTCTTAGTCTGGAATCTAATGGAAACCTTTTCGGCATTATAGCAACACACAAGATTCTACTGACAGATGGTCATGGTAGTCCATTGGCCAGGTATCAAAATTGGGCCTCCTGCATAGAATGAGAGAATTCTACCGTTAAGCCACCACTGGGCACCAGAATGATTCTAGGAGGTAATCCTCATTTTGTAGATAAGAAAACTGAGGCTTATGAAGATAAAATTAGCCAAAGTGATGCAATATTCATATGGTAAAGCTAGAATTCAGACTCAGGTCTGTTGGAGTATAGCATAGGTTTTGTTTCACAATCACGTGGCCTAACCCAGATACACATGACGTGATATTGTGGAAAGAACATATGCTAAAACCTAACACTGGATCCACAATCAGCAATGATGGAAGCAGCAGTCAAGGAATCTAATGGTGCATTACACTGGGCAATCTGCCGCAAAAGAACTCTTCAAAATATGAAAGAACAAAGACGTCACTTTAAGGATTAAGGCGCACCTGACCCAAGCCATGGTATTTTCAATCACCTTATATGCATGTGAAAGATGAACAATGAATAAGGAGACAGAGAAGCATTGATGCATTTGAATTCTGCTGTTGAGAAAGAATATTGAACATACCAGGGACTTCCAGAACAAACAAATCTGTCATAGACGTAAAGCCAGAATGCTTCTTAGAAGCAAAGATGGCAAGAGTTTGTCTCTCATACTTTGGACATATTATCAGGAAGGACCAGTTCCTGGAGAAGAACATCATTCTTGGTAAAGTGGAGGGTCCGCACAAAAGAGAAAGACCACCAACAACATGGACTAATACAGTAGCTGCAACAATGGGTTCAAACATAACAACAATTGTGAAGATGGCACAGGACCAGGCAGTGTTTTGTGCTGTTGTATATAGGGTCACTATGAGTTCGAACTGACTGGATCACACCTAACAACAATAATGCAAATACTCTAACTGCTCTGTCATTTTTAGAACCCTGTGGTAGATGGGGCTGACAGTGAACAGTTATTGCCAGCCATCAGTGAGCATAAGGATCAACTAGGGAGTTTCTTAAACATGCAAAGTCCCAGAGATTCAGATGCTGTGGGTCTACATTTCAGTTCAGGTATCTGCATTTTCAGTATCCAGCCAGATGATTCTGGTGCTGCCTGACCAGAAGGTGTTTCAGTACTGAAAGTGGGGGCCCTATTCATTCCAGGGATTCAGTGTCTTAGGTGGAAAGGTCTGTCTTCTCCTGTAATGTCCCCTCTTTCCATAGCTGCCCTAGCTCCCTGTAACAGTACCAGTGTTGGCAGATTTTTCTGGTTGTCTATTTGGTAACCATGGGCCCATTTCCAGAAGTTTGTCTTGATTCAGATATCCTGTGGTCACATGCTTTAGTAAAAACTACGACAATCTCAGATCCAGGGGCAAAAGGTGGACAATCTAAGCCAATTGATCTCAAACCTAGCTGCTTATCAGAACTTCCTGGAATGTGTAACTATATACACACACACAAATACAGTATGTGTATGTGTCCCAACTGAGTCCAATTAAACCATAACACATCTGTAAGTATTTTTAAGCCTTCCTAAATGGTTTTAATCCAGGTTGAGAACCACTGGCTCTATTTCCCTTGACCTAACCACTGGGTAGCAATGGAAATTTGACCATATGTTGATGAGCAAATGGGGGTAAGGAATATTCAGGGACAGAAGGGAAGTTGGGAGAAATTTCCCTCTCTACAGGAAATGAACTGAGTTGAACAGAAAAAATCAAAGATCAGCTCGAGAAGATAAAACCAAATATTACAACAAAATGTGCAAAAATCTGGAGTCATAAAAACAAAAAGGAAGAACACGCTCAGAACTTCTCAAGCTTGGGAAATTGAAGAAAAAGTTCAAGCCTCGACTTACATTATTGAAAGATTCTCTGGCAAATTATTGAATGATGCAGAAAGCATAAATAAAAGATGGAAGGAATACAGAGAGTTACTGTACCAAAAGGAAATGGTTGATAGTCAACCATTTCAAGAGATGGCCTATGATCAAGAGCCAATGATACAGAAGGAGGAAGTCCAAGGTGCATTGAAGGAATTGGCAAAGAACAAGGCACCAGGAATAGATGGGATAAAAATTGAAATCTTTCAAGAATGTGAGGTGGCACAGGAGGCACTCACTTATCTATGCCAAGAAATTTGGAAGACAACTATCTGGCCAACTGATTGGAAGAGATCCATATTTGTGCCCATTCCAAAGAGAGGTGACCCAACAGAATGCGGAAATCATCAGACACTATCTTTGATATCCCATGCGAGTAAAGTTTTACTAAAAGTAATACATAAATGACCACAAGCATACATTGACAGAGAATTTCTAAAGGTTCAAGCCGGATTCAGAAGAGGCTTTGGAACAAGGGATATCATTGCTGACATCTGTTGGATCTTGACTGAAAGCAGAACATATCAGAAACATGTTTACCTGTGCTTTATTGCTTCACTGAAAGCAGAGCATATCAGAAACATGTTTACCTGTGCTTTATTGACTCCGCAAAGGCTTTCGATTGTGTGGATGATGACAAACTACGGACAACATTGCAAAGTATGAGTATTCAAGAACACTTAATTATGCTCATTAGGACTCTGTACATGGACCAAGAGACAGTTGTTCGAACAAACCATGGGAACACTGAATGATTTTAAATTAAGAAAGGTGTGTGACAGGGTTGTATTCTTCCACCATACTTATTCAACCTGTATGCGGAGCAAATAATCCAAGAACCTGGATTACATGAAGAAAAAAGTGGCATCAGGATTGGAGGAAGACACATTAACCTGTAATATGCAGATGATACAACCTTGCATGCTGAAAGTGAAGCAGACTTAAAATATTTACTGGTGGAGATAAAAGAGCACAGCCTTCAGTATGGATTACATTTTAATGAAAATCCTCACCACTGGACCAATAAACAACATTCTTATCAACAGAGAAAAAATTGAAGTTGTCAAGGACTTCATTCTTTTTGGATCAACTATCAACACTCGTGGAAGCAGCAGTCAAGAAATTAAACAACGTATTGCATTAGGCAAATCTGCTGCACAAGACCTTTTGTGTTGAAGAGCAAAGATGTCAGTTTGA
>NW_006408774.1:46021-54036 GCF_000296735.1 Chrysochloris asiatica
AGTGAGGTTGGCCCAGGATCGGACATTGTTTCGTTCTGCTGTGCATGGGGTCACTATGAGTCGGTTCTGACTCGATGGCACCTGACAACAACAACAAGGATATGATACCTGGATTTATTGGGACCATGAGGTATCCAGCCTAACCCCCAACAGGATGAGGATGTTGTTGTTGTTGCTATGTGTCATTGAGTTGGTTCCAAGTCATAGCAACCCTGTACGGGGTTTCCAAGGAGTGGCTAGTGTGTTTGAACTGCCAACCTTGAAGTTAGTAGTTCAGTGCCTATCCTATAATGCCATGAGAGGACTCCAACAGGATGAATTGGCAGAGACAGAAGGAAAGAATCTGGGAACTTGGGGCAACTTTGAGCAGCTAAAATAAGCAACCCCGGAATCACCTTATCTTTGAATTGTGAGAATGGATTAATATCCTTAATTGGTTATGACGCTTTAAGTTGGCTATTCGATTACTTGCAGCCAAATGGATCTTAACAGGTACTCATATACCTATGAATGAACATCACCTGCCTACTGATTGAGCTATTTCTAACAGCAGAACCTCAGCAGCCATGACTCATCAGACAGTAAGATTCAGACTCTGTCCAGTGACCAAAGGACTAATAACTAAGCACTGAGTCTGGCATTAAATCACTAGTTACCTTGAGAGTGATGCCAACGATAACAGTGGCTTTTACTACTCACTTACTTAATGCCAGGAACCATGCAAACCAAAGACCTATAAGCACATCATTCCATTCCATCCTTAACATTACCCAGTGAGGTAAGTATTATCTATGCTGTGCACATTAGGACACTGAGATCTAGAGAAGCAAAGGCATTTGACCAGGGTTGCATAGCTAGTGAACGGCCGAGATAGGATGCTAAACCCAATCTGTCCGACTCTGGGTTTTTGTTTCAGGAGACCATCGTGTTTCATTTTGCTATGACTTACGACACTCTGAGTGTTCACACATCCACTGAAGTGCTTAATGATGCGAATAAAAGGCATTCATCATTGTAATCCCTAATGGAGATAACAGAAATATTAGGAAAGGCCGAAGTGGAAACAGTTCAGTGAGGCCTAATTTTTTACAAGGCCAAGGAATGATTTACTTTATCACAGCAAAGAATTTTATTTGACAAATGAATACTTTATCATCTCTGGTCTGCTGAACATGTAAGTTTACATTTTTTCCAGTCATAAAATTAAAATAATTTTGGCTCCAAAAATGTTAAAGAAACCCCATTCTGGGTTCAAGCACTTACCTGGAAATGTCATTGAAAACTATGGAGTCCCGTTCAGCACCCTTATCTCTGGGTAGAGCAGATCTGGATTTGGTATGAGCAGGACTCAAATTCTGGTTCTGCCTTTTAGGGATTGTGTGATCCTGGGAAAGACACGTTTTCCCTTTGAGGCTCAGCTTCCTCATCTGGAAATGAACATCCCAGCTCCCATGCAGAACTGTGATGAGGATTACATTAGATAAATGATGTGAAGCACAGAGCTAAGTAGGTATCAGGAAAGGCTAGCTAGCACGGCTCCTGGGACATAGTGGTAGTGGTGGTGTGACTCATAGTGATCCTGTATAGGGTTTCTGAGGTTGTAAATCTTTAGAGGAGCAGAAAGTCTCATTATTCTCCCATTGAGTGACTGTTAGATTTGAACTGCTGATCTTGCAGTTAGCAGCCCAGCTCATAATCAACCATGCTACAGGACTCCCGGCATATAGTAGTTGCTCAATCAATCTTTGACCCTTTTCCTCTAGGTCCTCTTTCTGTCACCTTTAATTCAGCTGTCACCAAGCCTCCAAAGAAAGTACCACAAACTAAGTGGATTATGGAAGAAGTAATGGGATAGAAACTACATCTTAGCTCAGCTTTCTGTCAGTATTTCAAACCTCATCCTTCCACATTGTCCCAAACACAGTGAACTAGCCAATCTATTTGTGGACCACATGCAAATTCGGAAGAGACATTTGAGGAGGCCAAAGAGACTCAGGCAAGAGACAGGGTAGTGTAGGAGGAGATGGTTAAGTTGGCTCAAGAAACAAGGTCCTCTAGAAACCTGCAAAGAGACAGTTTCCACCCCCACATGGAAAACAACTGAGGCTATTTCAAGGGAATCTGGGCTGTTAGTGGGAAAAGCAAAAGACCAGATTTTGGCAGGGGAATGAATGCCTCACCAAAATCAAGGGTCAATCTGTTAGTGCTCTATTAGGGTTAGCCAAACTGGACTCCAAGTTTCACTGAGAAATGTAGACAGATAGATCACTAGTTCACAGACTTTGGCACTGTTATAAGTCCCGCCATCTATGATTGGAGAGAATAAGGAGGACCATAGAAGAATTGATACTTTTGAGTTATGCTGTTGGAGGAGAATATTGAAAGTGCCATGGGCTGCCAAAAGAACCAATAGATCCATTTTGGAAGAAGTGCAGCCGGAGTGCTCCTTGGAAGCCAATATGTTCAAACTTCGTCTCTCATACTTTGGACATAATGTCAGAAGGGGACTAGTCACTGGAGAAGGATATCATGTTTGGTAAGATGGAGGGTCAGAAAAAAAGAGGAAGACCCCCAATGAGGTGGATTAGTCAAATGGCAGCATCAGTGGACTCAAGCATGACAACAGTAGTGAGGTTGGCCCAGGATCAGGCAGTGTTTAGTTCTGCTATGCATAAGATCACTCTAAGCCGGTACCAACTCAATGGCACCTAACAACAACAACAGGAATCTATGATTGGGTTCTCATCTCAGCCCATGAATTTCTCTGAACAGCCATCATGGTTTTCACCCCCAGTTTACAGATCTTCAAACTGAGGCTCAAAGTTACTACGATGTTCTTGGTCTCATAAGGAAGAAGTAAATACATACAGAGATGATTCTGTCCAGTTGTTCCCAAACAAAATCCAGGCCCCTGCATCTGGATGAAGTCCAAGAATTGTTTGTTTTTTTTAAGCTTTCCAGGTGATTCTGATGTCAATCAGTTTGGGAATCAGTGATACCACCATCAAGCTCCTCTACATATAGCAAAACCCACCAGCGATGGAGAAATGTACCCAAGGCCATACAGCTGGCTAAGACAAGGTGGATCTTCTAAAGTCTCCAGCTTACCTGAGGGGCTGCTTAGTTACTCAGGACAACTTACAATGTAAATAGGCTTCATTCATTCAGTACTTCTTTATTGGGTGCTTCTTCGGTGCCAGGCACTAGGATAGAGATAAGTACAACAGGGTTCTGGCCATAAACAGTTTATGGTCTTACGGGGAGTTGGACAAGACACCTCCTGACTGTGGGATGGCTTGGGGTTAGTAAATTCGACCTCAGGGTGGGGGCAAAAAAGGACTAAAGCTTCAGAGGAAGAGAAGAATGAGGAAAACAAAGTCTCATTATATGGGGAATTGGTTACTTTTGTTTCCATAAGTCAGTTATGCATCATGACTTTATACAACTCAAGTTAGAATAAACAATTTTGAGTGAAAGCTTTCTAAGGATATTTACTAGATGTATGAGAAACAATCTGACATTACTAAAATATGTGAGGACCAAAATAGAGGCACCAGGAAAGCTTCCCTGTCAATGTGGATCCTCACTATCATACAGAGATCCTATCTGCCTTTGCTCAGGATTGTTGATGAAAGTCAGCCCACATCACAGTCGTGGAGCTGAGATGGGTCAGTACCACCACTAAAATGACAGGAGAAAGGAACTCTTCCTAATGTCGGCAAGGTTGCGTGAAAGTGGACAGATTCATTTGTGGCTGCCAAGAAAATTTGATACAAATATTTCTGAAGGGTAGTGTGGTAGAGTTTATGAATTTATCAAATATTTCCAAAATACCCTTTGAACCAGCAATTTTTTTCTTTTAGGAATTTATCCTGAGGATAAATACACAAAGACAGATATAGAAAGATATGCATAGAGTGTTTAACAAAATACACCTTGTTGTGGTTAGGTGCTGAGTCAATTCTGATTCATAGGGACTCTAACACAATAGAATGAAACAATACACCATCCTCACAATTGTTATGGTTGGTTACATTGCTGTCACTATGTTAATAATCCAAATTGTTGCAGGGGCTTCATCTTTTGGGATAAGACTCTTACTATTCTCCAGGGATGGGTCCCTACTGACCATATGTCCAAAGTACAAGAGATAAAGTTTCTGTTTTCTAAGGCATGATACTGGCTGTACTTTTTCCAACACAGATTTGTTCTTCTTGCAACCCAGGGTATTTTCAATATTCATCACCAACACCATAATTCAAATGTACTGATTCTTCTACGGTCTTCCACATTCACTGTCCAGATTTCACATGCACATGAGACAATTGAAAATACCACGGCTTGGGTCAGGCACACCCTAGTCCTCAAACTGACATCTTTGCAAATTAAGAATACTTTCAAGAAGTCTTTTACAGCAGATTTACCTAATGCAATATGTCATCTGATTTCTTGACTATTGTTTAGAGAAGTGTTGATTGTGGATCCAAGCAAAATGAATGAAGTCTTTGATGACTTCAATCATTTCTTTGTTTATCATCATGTTATTTTTATTGGCCAGTTGTGGTGATCTGTGTTTTCTTTTTTTTTTTTTTAAGTTTTTATTGTAAATTATGTGATAGTTTACATGGGAGACCATTAGCTTTACTATCATCCTATCGTATTTTGTTTCATTGCAATGATTACAATCCCCTGCATGCATCATCAAACAACCAAATAGTACGCCCTGCAAGCCTGCCCCCAGCCGTTAGCACACAGCCCCTCTCCCTCCCTGATTTTAGAGACCCCAGCCGCTCCATCTCTCCATGTCATCTTCTCTGTCTCCATCCCTGGCATCACTGCTTCTCTGGATAGGATCCTGCACTCTGCTTTTCTCCCTTGATGGTCCCAACGACCTCCACCCCTGGACTACAAAATCAATCACTCCCCTCCTTTGGTTACAAAACATCTACTTTACCTTTCCAACACTCACAGTCAGTCCTGGTAGCAATCATTCACTGTTGAACCACAGGAGTCTTATCCCCATCTCCTTTCATCAACCCCGTCCAGACAGGTTGGAAACCACTCAGTGGAGATTCTACCTTTCCCTGCACCCTCTGAAACTAGGTTCCCTGTTGAAAGCTTGCCTTAGTAGCCCCCTCATTTTGGGTATGTTGTTGTTAAGTGCTATTGAGTCGGTTCCGACTCACAGCGACCCTGTATAGGGTTTCCAAGGAGTGACTGGTGAGCTTGAACCACCGACCTTGCAGTTCAAATATCTTTGCAGTCTGGTGCATTAACCCACAGCGCCACACCAGGACTCATTTTGGGTAGCCAATGTCTAAGTTGCCCATCCTTGTCGACCCTGTGTACCAAGCGGGTGAGAATGATCCTCACTGTAAATATTTGCTCCTTCCTTTGACCTACCGCATCCACAAGCATAGGTCAAGTTTGTCAAATTGTAGCAGATTACTCTTTTTTTTCCTCCTTTTTCTTCCTCTAGTCAAGTTCTGATCATCCAGCCATTAAAGCCAGGTCAAGTGGGTACTATCTGCAAGTATGGGTGTTCTTGTGCATCTCCCTTCACTTATATCAGCTGATGCTTCACACTCCACTTTACCTGTCCGTGGGCCCAGGAGTCCTCAGGTCTAGTCATACTGCTGGGCAACCAGGTCTCAATCCAGTTTAACAAGAGTCTATTGAATTGTGTCAGACTTAGCTAAAAACTCCATTGCTGTTTTTCCCCCACTTCCTGTTATCGGTGACCAATGTGGTCAGCAACAAGACCACATGCTGGTGTATTCCCTCTTGAGTTTTAGTCTTGGAAAAGGTTTGCCCTGAGGGGACCTGACCGCTTGCCTTGATGGCTCCCAGGGGAACAACTTGTTTGTTCTTGTAGTAGTCAATCAGACTGCCATTGTTGTTTTCGGTTTTTCCTAGTCTTTCTTTGAAGAAGTATTTCTGTTCTTCTAGCTGCTCCAGGCTGGTTTGCTTGTCCTTTCAAGTGGAAACTTATATTCCTCAGAAGATTCTGGATGGGGATCAGGATTCCACCTATGGTCTTATGAAATGCAAAGGCTCTGCAGGAAGCCTCCTTCACTGGGCAAGTTCTAGCCCCAGTTTAGGTATTCCAATCAGTCATAGGCTGAAGACGGACTTATAAAATTGCTATGGTGATGTTTCTGGCTATTCCTTTCTCTCCCCCTCAAGTGTCTATTTTACAATAGTAGGGGAGGGAAACCAAGATTCAAAAGACAACCAAGCATCTTAACATCATTTCACCACTTTTACCCATTCAAACCATGCCTCAATCCTTGTATCCCAGAGTCCTGTTGTTCCAAGGTTGTGCTTACATTGTTATTTACCTCTGTCCCATTTAGCCCATACAAACTTGCCTAACTGTTCTCCCCTCTGCTTTGTTCTTCCTTTCCCCTTCCCCATCTAGTGTATTGCTGCCGCCCCCCACCCCCAGCACCCAAACTATCCTGTGTCTATTCCCTATCCTGTGCTCCACCTTCCCCACCCTCCCCTCAACCCACTCCATACATCCCGGTAACTGGCAAATAATATTTGTCACCTTATAGTGTGGGGACTTTTTCTTAATCTTTTACAATAATGGTCCTATGCAGTGTTTCTCCTTTTGTGACTGACTGATTTCACTCAGCATAATGTCCTCAATGTTCATCCATGTTATGCGGTGGCTTGCAGCGTCCTTATTATTCTTCAAGGTAGCATAATATTCCATTGTGTGTATGTACCACAGTCTGTTTATCCAGTCTTCCACTGATGGGCGCTTAGGCTGTCTCCATCTTATTGCTATTGTAAATAGTGCTGCTATGAACATTAGTGGGCATATATCTACTCATGTTATGGCTCGTATTTCTTGTGGATAAAGGTAGCACAATATTCCATTGTGTGTATGTACCACAGTCTGTTTATCCATTCGTCCATTGATGGGCGCTTAGGCTGTCTCCATCTTATTGCTATTGTAAATAGTGCTGCTATGAACATTAGTGTGCATATATTGTTATGGCTCATATTTCTTGTGGATAAACACCAAGTAGAGGAATTTCTGGATCATAAGGTATCACTATTTCCAACCTTCTGAGGAAGCGTCATATTGTTTTCCAGAGTGGTTGGACCATGTTGCAATCCCACCAGCAATGTAGGAGGGTCCCAGTCTCTCTACATCCTTGCCATCATTTATTGTCCTCTACTTTTTTGATCTTTACTGTTATTGCTGGTATGAGATGATATCTCACTGTTGTTTTGATTTGCATCTCTCTGATGGCTAGTGATCGTGAACATTTTTTCATATGTTTGTTGGCTCTCCAGATCTTTTCCTTAGTGAAGTGTCTGTTTATGTCCTGTGCCCATTTTTTAATTGGATTATTTTTCCTTTTCTTGTAGAGGTATTGTAATTCCTATATATTTTAGAAATTAGTCTCTTGTCTGATGTGTTGTTGCAAAATATTTTTTCCCATTCTGTGGGCTTTCTTTTTTACTCTTTTGGTGAAGTCTTTTGATGCACATAAGTTTTTAATATTTAGTATATTCCAATCATCTATTTTGTCTATTTTTGTTTGTGTGCTTTTCAACACGTTTGGTAGTCTGTGTATGACCTGTATTAGAGCTCTCACATTTGTCCTTGTTTTCTCATTGATGGCCTTTATAATTCTGGGATTCACATTGGGTCTTTAATCCTAGTTGAGTTGATTTTTGTATAGGGGTTGTGGTAAAGATTTTGTTTCAATCTTTTGCATATTGCTTTCCAGTTCTGCCAGCACCATCTGTTGAAAAGACTATCTCCTCCCCATGCAATATACTTAGGTACTTTGTCGAAAATCAGTTGGCTGAATGTGGATGGATTAATTTCTGGATGCTCGATTCTGTTCCATTGATCAATGTACCTTTCATTGTACCAGTACCAGGTTGTTTTGACCACTGTAGCTGTGTAGTAAATTTTGAAATCAGGGAATGAGAGGCTTCCAACCTTTTTCATCTTCTTGGTTACGAATCAGGCTGCGAACCTTAAGGTC
>NW_006408774.1:54277-59487 GCF_000296735.1 Chrysochloris asiatica
CATTTTCACAATGCTAAGTCTTCCTATCCAGGAGGATGGTATATTCGTCCATTTTTGTAAGTCTCTTTTGATTTCTTATAGTAGTGTTTTGTAGTTTTCTTTGTATAAGTCCTTTGTTTCTCTTGTTACATTTATTCCTAGATATTTCATCCTTTGGGTGGCTATTGTAAATGGTATTGCTTTCCTAATGTCCTCTTCAGTGCTGTCATTGTTACTATAGAGGAATTCTACTGATTTCTGTATGTGGATCTTACACCCTGCCATGTTGCTGAATCCTCCAATGAGGTCTAGTAGTTTTTTTACTGAGTCTTTGGGGTTTTCTATGTATAGGATCATATCATCTGCAAATAGATTTTTACTTTCTCTTTGGATGCCTTTCATTTCCCTGTCTTGACGTATAGCTCTGGCTAAGACTTCCAGCACAATATTGTATAGGAGTAGTGACAAAGGGCATCCTTGTCTGGTTCCCGTTCGCAGAGGGAAGGCTTTCAGTTTCTCTCCATTGAGAATATAGGCTGTTGGTTTTGTATATATGCTCTTTATTATGCTGAGGAATTTCGCTTCAAGTCCTACTTTGTTGAGGGTTTTTATCAGGAATATATGTTGGATTTTGTCAAATGTCTTTTCTGCATCTATCAATATGATCATGTGGTTCTTTTCTTTTTTCTTATTTATATGGTGGATTACATTGATCATTTTTCTAATGTTGAACCATCCTTGCATTCTTGATATAAATCTCACTTGATCATGATGTATTATCTTTTTGATGTGTTGCTGGATTCTGTTGGCTAGGATTTTGTTGAGAATTTTTGCATCTGTGTTCATGAGGGATACTGGTCTATAATTTTCTTTCTTAGTGTCGTCCTTCCCTGGTTTTGGTATGAGGGTTATGCTTGCTTCATAAAATCTATTAGGAAGTTTTCCATCCCCTTCTATATTCTGGAATAATTTGAGTAGAATTGGTGACAATTTTTCCCTGAATGTTTGGTAGAACTCACCAGTGAAGCCATCTGGGCCTGGACTTCTTTTGGTTGGGAGGATCTGTGTTTCCTTTACATGTATATCTCAGGTTGTTAATGAGTCTTCCTGTAATCCTAATGCCATATTCTTATTCACATAATCCATATTCTCAGATTATTTGCTCAGCATACATATTGAATAAGTGTGGTGAAAGGATATAGCCCTGGTGCACACCTTTCCTGGTTTTAAACCATTGATTATCCCCTTGTTCTGTTCAAATGTCTATCTCTTGGTCTGTGTATAGGTTCCTGCAGAGAACAATGAAGTATTCTGGAATTTCCAATCTTCAAAATGTTAACCAGTTTGTTATGATCCACAAAATCAAATGCCTTTGCATAGTCAAAAAAGCACAAGTAAACATTTTTCTGGTATTTTCTACTTTCAGCCAACACCCATATGACATCAGCAATGATAGCCTTAGTTTCTCTTCTGAATCTGACTTCAATTTCTGGATGCTCTCTGTAGATGTACAGCTACAACAATTTTTCAGTTATCTTCAGCAAAATTTTACTTGTCTATCATATTAATGATATTGTTCCATCATTTCCACACTCTGTTAGGTCACCTTTCTATGGAATGGACACAAGTACTCATGATTTGTTTTATGACATTTCACATTTAGGACAACAACAATAAATCTATGATTATTTTGCATAGTAACCACATGCATCTGTCAGTAATAAATGATAAGGTAAGGTATGAAGAGAGAGCCATGCTCGCTGCTGTGATAATTTGACAATCATGTAATGATATAATTTGGTAGTCAAGTAATGATGTAGTCATCCTCCAATTTTGCATAAAACCGATTTTCACATAAAAACCTGGACTTTGGAAACTAAGCATGTGAACAAGTGAGAAGTAGGTACAGTAAAAACTTGGGGAAAACTCAAATGTCCATATATATAATGGTTGAATAAATCATCACAAAACTATGTATCTGACAAATATAGTCATTTAAATTGATGATGTACATTTATACTTATGGATGTAGGAAAATATCTGTATCACTAAATTTAAAAAGCAAAATTCAGAACAGATTAATGTAATGTAACACACACATACATATCATAGTGGTGTGCCGTGGAGTCGGTTCTGACTCACAGCGACCCTGTATAGGGTTTGTGCGGCTGTAAATCTTTATGGAAGCAGAAAGCTTCATCTTTCTATGGTGGAATGGGTGGTAGTTTCAAACTGCTGATCTTGAGGTTAGCAGCCTGACTTGTGACCACTATGCTACCAGAGCTCCTTATTTATATATGTGGCTCTGGAGATGTATACTTATGCACAGAATGGTAATGGGGGAGAGGGAGGGCTGTTCAGAAAAATGTGAACAATAATTACTGTCAGAGGGTAGAAGCAAAAGAGATCTGATTTTAATTTTTCAATGTGTCTCTTTCATTTAAGGAACTCTGGTAGCATAGTGGACTATGAGCTGGGCTGCTAACTACAAGGTAAGAAGTTAGCATGGCACTTTTAGCATGGAAAAGATGAGACTTTCTGCTCCTGTGAAGAAGTCCAGTCTCAGAAACTCTATTTAAGGTCACTATGAGTAAGAATGGACTCCTCAGTACACAACCATCACCACTACCACCTCTTTCTTTTGACAATAAAATTGTTGACAAAATTCGTCCTTTTGTTGTTGTTGTTAGGTGCCATTGAGGTCGGTTCTACTCATAGTGATTTATGCACAACATAACGAAACACTGCCCTGTCCTGCATAAACCTCACAATCTTTGATGCGCTTGAACACGTTTCTGCTGCCATTGTACAAATCCAACTTATTGGGGGTCTTCCTCTTTTTTGCTGACCCTCCACTTTACCAGCATGATGTCCTTTTCCAGGGACTGGTCCCTCCTGATAATATGTCCAAAGTTTCATCATCCTGGCTTCTAAGGAGTATTCTGGCTGTACTTTTTCCAAGACAAATTGGTTCTCTTGGCAGTCCATGGTACTTTTAACATTCTCCTCCAACAACCAAACTAAAATACATCAATTCATCTGCAATCTTTTTTATTCATTACCCAACATTCACATGCAGATAAAGTAAATGAAAATTACATGGCTTAGATCAGGCACACTTTCTTACTCAAACTGACGTCTTTGCTCTTAAACACTTTAAAGAGGTCTTGTAGCAGATTTACCTAATGCTTTTAAATCGTCTGATTTCATCACTGTTTCTTCCATGAGTATTGATGGTTGATCCGAGCAAAATGAAGTCTTTGACAACTTCAGTCTTTCTTCATATATATGGATTTTTTTATTGGCCCAGAGGTGATGATTTTTGTTTTCTTTACATTAGGTGCAACCCATACCAAAAGCTGTGGACTTTGATCTTCATCAGTAATTATTTTAAGTCCTTTCGGCTTTCAGCAAGCAAGGCTGTATCATCTGCATATCATAGGTTATTGATGGGTCTTCCTCCAACCCTGATGCCATGTAATCCAGCCTCATCAATTCTTTGCTCAGCATACACATTGAATAAATATGATGAAAGAATACAACCCTGGTGCACAGTTTTTCTAACTTTAAACCATTCAATGTCCCCTTGTTCTGCTTGAATCACCACCTCTTGGTTTATGTACAGGTTTCTCATGGGCACAGATAAGTGTTCTGGAATACTCATTATCCACAATGTTATCCATAACTTGTCATGATCCATACAATTAAAAGCCTTTGCATAGTCAATAAAGAACAGGTAAACATCTTTCTGATATTCTCTGCTTTCAGCCAAGAGCCATCTGACATCAGCAATGATATCCCTCATTCCATATCCTCGGCTGAATCTGGCTTGAATCTCTGGAAGTTCTCTAACAATGTATTGTTGAAGCCATTTTGTTATCATCTTTAGTAAAACTTTACTGGCATACTATATTAATGATTTAGTTCGATCATTTCCACATTCTGTTGAGTAACCTTTCTTTGGAATGGACACAAATATGGGTCTCTTCCAATCAATTGGCCAGGTAGCTTTCTTCCACATTCCTTGCCATAGATGCTGAGTAAGAGTCTCCTGTGCTGCAATAGCTTGTTGAAAGATTTCAATTTGTATTCCATTCATTCCCAGTGCCTTGTTATTTGCCTTCAATGCACCTTAGACTTCTTCTTTAGTTATCATTGGCTATTGATCATATGCTATCTCTTGAAATGGTTAAACATCGACCATTTGTTTTTGGTACAGTGACTCTCAGTATTCCTTCTATCTACTTTTTATGCTCTCTGCATCATTCAATACTTTGCCCATGGTGATGGTTGTGTGCCGTGGAGTCGGTTCTGACTCATAGCGACCATGTATAGGGTTTCCAAGACTGTAAATCTTTAAGGGAGCAGAAAGCTTCATCTTTCGCCTGTGGAACAGTTGGTAGTTTTGAACTGCTGACCTTGAGGTTAGCAGCCCGACTCATAACCACTACAATACCAGAGGTCCTTATTTTGCCCATAGAATACTTCAATTTTCAAGTGGAGACTTGAATTTTTTTCTTCAGTTCCTAAAGCTTGAGATGTGCTGAGTGTGTTCTTCACTTTTGGCTTACTAACTCCAGGTCTTTGCACATTTTGTTATAATATTTGACTTTGTCTTCTTGAGCTGCCCTTTGAAATTTTCTTTTAGGCTGATTTGACTTTGTCATCTTGAGCTGCCCTTTGAAATTTTCTATTAGGCTCTATTACCTCTTCATTTCTTCAATTGCTGTAGAATCCCTATACTGAAGAACAATTTTTAGTCTCTTCTGACATCCATTTTGGTGGTTTATTTCTTTCTTGTCTCTTTAATGATCTTTTGTTTTCTTCCTGTATGATATTTTTAATGTCATCCTACAACTCTTCTGGTCTCTGGTCGTTAGTTTCCTTTTTTTTCCAGTCTTTAGTTTCTAATTCATCAAATCTGTTCATGAGATTATCTTCAAATTCAGGTGGGATATGTTCAAGGTCATATTTTGACTCTTCTGTTCTTTTTCGATTTTTTTTCAGTTTGAACCTTAATTTGCATATGAAAAATTGATGGTCTGTTCCCCAGTCTGTCCCTGGCCTTGTTGTGCCTGATGATATGGAACTTTTCTACCATCTCTTTCCACAGCTGCAGTCAATTTAATTTCTTTGTATTCCTTCTGGTGAGGTCCAAGTAGTCTTTTGTGTTGTTTTAAAAAGGTATTTGCAATGAAGAAGTCATTGGTCTTGCAAAACTCCACCACATG
>NW_006408774.1:68393-95286 GCF_000296735.1 Chrysochloris asiatica
TTTGTTTGTGTGTTTTTTAAAAAGCTAAAGTGGATAGAGAAAAATACTGTTAACTGGTGGTACATGGAGGGGATTATAATCAATGTAATAAAACAAAGTATATGATTTGTTGAATGTAAAACTGATGATATGCCCTGTAAACTTTCACTCAATCCACAATAAAAACCTTATAAAAACAAAACAAAACAACAACAACAACAACAAAAAAAAAACCAGGTTTCTGAGCCAGGTGGTTGTTGGTTAGTATCTCAGTCACTTTGCTCATCAAGTGCACAACCAAGGACTGGTTACTTAATTACAATGAGCTTCAGTTTCCTCATCTGTTATGCAGACACATTACAAGTATTCTACTACTATGAAACAAATTACTCCAAGACTCAGGCTTTCCTTGTGACTCTGTTTTGGTCCTAACATACTTTAATAATGTCAATTGTTTCTTATAGACCCAGTAAGTATCCTTGTTGTTGCTGTTTCGTGTCATTGAGTCAGTTCTGACTCATAGTGACCTTGTATAGAGTTTCTGTGAAGTGGCTGGTAGGTTTCAATCACCGACCTTGCAGTTTAAACTGACATTGTGGCCCAGTGCATTATCTTGCATCCAAAAGCATTCTAAATTGAGTTGCATAAAATCACAGGCTTATTAAAACAAATTCCCACATAAAGAGCCTTAGTGATTTTAACACGTATAATGATTGATTTTCTCTCTCATAGTTTCTGTGGCTCAGGAATTTGGGAGCAGTTAGGGTGATCACTTCTAGTTCAGGGTCTTTGGCGATTGCCATCGAATGACAGACTGGAACTTGAAGGCTTGAGTTGGGTTTGGATTTGCTTCCAAGCTGACTGTATCAAAAGGGAGGCAATTTGATGCCATTGCTGGGATGTCATCAGTAGACAGGCTTCTCCACAATAATGACTTTATCCAAATCTGTGGGTCAAGTTCATGCTCACAGGTGTGCATGCAACAGATTGTGAAGGTATCTGAGGGAAGTCGACTGTTGGAACAAGTTAGGAATGAGGTGATGAGGGCAGTGGTAGTGGAAATGGACAAGAGGTGGACCAAGAGACACGGTGGCTAGGAATCATATCTTGTACACCCTGTGGATTCCAGGCCACCTAAGGATTAAGGAGGCCACTCAAGAAGGTGTAGATGAGGGTGCCAGTGCTATCTGCCCCTGTCAAGTCCCACTTCTGGTCTTGAGTCCACTCAACCTACAGTGTCAGAGGCCTTGTTGTTGCTGTTAAGTGCCATCAAATCAGTTCCAACTCCTAGCAACCACATGTGTAACAGAACTAAACACTGCCCAGTCCTGCACCATGCCCACAATCATCAAGCTTGAGCCCCTTGCTGGTACCACTATTCCAATCCATGTCACTGGGGTCTTGCTCTTTTTCACTGACCCTCCCTCCACTTTATGGAGCATGATGTCCTTCTCCAGGGACTGTCCCACCTGACAATATGTCTGAATATGAGATGAAGTCTTGCCATCCTGGCTTCTAAGGAGCATTCTTGTGTACTTCTTTCAACACAGATTTGTTTGTTCTTCTAGCAGTCCACAGGGCTTTAAAATTCTTCTGCAAAAGCATGAATCAGATGCCTTGATTCTTCTATGCGCTTCCTTATTCACCATTGTCACAACGTTCATATGCATATGAAGCTATTGAAAACACCACGGCTTGGGTCAGGAGCACCTTAGTGGGAAGCCTTGGTTTGGTTATGTGCAGTGGCATTGGTTCCAACTCATAGTGACCCTGTACAGGGTTTCCGAGGCTGGAAATCTTTACGGGAGCAGTAAACCTCACCTTTCTCCCGCGGAACAGCTGGTAGTTTCAAACTGCTGACTTTGAGGTTAGCAACCCGATTTGTAACCACTACGCTACCAGAGCTTTCTAGGAATACTCAATACAACTTGGAAGCAGAACTTGAAAACCAAATGGTCTGCCTTTCCTCTTCTTTATAGCTCTCCCATGTGGAAAATGAATGCAATTATGGGCTAGACAAATGGACTGTAGCAGTTCTGAGCTCAAATCAAAGGAACCAGCTCTACTGAAGGGTTCTCTTGCCAGGGTTGGAGTAGGGGGGTGTCTCTCTCAAGGCAGTTCTATCTATTCAGACCACCCTCCTCACATTTTCTGAGATGGAACCCACCCTGTTCTGAGCTCCCTGCACACAGTTCATCATGGATGCTCTGTCTCCTATTACATTACCTAGCATCTTCTTGCTACCTAGTCAGCCTCCTCCTCTAGGCTGGAGCTCTGTGTGGGCAGTTGCTGTGGTTGTGTACCACAAATCCTTAGAGCCTGGCCTGAGCGCTGTAGCTTTTGTCACTGAAAAAGGGTGACAAACCATTTCTAAAATAGTTTGATCAGTTTTACAGCCAGCAACTAAGGCTAGCCACAAGGGCAGCGATCAGATGACCCAAGAGCGGAAGGAAGTCACTGCAGGGACAGAGTGATGGCTTTTGGAGATTTATCTTCCAGAAGAGGACAGGAAGTGCCTTGTCCTAACAAAGCCAGTATGACTTGTAAAAAGAGGCAAGTTACCTGAGAAAGGAACACCTTTGTAAATGGACACAAAGTTCTGTCTGGGCTAGCAGGGACCCTGTCCATGTGGCCGATGTAACATTTTAACGACTGGATTGGAACAGCTTTAGCCATGGCACATGCTCTCCTGCTTATGAGTCACCTCCACTCGATATGGTCTTACCTTCTTCACTGTTGTTCAGGTGCTCATTTATCTACCTAGCCCGCGTGCATATGAGCTGCTAACCCTGCGGTATGGAACGACACCAATCTCTTCCATCTGTGGGCACATGTTAAACTGGATTGAAATCTTCCTATAGTTTCTACCTACCTGTCCTATTCTGGGTCCTACAGGCCATACAGTACAAGTGTAATCTTTTTCTAAAGCAATGCCTTTCACCTATTTGAAGACCGCCGTCAACTCCTCCCTAAGACCTTCTCTTTTCCGTTTCAAACATACTGCCTTTGTGCACCCATTTTATTTGACATTGAATCTCCTCACCATAATCCGAATGTGCCGTCGTCTTCTTAAAGAGGGTATCCATATCCTGCACCATATCCTGCACCAAAATCCAACCCCTTGCCATTCAAAGTGATCCACAAGTCAGCAGCTTTAACATCACTAGGGAGCTTGTCCCACCTCCAGCCCCAGATCTACTGAACCAAGATGCCCCATGTGACTTCTATGCACCCTGAAAGTGTGTACAGCACTACTCTAACCAACTCAAGAGAACACTCTTTTTCAGCAAATGCAGCCTAAAATTGCATTCAATTTTAAGGGCAATTAGGTTACAACCTGGAGTCCAGATGCGGCACTGCAGGATAAGCAATGGACTGCTAACCATAAGATTGGAGGTTTAAACCACCAGCCACTTCTTAGAAATCCTATGTTACTGTTGTTAAGTGCCATTGAGTCAGTTCTGACTCATAGCAACCCTGTGTAGGGTTTCCAAGGAGCAGCTGGTGGGTTTAAACTGCTGACCTTGCAGTTCAAACTGACCTTGTGGTCCAGTGCTTATCCTATAGCACCACCCCACAGGGTGTCTGAGTCAGAACCTACTCACAAGAAGAACTTAACAAGAGATTGCACCTGAGTTTCCTGTTGTCTGAAATCCTCAGTTTCACACTTGCTGCTAAACTACACCTTATGCTGTAATGTAGTTGTACTGAAGCATTTAGCAGTCTGCAACTTCATTCGTTACACTTGAACCTGTACAAAGATCTTGAGGACAATGGATAGATCATGTTCTCTGTGTTTGGTGCCAAGCTAAGAGCAGGATACAAATTTGATGCTCATGTAAGAAGTTAACAAAATAAAGTAAAAACAAAGACAGTTTGGCTTAATCGAGGGCTCACAGTGACAGGGACTCATACTGTAGACACTTTTCACTTATGTTTCCTTGATGTTGACAGGAGCCCTGATGAGACCGTGTAGACTTACTCTCTCTTAAGTATTGGCAGTCTCAGAATCCCTGTACGGAGTCACTAAGTTGGAATTGACGTGATAGCAGTGGGTTTTCTGGTCCTTGGTAGGCCCGCTCTTTTTGGCCTTAAGATGGCTCAGAGCTATGACTTACTTGTTCACGTCTAGTGGGAAAGGGGAATTTTCTGGACATGTCAGGGAGGGAAGCTCTTTACTTTTTCAGAAGCTTCAGTAAGTATCTCCTTAGCTCTGATGGAATCATCCATTCACTTCTGAGCCAATTACTGAGACCAGGGCACAGATTAATACAAGGGGGATTCAGAAAGTTTGTGGGAAAATGTCCATAGCTTTTAATTTTAGTTTTTGAAGTCCATTCGTTTATTGATCAGTTTAAGCCAACGAGGGTCCACTCCTAGGCTGTGAGTGGCTGACAGGAGAGAAGGCTCCAGCAGGAAGCCAGGAAAAGTGTGGGTTTTGTTGGGAGAAGTGGCGAAACGGATGCTGGGGAGGCAGCTGACAGCCGTCTACCATAATGCCCAATGTCTGCATCTCGGTTTCCTTTGAATCTTGCAACTGTTTCTCCGGATATCCAACATTACAGCAATTACTAGTACGGGTTATGGCCAGTTCTATTTTTAAACACCACACAAATGATTATGCTCCATCACATTGTTTCAGTGATGGGCTTTTGAGAGCCCTGCCTCACCTCCCCCTGGAATAATACAGTACTCACAGAAGCTCTTCGGGCCACTCCAAAAACCACTCCAGAGCGGTCTGCCGCACAAAATAAAGGGTGCACTAGGAAGGCAGAGTCCAACGACCAGTTCTGGTTGAAAACTTTTGTGTTTTTCAAAAGTTCAATAAGCAGCAAAAGTGACCACAGTGTGTTTGAAACTTTATAGCATGTGTCTTCAGGAGAGACGAAGTGCCTAAAACTAGACCAAAAAAGACTTGTAATTTTTCAAATTAAAAACTGGAGACAGGAGAGGTAATATTCAAAGTAAAATAAGCATGCGTGCTAGGCTTTTGCTGCAAAAATAAAACCCAAGGTCTGGGGGTGATGGTAATGTGGAACTCGGCCAGCGGCGCTGACTGCTCAGACTCTGGGTTTGCACGTTCACTGTTTCCCTCGAGTCCAAAGGCTCTTGATGGCTGGTCACGTTTAGCTGCGAGAGGCAGGAAACCCATGAGACCAAAGGCAGGGGGTCCAATTCCTGTCAACTCCATGATCAGAGGGCAACCCGACTATCACACTGGCCTCTTAGTGGTGGCTCAGCATGGCTCCATCACAGCTTCTCAAAAGAACTGAAACTCATGCCTACTGAAAGTCCAGAAAAGAGGCCAGTTGTGTGACTGTCTCGAACAGAAGGTGGTCCAGAACCTGTATACTCTATCTTATCTCCGAAACATGTGGGCTGGATCTTCTGGCCTGATGCTTACTTGAGAAGGCACCGTGTGGAATCGCTTACTCATCCTCAGCTTCCATTTCCTGACATGTACAATGAGGACAAAGATAGCCCACTCACAGATGGGCATAAAAATGGCAGGGCATCATGTGACAAGTACCTAGGAATGTGAAGAACAGAATAAACCTACAAAGGCCTTGCACAGACCCATTCAGTGCTCTAACTGTAAACACACAATAGAAGGACCTTGGCTTGATCGCAGACCTCTCACCATTCTGACACTTCAAAACCTGGAGCACTTAAGTTTGTACAATCCCATATATGTTCAATCAAACCTTTTAGTCCTGTAGTAATCGGAATGAGGGATGGAAAAAAAAAGAAAACCTCTGAAAATGCTTATATTGTCACACAGACATAAAAATAATATATATAGCAAAAATAGAATAGCCAGTTTCAATCTCTCATGCTTCCTAAAGCTCAGTCACACAAGTATGGCTCCTATTAAGATTATAGGGTCCTTGAGGGCAGGGATCTCATTTATCCCCCTTACTCCTGGTGCCAAGCTCTGAAGTCTGGATTTTTATCTAACCAACCAAATAACCCAACAACTTTGAAGGATTATATATCCTCCACAGAATCATTCAGGTTGTATCCATCGACTTTTTATGACTAAAAGGAGGATGGCTAAAAGAAAAGTCTGAAGAAAAGGTAATTTAAATAAATTTATTTGTGAGCGAGAAATATGTGACCGTCAGGTACAGTCTGATCCACAGTGATCCACCGATATGCCGTAATGCATCCTGGGAGACTCTTCCGCTGCCTGCAGGAGAAATCCCACCTGCAGCATCAGGCAAACATTGATCAAAATTTAGGAAGCCATCTAACCCGACTATCACACAATACATAATGACCATGATAGAGTAAGAAAAATACAATATCAATTACTCACTACTTTGTGAGTTATAAGCTAGTAAATATAAATAATTTAGAGCCTTTAAAAAAAATGGAAAAAATATTTCTATTACAGCTTTATTTCAAGCATTTTCAGTGAAATACAGCTTTATATATTTTCACTCACTATAGAAAGCAAAAGAATGTCCTCTGCAGTGTCTGTAGGTCAAATGCACAACTTGTTGACATGTTTGTTCTCTGAAGTCTACCTTGCCAAGTTTGAGCTCAGACAGGAGAAGGAAGCTATGCAATGGCAAATCTCAGGCTGGACAATAGAGACTTGGGTGGTTTTCCTATGTGGTTGAAAAAGTCACATCAAGGCAAAAAGAAAAAAGTGAAGCCATCAAGAGAACCAACTTCATTCTTTCTCAGGGAAGCAGTCTAATTCCAGGGAATAGGCTTTACAGTCCCGGGAGGCAACACTTACTGACGGAGCAAACGGGGAGGAAAGCGTTAATTGCACAACAGAGATGGTCACTGATAACACCACGCCAGGCAGGGAGGCGGCGGGCGCTCACTGGACTGCACACATGGAGCTCCGAGGAGGGTTAACAGTTCTTGACATGGGTTCCTGGTTGTAGTTTACAATATCGGCCTTCACCACCCTCTGTCATAAAAGAAAACAGAGTTATTAGCAGCACATCAGAACATTCTGAAGCAGCTCCTGAAAGTATATTTTGCTTTTATGAACTTTGGTGAACTCCTGAAGATAGACATCATAAATGAAGCAGGAGCTGATGTGGAAAGACTCAACCAGAACACACTAATGTCGAGTCCCGGCTTTCGTAGTTTCTGTTTGTTTGTTTTTTTAGGAAGCAGCGGCAACTCACTTACTGAGTCTCCCCTGGGTGTGCAGCATGAACTGGAGGTGATTATAAGTCTCATGAAGTGACAAGTCAGTATGGCACAGCAAAGTCCCGGCTGTAAGTTACAGCTATGGAATTACAATAAATCAGCACACACCCTTTAATTTGTAGATTAAGACCACAGCCTCATCATTTCAAAGTAAAAACGTTTTTATTATTAATATTTCCATAAGCCATTATTATTGTGCAGCAGCGGTGAGTTACTAAGAAGAGGTATAAAAGAGGACCCCCATAGAAAGCTGAAATATTTTGAGCAACCCAAACTTTAAAACTTTCCTCCAAAATTCCAAAATCACTCCCGAATAGCTAACAAAATATGACAAAAAAGGACAGCTTTAGAAAATGACCTCATGGTTTTAAAATTTAACCCAAGAGACACTTTCACTCTTCCCTTTAGCCACATTTCCAGGAATATTTTAGAAGATGAATCCAGCAAATACGCCGTACGATGTATTAAATATGTCCTAATCTCATCTCTAATATTTTAAACAAATCTTTTTGTTTTCAACTCCTTTACTAAGTCTGCATACACAAGCAGACAAAAAAGAGTAATTAAAAAAAAAAACGTGTGTAATATTCTTTCCATTACCATGCTATTTCAAGGAACATGGCAAGGAATAGATAATGAGACAGCAGCCTCAAGTCTCCACTTCACTACACACATAATCAACACAACCATAAAGACACAGATGTTGAAAAGTCACTGAAATGCTATTTTAATTTGTTGCAATTTCTTGTTTAATTTTTAAAGTCCTAAAACAGTACTTAAAAACCACACCCAAACCCACTGCCATTAAGTGGATTCCAATCAGAGCCACCCGACAGGGTAGAAGAGAACTTCTCCTTTGGGTTTTGGAGGCTTCAAATCTTTGTTTGAGCAGGAAGTCTCATCTTTCTCCTGCAGAGCAGCTGATAGGTTTGAACCACCAACCTTGAAGTAAAGAGCCCCACTTGACTTACAGCACAATCAGAGTTCATGCAATATTAATGACTGGGAATGCAGAATAATGATCTGAACTTCCCTATTCATAGGAACAAAGAACAAAATAGCATTCACTATTTCTCCCCATCCTCCTCCCCAAACTGCAATAAATTCTGCATTAACACCTACACTACAGCACTACACAGATTCTACTCTGAGTGGAGTTGGGATGCTGATTAACTTCCTCTGGACACTTCTGTCCTAAGAATTCACCGTCAATGTTGGGCAATATAAACAAGATGAAGTAGAAAGAACCAAAACAAATCAAAATACATCAGAAAGAGATAAAACATAAAGTATATTCAATATATGACTGAAAATAGAACGGGCTACTAAAACAGAAAAGGAAAATTAACACGTAACTTTAAACATGTCACAAAAGACCCCACAGTGGGATGTATGAATACAAGAGAAAAGAAAAGAAACCAAGAGACATTACTGCTCACAATTCGACCCAATGACTACATAGACAAGTCCACCGCTCTTCCATGGCAGATGGTGTGTTCTCTTTTTGATACCACATTACACCTAACGTACAGAGAGTGCAGAACTTCAGAGGACTTGAAGGGATGATGGGGCTTTTCTATGCTAAAATGAAATAAAAGTATTCATTCTATTTGCTTTGACAAACATGACTGGGGTTTCACTGTGTGCCAGTCACTCTATACTAGGAGTAATGCATGGGTGAATCTCACAGTATCTGCTCACAAGCTGTGGAGGACTTAGAAGGGATAAAAACGCATGCACAACTAATGTTCACACAAGAGAAGTGCTTTAGGAAGGGACTTATAACATGCGGTGGGAAGACAGAGGAAGAAGTTATTCCTTTTCTTTGAAGGTGGGGAGAGGAATGCAGTAATCAGAGAAAGCCATATGCCATTTACAGATTTTAAATTAAATAGTACTTATTGCTTGTCAAAGACTTCCTTTTGATGCTAACTCCCCCATCCTCCCAACCCAAACCTCCATACTTTCAAATTCCAAAAGGAAACAAACAAGTTCAACATACAGTTGTCATTTCTTTAAAAACTCACCAAATGCAAAACTTAAATACCACAGCTGTTGCTTTCAAATATTTAAGAGTTTTACTAAATAAACATTTGGAATTACTTTTTTATTGCTGTAATTCTTAGGATGAAAAGACCACAGATGACATTTTCACAGATGACTCACATGTATGAAAGAAATAACATGCTTCCTGAATTTTTTCTACTTGAAACTATCCTCACTTATCATGTGATTGCAAATATCCTATCATTTCAGAAAGGTGATCCTTCTTAAGAGCATCTATTAATTTATTAACACATATTGTGTTATTAACACATTGTGAAATGGGCTGCTGTTTATGACGCTGCTTGAAACACTGGAAAAAAAACTGATAGTAATGGGGCAGGATGCTAACTTATATGAATGTGTGAGTCTTGGGTGGACTCTGCTTAAGTCCCCCAGCAGCAGTATTAACTTCTGGACAGGACTCGTGATTTACGAGGCACTCAGTCTGATGCTATCAAAAGAAGCATTACCAAGGGCCAAACGAGGTACGAGGGAGGACATCAGTGCAACACTGAACGCTATTATCTGACCTCTCAAACCTAATGGTTTCATAACAAACTCTGGGTTACAAGGAAGAAAACGGATTTTTATAATCAATAAGGAACTCATTAATCCCTCAAAATGCTAGTTTAAATCCTATCCTATAAACACAACCAGGTTACTGACCTATGTCAAGACATTTTGGTCAATGTACTAAAATAAATGACTTGGATTGTCATCATTAATTTTCATCAAATTAATGAAGAACTAAAAAGGCAGCATCTTTCTTGTGGGCTCTGTTTGACACAGGCTTTGTACAATGGCCCTGGACCACAGGCCATACTGAGGCTCCGCAGATTCAAACCTTTGCTTTCTATGAACAGAAGGGCAGATGCCATAAAGTTCATGGTGGGTGGTTTCACAGTAGTCAACTGGTTTATGAGTCATTCGTTGATGTTTGGAAAGAAAATGTTACCTACAAAATACCAACTTTTATTTTTGGATTCAAAAGGCACACCTGATTATTCACTACTACGAGTTGGGACACCAACCTCAAGGTCAGCAGTTCGAAACTACCAGCTGTTCTGCGGGAGAAAGATGAGGCATTCTGCTCCCGTAAAGATTTACAACCTCGGAAACCCTGTGCAGGGTCACTATGAGTCAAAAACAACTCCACAGTACTGAACAACATTAGGCAATGGAGTAATATAGTGAGGTGGCCCTAAGAGGAAAGGAGGCATGTGGTTGAACACTGGCTTAATCCTTATTTGTCAAAGCACAGTAGCAAATGATTACTGCTAATAGAATAGGTAACTTCCAGACAGAAAGCAAGAAAGCAACCTAGGAGTCAGGGTAAAGAGATATAACTAGCGGAGACTCTCAAGAAGACACTAAAGATGAATTTGATCCAGATTGTAGTAACATACGATAAGCACTGGACTGCAAACTATAAGGTTGATAGTTCAAGCCCAACAGTTGCTCCTCAGAAACTCCACAGAGGGTCATTGTAAATCAGAACTGACTTGAAGACACTGAACAAGAAGGCTACAGAGTAAATGTACTTTGAAGATTCAAATGTGCATCATTATCATACATTCAAAACCAAACACAATTCTAGGTATTGTTGTTGTTTAGTGCTGTCAAGATGGAAAACTCATTGTTGTTGTTGTTAGGTGCCATCGAGTTGGTACCAACCCATAGCAACCTTATGCACAGCAGAACAAAACACTGCCTGATCCTGGGCCAACCTCACTACCATTGACACGCTTGAGTCCATCGATGCTGCCACTTGGCCAAACCATCTCGTTAGGGGTCTTCCTCTTTTTCTCTGACCCTCCACCTTACCAAACATGATATCCTTTCCTTCTCCGATGACTGGGCCCTCCTGACAATATGTATGAAGTATGAGAGACGAAGTTTGGCCATCTTGGCCTCCAAGGAACACTCTGGCTGCACCTTCTTCCAAAACAGATCTATTGGTTCTTTTAGCATGGCACTTTCAATATCCTCCTCCAACATCATAACTCAAAAGTATCAATTCTTCTATGGTCTTCCTTATTCACTGTCCAGCTTTTGCATGCATATGAGGTTATTGAAAATACCATGGCTTGGGTCAGGCACACCTTAGTCCTCAAGCTGACATCTTTGCTCTTCAACACTTTAAAAAGGGCTTGTGCAGCAGACTTACTTAATGCAATACGTCGTTTAATTTCTTGACTGCTCCTCCATGAGTGTTGACAGTTGATCCAAGAAGAATGAAGTCCTTGACAACTTCAATCTTTTCTCCGTTGATAAGAATATTGTTTATTGGTCCAGTGGTGAGGATTTTTCTTTTCTTTACATTGAGATGTAATCCATACCGAAGGCTGTGTTCTTTGATCTTCATCAGTAAATGTTTTAAGTCCTCTTCACTTTCAGCAAGCAAGGTTGTATCATCCGCATATGGCAAGTTGTTAATGAGTCTTCCTACAATCCTGATGCCATGTTTTTCTTTACATAACCCAGCTTCCCGGATTATTTGCTCAGCATACAGGTTGAATAAGTATGGTGAAAGAATGCAACCTTGTCACACACCTTTTTTAATATTAAACCATTCAGTGTTCCCATGTTCTGTTTCAACAACTCCCTCTTGGTCCAGGTACAGATTCCTCATGAGCACAATTAAGTGTTCAGGCACACTCATACTTTGCAATGTTGTTCATAGCTTGTCATGATCCACACAATTGAAAGCCTTTGTGGAGTCAATAAAGCACAAGTAAACATCTTTCTAATATTCTCTGTTATCAGCCAAGATCCATCTGACGTCAGCAATGATATCCCTCGTTTCACAGCCTCTTCTGAATCCGACTTGAACCTCTGGAAATTCTCTGTCAATGTATGCTTGCAGCTGTTTCAGTATTACCTTCAGTAAAACTTTACTTGCATGGGATATCAAAGATGTTGTCGGATGATTTCCGCATTCCGTTGGGTCACCTCTCTTTGGAATGGGCACAAATACGAACGTCTTCCAGTCGGCTTGCCAGGTAGATGTCTTCCAAATTTCTTGGCATAGATGAATGAGGACCTCCAGAGTCTTTTCAGTTTGTTGAAAGATTTTAATTTGTATTCCATCAATTCCCAGTGCCTTGTTCTTTGCCAATTGCTTCAATGAACCTTGGACTTCTTCCTTCAGGATCGCTGGCTCTTGATCACATGCTATCACTTGAAATGGCTTAGTATCTACCATTTCTGTTTGGTACAGTGACTCTGTCTATTCCTTTATGCGTTCTGCATCATTCAATAATTTGCCCACAGAATCCTAGAATTGTAAGTTGAGGCTTGGATTTTTTCTTCAGTTCCTTCAATTCTTCTGTGTTCCTTATTCATTTGTTCAGTTTTCTCATGAATTATGAAGAGATTGAAAACAACATGACTTGGGTCATGTCTTAGTCCTCACAGTAACATCTTTGCATTTTAACACTGTAAAAGAATCTTTGGCAGATTTTCCCATGCAATATGTCATGTGGTTTTTTGATTTTTGTTTCCAGGAGAGTAGATTGTGGAAAATCCTTGACAATCTCTATTTTCTCCATTTATCATGTTGTTGCATAGATACAGATATAGCTTGCAGTATCTATGTTATAAAACTTGGTACTTGGAGTTTTTAAAAAGCTATTTGTCTTCTTTCTTATAACATGTGATTAATAATGTTAGGTTTATCTTATTTGTCTTCATACAGTTATTTTATTTTCCTCACATAGTTATTTCATCTTCACACTCTCCTAATCTATGAAAAGCAAGGTTTATTTATTTACACTATCTCTAAGGTCCCATCTGGTTTTGAAATTATATGAAAAATAAATTTGAAAAGTAAGTAGGAGAAACCCAAAATGGGATGTGATATGAACATCCATTAAACAAGGTTTAATGTTTGAGGATCAGAGTAGTGTGCACAAAGGTTATTATCTGCAAGGAAGACAGGTACAGTAAGAAAAGAATTCCAATGTAGTCTTTGTAAACAGACTGAATAAAATGACAAAAGTGATTAATATCTGGGTAAAACAAACTAAGTTTCTTAAGGGCTTCAATACTGCATATTGGGCAATATTCAACTAAAGCCAAAAGATGGTAACTGGAGTCAGAGTGGTTAAATGGCTATCTGGCTGTGTTGTTGTTAAGTGTTGCTGAGTCAGTGACCCTGCATAGGGTGTCAGAGGAGTGAATGGTAGCGTTGCACCGTCTTCCAACATAGATTTGTTTCTTCTTCTGAAAGTCCATGGTACTTTTTAATATTTTTCTCCAACACCATAACCAAATGCATCAATTCTTCTACGGTCTTCCTTATTTACTGTTCAACTTTTACAAGCATATAAGGTTATAAAAAATGCCATGACTTAGGTCCGGCACACCTTAGTCCTCAAACTTATTATCTTTCTCTTTAAACACTTTAAAGAGGTCTTCTGCAGCAGATTTGCCTGATACAGTACCTTGTTTGATTTCTTGACTGCTCTTCCATGAGTGTTGATCATGGATCCAAGCAAAATGAAGTCTTTGACAACTTCAATCTTTTCTCCATTTATCATGTTGTTTATTGATCAAGTTGCGAAGATTTTTCTTTTCATTACATCAACATGAACCCATATGGAAGGCTATGGTCTTTGACATTTCTCTTTAAGGATTTTAAGTCCTCTTCACTTTCAATAAGCAAGGCTGTATCATCTGCATACTGCAGGTGGTTAATGAGTCTTCCTCCAATCCTAATATCATGCTCTTCTTCATATGACCCAGTTACTCAGATTATCTGCTCAGCATACAGATTGAATTAAGTATGGTGAAAGAACACAAGCCCGACACACAGCTTTCCTGATTTTGAGCCATTCAATATCCCTGCAGTTGGAATGACTGCCTCTTAGTCTACGTACAGGTTGCTCAACAATACAATTAATTGTTCTGGAACACCCATTCTTTGCAATGCTATCCATAGCTTGTCATAATACACACAGCCAAAAGCCTTTGACTAGAAAATAAAGTACAGGTAAACATTATCTGGTATTGTCTGTTTTCAGTGAATACCCATCTGACTTCAGTAATGATATCTCTTGTTCCACATCCCGAGTCCAGATTGAACCTCTGGCAGTTTCCTGTTGATGTGCTCTTGCAACTGTTTTGAATTATTTTCAGCAAAATTTTACTTTCATGTGATAAATGATATTGTCTGGTGATTTCCGCCTTCTGTTGGGTCACCTATCTTTGGAATGGGCACAAATATGGATCTCTTCCAATCAGGTGATGAGGTAGCCGTCTTCCAAATTTCTTGGCATAATTGAATATGTTTCTCTAGTGCTGTATAAGTTTACTGAAATTTTTCAATTTGTATTCCATCAATTCCTGGAGCCTTGTTTTTTTTTGCCAGTTCCTTCAGTGCACCTTGGGCTTACTCCTTGAGTACCAATTCTTTTAGGTACATGATTGTGTATTCATTCCTTCAATCTTCTTTTGACGTTACCAACATTATTCAGTAAAATCCTTCAATGTTGCAAGTCAAGGGTTGAATTTTTTCTTTGGTTCTTTCAGCTTGAGAAATGCTGAGCAAATTCTTTCCTTTTGACTTTCTAACTCCTTGTCTTTGCACATTACTGGACTTTGTCTTCTCGAGCTGCCCTTGGAAGTCTTTTGTTCAGTTCTCTTAAACTATTCATGTCTTGGATTTAAGCATCTCTAGTGTGACACTGTGGGGTAATGTGTCAGACTGTAAAGTCCTTTGAACTGCAAGGTCGGTGGTTCAAGCTCACCAGCTGCTCTTTGGAAATCCTACACAGGGTCAAAATTGACTCGACAGCACTTATCAACAACAACAACCATGGAGAGTAAGTTTAAATTGCTTCTGATATTCAATTTGGTCTTTTCTTTCTTTCTTATCTTTTTAGTGACCTTTTTGCTTTCTTCCTGTATGATGTTCTTAATGTCATCACACAACTCTTGTTTTTTGGTATTTAGTTATCTAATGTTTTAAATTTGTTGTTGATATGATCTCTATATTCAGGTGGTATATGGTCACGGTCATAGTTTTACTCTTGTGGACTTGTTTTAACCTTCTTCAGCTTCGGTGTGAACTTGCATATGAACAAATGGTCTGTTCTACAGTCTGCCCCTGGCCTGGTATTTACTGATGATATGGAGCTGTTCCACCATCTCTTCCCACAGATAGAGTTGATTTGATTTTTGAGTATTCAATCTGGTGAGGTCCATGTATACAGTCACCTTTAATGCTGTTTTTAAAATGTACTTAAAATGAATAAGTCATTGATCTTGAAAATGTATATTATGTGATCTCCAGCACTGTTTTTCTCACCAAGGCCATATTTTTTAACTATGTATCCTTTTTTGTTTCCAACCTTTACATTCCAATCACCAGTAATTATATCTTGATTTTATGCTTGATCAATTTCAGACTAAAGAAATTGCTATAATCATCACTGGTTTTAGTGGCTAATGTATAAACTTGAATAGTGGTATTAACTGATCTTACTTGAAGGTCTATGGATATCATCCTATCACAGACAGCAATATACTTCAAAAATGATCTTGAAATAATCTCTTTGATAATAAATGACATCATTCCTGTTCAATTTACCATTCTAGCATAGTAAGCCACATGATTGTCAGATTAAAATGGTTAATACCAGCATATATCAGATCAACAGAGCCTAGGATAGAGTCCTCGTGTGGCACTGCAGCATAATGCCCTAAACCACAGGCCAGTGGTTTAAACCTACTAGTCCTAGTCCCTCCTCAGAAACCCTAAACAGGGTTATGGACCAGAACAGACTCGACAGCACTTTAAAACAACAACGTCTAGGATAGCTATGCTTGTGTGTTCCACTGTATTTTTTACAACTTCCAATTTTTCTAGATTCATATTTCATACATTCTATAACCTGATTACTAATGTATGTTTAAGATGTTTCTCTTCATTTTGAGTTGTGGCCCATCAGCAAATGAAGGCCCTGAAAGCTTTACTCCATTCATACCATCACTATCAACTCTACTTTGGGGAGGCAGTTCTTCCCCAGTCGTATTATGAGTGCCTTCCACTCATCTTCGGGCACTATATTTGACAATATTCTGATGCTAGTCATACAGTTTTCATCGTCCAGCACTATATGTGACATTGTTCTGTTGCTACTGTTAAGGTTTTCAGTGACTAATTATTCAGATGTCGTCTGCCTCTCCTTCTTCTAAGTCTATTTTAGTCTGGAAGCTCTGCTAAAACCTGTCCACCATGGGTGACCCTGTTGGTACATAACACACCGGTGGCACAAATTCCAGCATCACAACCACACACCAGCCAGCACAGTGCGATAAACTGACATTCATACATCTCCGTAATTTGTTAAGAAACTCGCTTTAAACTCTAATGCAATGGTTTTTTATTTTAACCACATTGCTCTTCTGTTTCCAAAATACAACTCACACTTTTTTACCCAGATATACTGTTCATTCTAACTTCTCATCCAGCATCCTCTTCTCCCCATACCAAACTGCCCAATACAAGACTGAAACACTAAGGACACAAATAGTGTACAAACCTGGCTTCAAAACCTGGCTCTACCACCTCTAAACCCTAGATCTTTGACAAATTATTGAACCTCTGATCATTTTCCATTTCCTGCCAATACACTGAGGTGATGTCACCAGGTCCACAAAGTAATTAAGATTAAACAGGACAACAAAGTGTCTGGACAACAGATAATCATTTTCTTCAATGAAGTACAAGCACATTTTAAACTCTTAAAAATACTCTTTAGACCTACTACTAAACTGAGAATACAATTTCACTAAAACATTGAAATGGTCTCTCCAATTAACCAGACCTTTTAGAAAGAGAAGCCACAAATGACAAGAATTCCTTGACTTCTGTGTTCCTCCAGGGTCTGTGTGATCTTGGCAGGGTTTTCCTCAGCTATCTCCAGCAGATCTTTGTCTCTTTCTTGCATCCTCTTAAACCAAAACCAAGGAACCATTTTGATGGGTGTCTAGGAGCAAGTTATAGGGCACAAAATATCACAACACGGTGTCTGGCGAGAGTGCTGAAAAAGATGTCTTGTGAATAGTGAGAAATACAAGTAGCAAAATTGTAAGAGATCCAATTATTTCAATCAAGTCCTACAGTATTTTAATCAAGTCCTAGAGACAACTACATCAGCATAACAATTTTCAAGTGTTATTTGCTCTAATTGCTTTAAAAACACATACACAGAGTCATCACCACGTGGGTAAGACATAGAACTAACTTTAAAAAAATTAAAGAGAAATTTAAGGGTGGGAGAAGATAATTAATTATACCTTTTCAGTTACATAGTAGATGGAGGCAACTGAAGGAAAATGCAATTCATTTGTTGCTTCAAACCAAACCACTTCTGAGGCTTAACTTTATACACTTTTGCTCTGATTTTTGATTCTATCAAATATGTGAACTGGTGTGGTGTTATAGTATATTTTTAAGAGCTTGACTGCTGGGATTCATGTTTATTTCTTAGTCTAAGAGTAGTGATACACTATATTTTTGAGGGAGAGGAAAAAAGCACAAAGAATTATGCAAACGAGCTACACCAGTAGAAAAATATGATTTATTGGCCAGTGACTAGTCTTTAAAGAATTATACTTCACATTATGATTCTTGGTTTAAGCTTTACTCTTGGGTTTCATATTTCTTAACTATTTTTCACTGAAGTAATCTGGCTACCAACTGAGGGGAACAAATTACCCTTTTAAAAAGATTTTTTTTAAAAGGCTAATTGCTACATTAATTAAGCAAAGGAACTTTAAAAACTAATAATCTTTCCTAGTGTATGTATATTTATGTACTAAACTAGGCATTTTTTTCTGAATAGTAGTATCAAAATTCACTGAAACAGGAACAGACAATAAACACAATTTTCTAAGAATAGTGGAAATCCTTAATAATTAATAACGTTAAAGTAGTGATTAAATTAATACATTAAATAATGTTGTTGTTGTTAAATGCTGCCAAGTCAGTTCTGACTCCTAACAACCCTGTACAGGGGTTCTGAGGAACGGCTGGTGAGTTTCAATCACTGACAGTACAGTTGAAACCAACCTTAGGGGTTGAGTGCTTACCCTACAGCGTCACACCAGTGCTCCAAGGCTATCATTATAAAAGAGGTGGTGTTTCAGAGATGAACCAAGAGCACCAGGTGAAAAAAATAACGCATGTTTCACCAAAGCAAACGTCGATGCTGTGGTTGCTTAAGTGTCATCGAGTTGGTTCGGACTCATAGCAAGCCTGTAGAGAGTTTCCAAGGAGTGGCTGTTTAAGTTTGAAGCACCGACCTTGCTAACACAGGAGATGCTAAAAAGTCATTAAGTGTTGTCAAGTCACTTCCAACTCATAGCGACCTTATGCCCAATGGAATGTAACACTGCCTGGTCCTACACTATCTTCACAATTGTTGCTGCCACTCTCAGTCCATCTTGTTATGGGGTTTCCTCTTTTTTACTGACCCTCCACTTTTCCAAACATGTTGCCCTTCTCCAGGGACTGGGACCCTCCTGACAGTATGCCCAAAGTACGAGAGATAAAGTCTTACCATCCTCCCTTCTGAGGAACATTCAGCCTGCACTTCTTCCAAGACACAATTGTTTATTGTGTCCTCCGGCAGTCCAAGGTCCTTTCATCATTCTTCACCAACACCATGAAATAAGATGTACTGATTGTTCACTGTACTACTTTCTTATTCACTGTACTACTTTAATATACATATAAGGCGACTGAACATACAATGGCTTGGGTCAGACACACCTTAAATTCTCAAACTGGTATCTTTGCTCTTTAAAGAGGTCTTCTGAAATAGAGTAAACTTCTGGAGTTAGGGCCGTGAAGTCGATTCCAACACATAGCGACCCTCCCTCTATAGGGTTTCTGAGGAGTAGTTGGGGAGCTTGAAATGCCGACCTTGCAGTTCAAACAGCTTTGCAGTCTGGCGCATAAACCACAGAATCACCAGGACTCCAAAGTAGGAACACACTTTGATAAACAGTTATGATGGTATATGAAACATAAAAATATTCAGTATGTTGTATTCCTGTGATGTTGTTTGTTATTAAGTCAGTTCTGACTCATAGAAACCCTGTAGAGGGTTTTGAAGAGTGACCAGTGGGGTTTGAACCAGTGACTTTGTGTGGTTAGCAGTCCAGAGCTGACCCTACAGTACCACAGCTGGACTCCACAGTATTCCTGCCCACTAGGTAAATACAAAACAATATGGCAGGCACCTTACCCACTGTTAACTACTGATGAGACATGTAAATTATATTATTCTTTTTACTTTCCTTCAAAAAGAGTAACATGACATTCATAAGGATTCCTGGTGTGGCACTGTGGGTTAATGCACAAGACTGCAAAGTTGTTTGAACTGCAAGGTTGATGGTTCACGCTCACAAGTTGTCCCTTGGATGCCCTATACAGTGTCACAATGGATTGGAATCGACTCAACGGCACTTAACAAAACTAGGGTGTAACAGAAAGGAGCTCTGGTAGCGTAGTGGTTACGAGTCGGGTTGCTGAAACTGACAAGGTTCAGCAGGAGAAAGATGAGGTTTTCTGCTCCCATAAAGATTTACAGCCTCAGAAACCCTATGCAGGGTCACTTTGAGTCAGAATCGACTCCACGGCACACCACCACCATCACCAAGGGTTTAACAATTTGGAAAAAAAAAAAAAAAAAAAGAGAGATTAACATCCTCTATCTTTTGCAATACGCCCTGACTTAGGCAATCTATTCCTAAGGTTGCTGGAGTTATGTACATTGAATGCATAAATGGGGAGAGATTCAGGGGTGAAATCTAGTATCTTGTAAGAAATCCATTATTTTTTAAATATAGAGAGTTCAGGATAATCACCTGTGACTGTTCTATTTCAGCTTTGTTTAATTTGATTCCAAGGATTTCAGCAGCAACTTTCTGAAAACACAGGAAGACCTACATAACAAAAATAGGTTAGAATGATTTTAAACAGGCATATTTAAGTTAACTTCAAATAAATTAAACTTTCTGAAAAATGATAAACAGCAAGAGTTGCAAAAATATGATGTACCAGGTGATTCTAAAATTAGGTTTATTTGGCATATACAGCAATTTTTAAATCTAACAATTTTTAAATGATTAAACCATAATTTAAAAATCCATGCAATTAACTGAACAATAAAAGCTTGCTCATTTACTTTTAAAGATTTAACATGAGACAATTAAATAGATACATTAAAAATTTTTTAAATAAAATTAAAACCTAGTACCATTACAAACTACCATAAGTTTTAAAGAAAACAAAAATAAATTAGTGTGTACTTGTGTTTGTTCACTGCCAATTCTATGTTGATCTTTTGATCTGGTTTTAGCCTATTCTAAAAGGTCTCCCTTTCTAACCTATTAATCTTGTGGCTCACTTATCAATTTCAACAAATTCTCTGCATCTTTCAACAAAAACAGGACAGTACCCTTTACTGCACTGGACTAATTCAGAGTACAAGAACAGCATTGTTGTTATTGTTGTGTGTCACTGAGTTGGCTCCTATTCACAGAGGCCTTGTATAGGGTTTCCAAGAGTGGCTGGTGGATTGTCAGCCTTTCAGTTACCATTCCAGTGTTTATCCTACAACAGTGCACCAGGCACAGCATATTCCATTATAAAGTCTGATCCATTGTCATCAAGTTGATTCCAGCTCCTAATGACCCTATTGAATAGAGTCGAGCTGCCCCACTGGGTTACTAAGACTGTCAATCTCCATAGAAGGAGACGACTGCATCTTTCTCCCAAGCAGCAAATGGAAGGTTTGAACTTCTGACTTTTCAGTTAGTAGCCAAGTGCTTAGCCATTTGGGATTGTTGTTGTCCGACTCATAGTGACCCTGCACAGGATTTCCAAGGCTGTAAATCTTTACGGAAGCAGAACGCCTCATCTTTCTCCCATGGAGCAGCTGGTAGTTTCGAACTGCTGACTTGAGGTTGGCAGCCCGATTCATAACCACTACGCTACCAGAGCTCCTTAGCCATTTGGGATTAGGGATCCTGAAAGAGATTAATGGTGTGCAAATTATGTAGGCTCTTATGCGTCATTAGAAAGCTTTTACTCTGAGTGAAATGGAAGTCACGGTTGGTAGCTCAATATTGTACTGAGCATCCACCATAGAGGACTATAGGTACAGAAAGGAAAGCTAGCTAGGGGACTACTGGAATAGCTGGTGGAGATTTGACTTAGAGCAGCAGCAGTAGAGATGGTTAAGAAACAGTCACCAGATTCTGAATACACTTTGAAAGTAGAACCTACAGGGTTTGGTGACAGATCAGATGTGGGTAAGAAAGGAGGAGAGAGGAGTTCTGAGTGGACAGTCAAAAGAATTGCTATAGCAGTGTGCTTGACTTTAAAAAGAAAAAAGCCAAACTCACTGTCAAGTCATTTCCAACTCATTTACAGGAGAAGACAAGTCTATCTTTCTCCCATAGTGCTGCAAGTGGGTTTGAACTGCCAGCATTGTGGTTAGCAGTTCAGTGCTTATCCTACAGTACCACTAGGGCTCCTTACTGTCCTTGACTAGCCAAGGAAAAATGAAACTATGTACAATGGAGGAGTTAGCTTTACCCAGAAGTGCAGAGAGTTCATCCCAAAGTAATTAGTGAGAAGACTGCTAGCCAAGGGCATTGTACTCTTGCATGACAGTGCACATCCACACACCTCTGCCCACACTGTTGATACTCTGTGAAAACTTCATTTTGAAATGTAAAAGCATCCTCCCTATAGTCCTGATCTTGCTCCATCACACTTTTACCTGTTTGGTCCCCTGAAAGCAGTCCTGTGAGGACAAAGGCTCATCTCGGATGAAGAAGTAAAGACAATGGTGCATTCATGGCTCACAGCTCAGCCTACAACATTTTTTAATGAGGGAATATGAAAACTTGTTGACAAACGGACAGTGTACTGAAAAGCAAGGAGATTATATGACAAAAAATGATGTATTTGTCTTTTCTAAAACTTGATTAAAATAAATTCTACAGCCAAAGCACAGATCATTTGTCACTCACCCTCATATATGTATGGGAATGAGGAAGACCATCATGAACAAAAGAAGAAAATGAGAACATGAAAAGGAGTCAAGTTCACTGAAAAGGTGTTAAGCAGAAGATCCAAATGAAGATGAATAATGATTGGGTTAGGCTGCCAGGGGCATGTGCACTAGGACAACAGGGGATGATGGTCAGTGATAAGGATGCTTGGTATTGAGATAACTTAAGAGTGCAGCTATTTGTAAAGATCCGAGGTAGTATAGAAGTAAGTGTATGAGGAGGGATGGATGACAAACAGGAATATTGAAACTTCTAAGATTTATGACTGAGGAAGAATTAGAGAAAGAAATGAGAAGTAGCCAAATGACAAGTCCTAAAGTGATTTCCCAAGAACGATCCATTTTAAAGCAGCATCAAAGAAAACAATAATAGGCAATGAAGGTTTTTAATAGTGAACTATAGATCTAATATCTCTGCTAGCCTTAGTGGAGGCTGGAAGGTGGAGGGTCAGAGAAAAAGAGGAAAACCCCCAACGAGATGGATTAGCCAAGTGGCAGCATCGATGGACTCAAGCATGGCAACAGTAGTGAGGTTGGCCCAGGATCGGGCAGTGTTTTGTTCTGCTGTGCATAAGGTTGCTAAGGGTCGATACTGACTCAATGGCACCTAACAACAACAACTAGCCTTAGTCTTTGTAACTGCCACCAAATCAGTGTTTTCCTGATGGGTCTGGGTAAAAGAAGGTGGGAGAATATATTGATAGAATGATATGAATCCACTGTAAATGATAACAGAGTTAATTGTGATTGTAAAAACCTGAAATTCTATCATGGGTGTAAAATGATGAATCAGCTCAAAAGCAGGAATGAGGATCTCATGATCATCAAAGAAGAGCCATGTGGACCCAGAGGCCCCTGTGCATTGAAGCTCCCTGACTGAGGGACAGAAAGCTGTGACATCAGAGAAATGGCAAAGGAGCAGCAGCTGCAGAACGGAGAGCCACAGCACAAGATAGAGTGGTGGGATTTTCAGCCCACAGAGCAAGCAAGGCTGAGTGATTGGGGGCAGGAGACTTGCTTACAGAGTGGGGTGCCTCCAGGCACTTAATTAGGGAGCTGGGTTTGCCAACCTCTGGAGCTAGAGCTCAGTGCCTTCAGGCTGAGGCTTACGATAGAGTGGCATGCTTCTGGACATTGATCAGCATCCCTGAGAGAGCTCCCTAACGCTGTCAGGACAGAGACAGGCCTGCTGACTGGGAGGGGAGGCTGTCTGCCTGGAACAAGTGTGCCCTGAGCATTTCTGAATTGTAACCTGTTAACCTCATGACTGTCAGTATGGTGCCTGAGTTCTCTGTGGCCACTGCAACAGTGTGCTGTGGGACGGGTGGTTGTGTCATGTTTTTACAATTAGTATACAAAAATGCTAAGTAGTTAAACATACACTGAAATACTGGAAGTTAAAATTAAATCTAAAATGGCAGCAAAGAGAAATGTGAGTCCATGGATGTGTTCATGAAAAAGCCTCAGTATTATATATATATATTTAAATCCCATGCGTGGATGTGTGCACACATTAATATAATTCTGAAATAAAGGTTCATATTTTCAAAAAGACTGACAACTCTTTTATACTGTTTAAGATGTATCCTAAGCATAAAAATCATGAAGGAAAACACACAGGAAAAACATCAGAAAGACAAAACCACAGAAAAACTTCAAACTTCTTTTGGTTATAAAGTATCAAGTAAATTAACAAACAAAAAGTGGCCAGTGAGGGATATTTACAAAAATTATTAAAAAGAACTATTGTTATGGATTTAATTTGTAAAAAGTTATGCTGAAGCTCTAGCCCTTGTACCTGTGGAATGTGGCACTGTTTTGGGGTCTTTGAACGTGTTATCCATTAGATTACTAAGAGGACATATATTTATTCTAAGGAACTCTGGTAGCGTAGTGGTTACGAATCGGGCTGCGAACCTTAAGGCCAACAGTTCGAAACTACCAGCAGCTTCGCGGGAGAAAGATGAGGCGTTCTGCTCACGTAAAGATTTTCAGCCTCGGAAACCCTGTGCAGGGTCACTATGGGTCAGAACCGACTTGACGGCACTTAACAACAACAACAACAACATATTTATTCTAGAGGAGGAGAAGAACCATAGAGGAAGGGTGCCACGTGACACTGCCATTGCAAGCCAAGAATGCCTGGAGTTACCAGTGTCAGGAGGGCAGCCTGGGGCAGTTCCTCCCTCAGAGCCTCAGACGGCTCAACACAGCTCTACGACTCTCAACCTCCAGAACCGGGAGACAATCCATTTCTGTTCTGAGAAGCCACCCACACTTTGGGATTTTGCTGCAGGAAAGCTAGGAAATGAGACCAGCTAATATCTCTGATATGTCAAATGGTCATGCAATTAAAACACAATAAAAAATTATAAGCAGATCATAAACACAAAAGTAACCACTAATGAAGCTTTAAAATTTTCACTCTCAATAATAGTAATAAAAAAAGTTCAAATTTAAATAGTGAAATAAGCAGGAGTTTTTTTGGCCTACCAATTAAAGCAAAATTTTAAATTATAAATAAAACTTGAAAGTGAGAAAGGGGACAGTTATAAAAATCATACAATACTGGTGGTGTACCAAGTCACTTAGCCTTTCTAGTGATTTGGCAGTATGTTTCCATCTCTCTTCTAGGAATCGAGCCAAAGGAAATAATCAAAAAATTAAAAGCTTATGTACAAAAATGTACATTAGAATCACATCTACAACGTGGGAACAGCCTGTACATCCAACAATAGGGACCTGGCAGAATAAATTCTTAACCATTTAATGGGTTATTATATTCATTTAATAATATTGGATGATATGGAAAATGTACTTCATGCAGAAATATTAAAGTACAACTAAAAATTATTTGTGCATGATATTTTGGTGATCCCTATTGTCTTATCATGTGGGCTCACAAATCCCGTCCCTTATTCGCTGCATAATCTACACCCTGTCGTATCATCTGTTTAAGCCTCATCAAGATAGCGGAGATATACTAGTAGTTCACTACCTGTCAAGGCACAAGCACTCAATAATGAAAGTCTCAGTAAAGTGCTAGCATCTGTGAGCACTGGCGGATAGTGGGTTAAGCATCAGGCTGTTAACCTAGAGGTTGGTGGTTCAAGCCCACCAAGCAGTCCACATAATTAGAACCATAAGGGAGTCTGCTTACGTAGAGATTTACAGAGATGGAAACCCTGTGATATTTGACTCTCTCCCATTGGGTAAAGAGAGTAGTAGTTACAAGTAGGCCTGCGAACCTCAAGGCCAGCAGTTTAAAACTACCAGCTGTTCTGTGGGAGAAACGTGAGGATTTCTGCTTCTGTAAAGACTGACAGCCTCAGAAACCCTGTACAGGGTCATTAGGAGTCGGAACCGACTCCACGGCACATAACAACCACCACCACCATCAGGTTGCTATGAGGTGCATTTGACTTGGTGGCAGTGGGTTGTTGTTTCTATTTGTGAGCACACAAAAATATGACTAAACGGAATCATGAAGTTATAACTAGTTATCTCTGGTGAGATTATGTGTGATTCACACTTTCTACTTCGTATATCTCCGTATTTTTTAATTCTTTAGAAAAATCACAAAATTATCTTGTGAATTATAAAAGTAATCACCAATACAAAAGTGTCATGTTGAATCTCAGTTTGTTTGTAGTAGGAATTCAATGGCTCTAAAAGGTAATGAAAGAGATTTTCCTATGAATGTTAGTAAATAGAGTGAGGTATCCCTTACAATATGCAGTATTCATTATTCTACTTACAGAATCTCCCGTCTTGGCTGAGACAAAGTGGCTACTAAGACCATTTTCCTGGCAAAACCGCAAGTGTTTTTCAGGTTTTACTGTCCGCATGTGCTCCAAATCAACTAGAGAGGTGGTAGAGAGAGAACAAAATTCAATTTGAAGTTAATCAGTACTTTTTTTGTGTTTAGCATATTTAAAATGTATTTACTTTCCAATATTGTATCCAAGCGTAGACACTTAGCTGTGTAACACTGAGCAATTTATTTAACCTCTTTGTGCGCCTGAGTTTCCACATGTAAAAAATGCACTTAATGAATATATTGCCTTATATAGAATTCTTAGAGAATTAACAAGTATGAAGAAGGATGAGGTGTTCGGCTGCAGATTTATAGCCTCAGAAATCCGATACGGGTTTGCTAGGAGTCAGACCCGACTCAAAGGCACTTAACCACCCAGATATAGTGCTGAGAACAGTGGTTGGCACATGGTAAGTGCTCCAATACTATAAACTGCCATTATGATTGTTGTTGTTGTTGTTAGGTGCCATCGAGTCGGTACAAACGCATAGAGACCTTATGCACAGCAGAACCAAACACAGCCTGATCCTGGGCCAACCTCATTATCATTGCCACGCTTGAGCCCACAGATGCTGCCACTTTGACAATCGATCTTTATGGGGGTGTCTTCGTCTTTTTCTGTGACCCTCCACTTTACCAAACATGATATCCTTCTCCAGCGAATGGTCTCTCCTGACAATATATCTGAAGTATGAGAGACAAAGTTTGGCCATCCTGGCACCCAAAAACACTCTGGCTGCACTTCTTCCAACACAGATCTGTTGGTTTTTGGCAGCCC
>NW_006408774.1:95616-98329 GCF_000296735.1 Chrysochloris asiatica
CATTGAGATGCAATCCATACTGAAGGCTGTGCTCTTTGATCTTCATCAGTAAATATTTTAAGTCTTCTTCACGTTCAGCAAGCAAGGCTGTATCATCTACATATCACAGGTTGTTAATGAGTCTTCCTCCAATCCTGATGCCACGTTTTTCTTCCTATAAGCCAGCTTCTTGAATAAGTATGGTGAAAGAATACAACCCTGTTGCACACCTTTTTTAATTTTAAACCATTCAGTATTTCCATGCTCTGTTCAAACAACTGCCTCGTGGGCCAGGTACAGAGTCATCATGAGCACAATTAAGTGTTCAGGAATACTCATACTTTGCAATGTTGTCCATAGTTTGTTATGATCCACACAATCGAAAGCCTTTGCTTAGCCAATAAAGCACAAGTAAACATCTTTCTGATATTCTCTGTTATCAGCCAAGATCCATCAGACATCACTCATTCCACCTCTGGAAGTTCTCTGTCAATGTATACTTGCAGTCATTTCTGTATAACTTTTAGTAAAATTTTACTTGCATGGGGTATCAAAGATACTGTCAGATAATTTCTGAATACCACTGGGGCACACCTTTCTTAATTTTAAACCTTTCAGTGTCCACATGTTCTGTTCAAACAATTGCTTCTTGGTCCAGGTACAGATTCCTCATGAGTACAATTAAGTGTTCTGGGATACTCATACTTCGTAATGTTGTCCACAGCCTGTCATGATCTACACAATCAAAAGCCTTTGTGTAGTCAATGAAGCACAGGTAAATATCTTTCTGGTATTCTCTGTTATCAGCCAAGATCCATCAGGCATCAACAATTATATCACTCGTTCCACGGCCTCTTCTGAATCCAGCTTGAACTTCTGGATGTTCTCTGTCAATGTGCACTTGCAGCCATTTCTGCATTACCTTTAGTAAAACTTTACTCACATGGGGTATCAAAGATGTGGTCTGATGCTTTCTGCATTCCACTGGGTCTCCTCTCTTTGAAATGGGCACAAATACGGATCTCTTCCAATCAGTCGGCCAGATAGTTGTCTTCCAAATGTCTTGGCAGAGATAAGTGAGTGCCTCCTGTGCTGCCTTACTTTCTTGAATGATTTCAATTTTTATTCCATCAATTCCTGGTGCCTTGTTCTTTGCCAATTTCTTCAATGCACCTTGGACTTCCTCCTTCAGTATCATTGGCTCTTGATCATATGCTACCTCTTGAAATGGTTGAACATTAACCATTTCCTTTTGGTACAGTGACTCTGTGTATTCCTTCCATCTTCTCTTGATGCTTTCTGCATCATTCAATAATTTGCCCAGAGAACCTTTCAATAACGAAAGTTGAGGCTTGAATTTTTTCTTCACTTGCCTCAGCTTGAGAAATGCTGAGCATGTTCTTCCTTTTTGGTTTTCTGATTCCAGATCTTTGCACATTTTGTTGTAATATTTGGATTTATCTTCTTGAGCTTGTAATACTGAAGCTAAAATACTTTCCTAATTCAACAATGAGAGTAAGTCATGTCACTAGGAAAGTCCCCAATGGAATCACTGTGAAGTGGAGCCATTTAATGTGTACACACTTGCCTTTTCAAACGCCACTGTCTCTATCATTGTTCTGCTTGTGTTTTCATTTTTCATCCTCTTTTCTGTCCCTCAACTCCAAAACTCCCACATAAATTTATCTGTACCACTGAGGGATTCAATCCAAGCAAACATCATTTTCCTAATAAAGATTATCAGAGAGAGACTAGTACTATCACTGGGAATTGATGGAATACAAATTGAAATCTTTCAGCAAACTCATGCAGCACTGGAGGCACTCGCTTATCTATGCCAAGAAATCTGGAAGGCAGTTACCTCTACCGCACTTAACAACAACAACTTACTTTTGCTGCACACTGACTTATGAATGTGGCAGGTATACAGGGGATAAAATGATGAAAACTTCTTGGAGTTTAGCACACACCTTGAGTTAATGAGTTTCTGGGCCTAGGGGCTTTGAACCATAGTCTCAGAGAACACCATGGAAAAGTAGCATAACATAGCCCACAAACAGAAGGTTCTACATCCTACTCTGGTGAGTAGTGACTGGGATCTTAAAAGCTCATTTGCATCGGTCTAAGGTACAGCTGTCTGTGTCTCCATGTGCGGAAGAAAGAAGAGTAGTGAAAACTGAAGATGCCTGGAAAGAGTCCAGTGGATGAATGGAACATGTGAACATCAGTCTCCACAACTCCGAGGTCAGAAGAACTAATTGGTGCCAGGTTACCACTACCAATTGCTCTGAAAGGAATTGCATCACAAGGTGCTGAATTGTTGTTTTTAAGTGTCAGGAAGTTGGTTACAACACATAGAGCAAGTTTCAGAGCCTCCTGTGACATTAATTTTGGTCTTTTCCTTCTTTGTTGTATCTTAATGACCTTTTGCTTTCTTCCCACAAGTCTTCTGGTCTTTGGTCATTAGTGTCTAATGCTTCAAACCGGTTCTTGAGCTATCTCTCAATTCAGGTGGGATATGTTCATATTTTGGCTCTCATGGACTTGTTTTCATTTTCTTCAACTTCAGCTTGAACTGGCATATGCACAATCGCTATGAGGTTCTACAGTCTGCCCCTAGCCTGGTTTTGGCTGATGATACAAAGCTTTTCCACCGTCTCTTTCCACAGATGTAGTCAATTTGATTTCTGTGTATTCCATCTGGTGAGGTCCATTTGTATAATCGTCTTATGTT
>NW_006408774.1:98686-103742 GCF_000296735.1 Chrysochloris asiatica
ATCTTGAAATGTTCTTTTTGGTGATGAATATGATGCCATACCCCTTCAATTTATCATTCTTGGCATATTAAACCATATAACTGTCAGATTCTAAATGGCCAATACCAGTGCATTTCAGCATCCTTCAGCCTCATGTATCAACAGCCTGTCATCAGTCGTGCCGATCGGCGTTCCTCAGCTCCTGAGACTAATTACGTGACACAATTCTTCCAGATTAATCTGTGAACTATGAATTTAGGACTCACCAGTCTCCACAATTTTGTGAGCAATTTCCTTTGACAACTGTGAGTTTTGTGAGACATTGAATTATGTTGCAGAACCACGGAACTTGAAGCAAGGGAGGAGTGGTGATTGCTACTAAGAAGTACAGAGAGGTTGAACACTTGATAGGTATCTCTTCAACCTCTAACTCACAGTAACCAGCCTTATGTTGATTTTTCTGAAAGCAGTGATTCATGTACCTTGCATTCCTTCCTATTTCATCATCTGTCTTCATCATTCTTCTGCCAACCTCCCTCTTGATGCATACTGCCTTCCCCATCACCTGAGTTAACATATGGTGCTGTAGGATAAGCACTAGACTGCTAACCACAAAGCCAGCAGTTCAAACCCACCAGCTGCTTTTCAGAAACTCTACATGAGGTCGCTATGGATCCCTATGAGACAACGTTTAGCAACAACATCAACCACCTTCTGGCCAGTGAATTATACTCCCTTCCCTCCCCACCCCTAGGTAGCCAGCAAACAATGTTTCTTTTAGCATGAAAACTTTTTCTTGAGTTTTTACAATAGTGGTCTCATGCATTATTTGTCCTTTTGAGAATGATGAATTTCATTCAGCATAATGCCCTACTGGTAGTTCATCCACATTATGAAGTATTACACAGATTCGTTAGTCTTCAAGACTCTGTAGTATTCCATTGTGTGTCCTACCGTACTCAAAGTTTGTTTATCTATTCTTCCACTGATGGGTGTCTCCTTTTTTTAACTATTGTGACTAGTGCTGAGATGAACATGGGTGTACATGTATCTATTCCTGTCTTGAGGATATATACCAAATAGAAGGATTACTGGGTCATACAGTATTTCTATTTCCAACTTTTTAAGGAAGGGACATACTGTTTTCCAGAGTGGTTACACCATTTTTCAGCCTCACCAGCAATGTAGGAGAGTTATAGTGTCTCCACACTCTTGCCAGCTCAATGGGTGCTTTCTGAAGTTGAAGGCCAGTCTATTTTCCATGAGGCCTCTGTATGGCCTCACCTACCAACCTTTCAATAAGCAGCCAAGTGCATTCAGAGTGTGGTGCCACTTATGGAATCCAGATGACATGTTGTTGTGTTAGGTGTCCTAGAGTTAGTTCCCACTCACAGTGACCCTACAAAAGAATGAAACATCGCCTGCTCCATCTTCACAATCATTGCTGTGTTTAAGTCCTTTGTTGCAGTCACTGTTTCAATCCAATCTGAGGAACCTTTTTTTTTTCACTGATCCCTCTACTTTATCAAGCAAGACTGATCCTTCCAGACAGCACGTCCAAAACAAATGAGACAACGTCTCACCATCCTCCCTTCTAAAAAGCATCCTGGTAGTACTTCTTCCAAGAAAGAGTTTTTCATTCTTATGGCAACCCAGGGTATATTCAATATTCTTCACTCACATTGTACAGCTTTTGTATATATAGGAAGAAAGTGAAAATAGCATGATTTAGGTCAGGCACACCTTAGTTCTCTAAAAGTGCCACCTTTGTTTTTTTAATACTTTAATGAGGTCTTTTGCAAATATGCTAAGTAAGGATTAAAAAAAAAGAAGAAGAAGAAGAAAAGAAAAGTCCTGAAGTTATGGGAAATCTAAGACTGCATTAAACAGAACAAGAAAATCTAAATTTTTATTTACTATCAAAACTGTGCAAAAAAAAAAAAAACACTTGGTTCACCCACAATGTTACCTGGCATGGACATTAAAATGAACAGTGAAAAAAAAAAATTTGCTAAGAATGTAAGTCTAGCATGAAATTTACTGTAGTGCAATATATTTATCATTTGTAGTTATTCTCGACTAGTCCTCCTAATCGGAAAATAAAACCAGAAAAAGACCATTGTCATGGGTGATATATATTGCGAAACCTTCGATTTTTTTTCCTGGTTGGATTGAAAGCACTAGAGTGACAACTCTTTGCGTCTAAAGCAGAGACTATTGAAAAGAAAATTACTGACAAAAAAATGTTAAACTGCAACAAATTTTCATAGATGTTTTTTTTTCTGTGCAGGTATCTTATATACCTAAAAGGTTAACATGATCTATGCTAAATATGTTAAATACGGAAAGTTTTATATGGACACGTAATACATCTGATTGTTCTGCCTCCTGAAAGTCATTATATTGAGACACATTTATCAACCTAAAGATAATTCAAATTAATTATAGCTGTAAAAACAACAGGTTACAAAAAGGGGCAACTCATGCATTTCTTTAAAAGAGGTACAAAAATAGCTTAGTATACATTTCCTAAATAAATATGGGAACTTACTGTATATTAAGTATTATTATAAATGCAAACTATTAAGTGTGAAACTAATACGGGCAATGTTATTTTTCCCTCATAGTGTTGTTGTTGTTAAGTACTGTCAAGTAGATTCCGACTCACAGCGACCCTGTATAGAGTTTCCAAGGAGTGACTGGTGAATTTGAACCACCAACCTTCTGGTTCAAACCAACCTTGCAGTCCAGAGCATTATCACATAGCACAGAAAGACTGATACCAAGTAAACATAAGCAAGGCAGTGACAACAATTGCCATAATCTGAAATAAAGAGGAGAAAAGGTGATAGAGAGCAACTGAGTGGAAAACAAAAAACATGGACACAATGACTATTTTTCATAGGGTGCATGATTTCTATGATACCCCAACTAAAGAATAAGAACAAATTATTCCATTACTGGAACAAAGACAAAACCCGCAAAAAGTTAAAAGCCTAAACACACTGATGGTAAACAAATAAGCATAAAGAGTCAGAGTGGGGAGATGTGTCGTATAACAGGAGGATATTACAGTCATACCACTCGGAGCATCTGTTCAGGTAACATCCAAGCACTGATTTGCTGATGGTCCAATAACAGAGTTTCACAAACCAAAACACGAGACAAGGTATAGCAAAGGCAACACCTTCCTGCACACATCATGTGTATTTCATGTCTCTTGTATATCAGCTGATTGTGCTGCCAGACATATTGTTGTTGTTGTTAAGTGTCATTGAGCTGACATATAGTGTACAAAAAATACATAACCTATACTGTGTCCTGGTGTGGCACTCTGGGCTAATGCGTCAGACTGCAAAGTTGTTTGAACTGCAAGGCCGGTGGTTCAAGCTCACCAGCTGCTCCTTGGAAACCCTATACAGGGTCACTATGGGTTGAAATCAACTGCATGGTACTTAACAACAACAAATAGTACATACACATATTGGATTTCTGGTGTGGCACTGTGGGATAAAGGACTGGAATGCAAGATTGGTTTGAACTGGAAGGTCTGTGGTCAATAAAGGTTGGCAGTTCAAATTCACTAGCAGTTGGTCCTTGGAAACCCTACACAGGGTGGCTATGAGTTGGACCACCACTCTTCTGCAGTTTGTCTTATTTTGGTGGTTTGTGTGTTGCTGTGATTCTGGAGGTTATGCTATGGGTTTTTTTAAATACAGGCAGGGTCACCTATGGTGGAAATGTGTCAGCTGAGCTTCCACACAAAGACAGACTAGGAAGGAAAGATGGACTGCTCCCAAATATTTATAGTCACTGAAAACTTTATCAATAACAGCAGAACCGGAATATTAAAACATGATGAAGAGCACCAAAATATTGTCGGATATAGTGCCAGAAGATGAGCCCCTCGTGTTGGAAGGCACTCAGTATCTGACAGGGAAAGAGCTGTCTCTTGTCAGTTGAATGCGATCAAGTGAACACAGTAAACTATTCGGGACCTTCATTTGCTGATGGGGCACAACTTAAAATGAAGAGAAACAGCTATAAACATCCACTAATAATCAGAGCAAGGAGTGTATGAAGTATGAATCTAGGAAAGTTGGAAATTGTAAAAAATGTAATGAAACACATAAACATCGATATCCTAGACATGAATGAGCTGAAATGGAGTGGTATTGGCCATTTTGAATCTGACAATCACAAGGTTTACTATTCTAGGAATGAAAAATTCAGGAAGAATGGCATCACACTCATCATTAAAAAGAACTTATCAAGATCTACCTTGACGTACAACACAGTGATAGAAATAATATCCATACACCTATAAGAAAACACAGCAGTCCTGGTGTAGTGCTGTGGGCTAATGCACCAGTCAAGAGATCAGACGACGTATTGCTTTAGGCAAATCTGCTGCACAAGACCTTTTTAAAGTGTTGAAGAGCAAAGATGTCAGCTTGAGGACTAAGGTGCACCTGACCCAAGCCATGGTATTTTCAATTACCTCATATGCATGGGAAAGCTGTACAGTGAATAAGGAAGACCATAGAAGAATTGATACTTTTGAGTTATAGTGCTGGAAGAGAATATTGAAAGTGCCATGGGCTGCCAAAAGAACTAACAGATCCATTTTGGAAGAAGTGCAGCCAGAGTGTTCCTTGGAGGCCAGGATGGCCAAACTTCGTCTCTCATACTTTGGACATATATATTGTCAGGAGAGACCATTCGCTGGAGAAGGATATCATGTTTGGCAAAGTGAAGGGTCCGGGAAAAAGAGGACGACCCCAGCGAGATGGACTGGCGAAGTGGCAGCATCAATGGGCTCAAGCGTGACAAATAGTGAGGTTGGCCTAGGTTCGGGCAGTGTTTCATTCTGTTATGCATAGGGTTGGTATGAGTTAGTACCGACTCAACAGCACCTAACGACAACTGTGATACAGGGATCGAGGGATAGTCTGAATGGGTAAAGAGGAGAAATAATGTTATAATGCTTGACTTTCAGTGGTCGGGTCCCCTCAGTGCAAACCCCTTCCAAAACTAAGACTCAACGGGAATACACGAAGTGATTGGTGACCACGCT
>NW_006408774.1:105861-117995 GCF_000296735.1 Chrysochloris asiatica
GCAGGTGTTTAAAGGCACAAAGTGGCTAAGCTTCCAAGTTTTTAAGAGGGAGTTTAGTTTCAGGTGTGCGGGGGAAGGTAGAATTCCCCAATGAATAGTTTTCATCTTGTCTAGACAGGTCTGGTGAAAGAAGATGGGGATAAGATTCTTGGGATACAACAGTAATTGTCATCATGATGAATTGCGATACTCACAACTGTAAATCTAGAAGGTTTGTAACATAAAGGGGGAGTAGTTAATCTTACAGTCTAGGAACAGAGGACCCTAGGACCAGCAAGGGATTAGAGTAGGAGAGGGATGTGGGACCCTATCCAGAGAAACAGCGACTCCAGAGATGATGTCAAGCAGAGATAGAGCAGCTGAGGACTCTAGACTCGTGGAAAGAGAAGGCTGTGTGCTGGTGGCCAGGAGACAGGATTGCAGAATGTGCTCTCTGGTTGTTTAAATGATTATATATTTCTGAGTGTTTCTGCATACATTCAAAAACAAAACAAAAACCAGAGGGAATAGAAACAAAATAATGTTGAATGATAAAGCACGGAGGAGACTGTAATATTGCAATGAAATGAAATACCATAGGATGAGTGTTAAATTGATGTTCTCCCATGTAAATTATCATTCAATTCATAGTAAAAATTTAAATAATAATAATAATTAAGCACCAAACCACTAAAGACAGTGATGATGAAATTGAAGAATTGTTACTAACTTCTTCAGTCTGAAATTGATCGAATATGCAGTCAAGATGAAATGATAATTACTGGTGATTGTAATGCAAAGGTTGGAAACAAAAGGAAGGATCAGTAGTTAGAAAATATGGTCATGATGAAAGAAATGACGCTGGAGATCGTATGAATAGAATTTTGCAAGACGAATGACTTCTCTCCAAAGTAAATACCTTTTTAAACAACATAAAAGATGACTATACACATGGACCTCACCAAATGGAATACACAGAAATCAAATTGACTACATCTGTGCAAAGAGGCAGTGGAAAAGCTTCCTATCATTAGGCAAAACAAGGCTGCGGCAGACTGTGAAGCAGACCATCAATTGCTCGTATGCAAGTTCAGGCTGAAGCTGAAGAAGATTAAAACAAGTCCAAAAGAGCCAAAATATGACCTTGAACATATCCCACCTGAATTTAGAGATAATTTGAAGAACAGATTGCATGACACTAAAGACCAAAGACCAGAAGAGCTGTGGGATGACATCAAGAACATCATACAAGAAGAAAGCAAAGTCATTAAGAAGACAAGAAAGATGACAAAATGGATGTCAGAAGAGACTCTGAAATTTGCTCTCCTGTGTAGAGACGCTAAAGCAAATGGAAGAAATGAGGAGGTAAACGAGAGCTGATTAGAAAAATTCAAAAGGCAGATGTGAAGACAAAGTCAAATATTGTAATGAAATGTGCAAAGACCTAGAGTTTGAGACCCAAAGGGGAAGAATATGCTCAGCATTCTGAAGCTGAGGGAACAAACAGAAAAAAACAACTCAAGCTTTAACTTGAAATATTGAAAAATTCCATGAGTAAAATACTGAATGGTGCAGAATTCCTCAAAAGAAGATAGAAGAAATACACAGAGGCACTGTACCACAAAGAAACAGTCAATGTTCCACCATTTCAAGACTAAGCATATGATGAAGAGCCAGTGCTACTGAAGGAAGAATTCCAAGGTGCACTGAAGGCATTGGCAAAGAACAAGGCACAGGGAAATAAGAGAACACAAATTGAAATATTTAATAAACTGATGCAGCCCTAGAGGTTACTCACTCATCTAAGCCAAAAAAATTGGATGACAAGTGACTGAAACACATCCATATTTGTGCCCATTCCAAAGAGAGGTGACCCAATGGAATGCAGAAATCATTGGACAAGATCATTAATATCACATGCAAGTAAATTCTTGCTAAAGATATGACAAAAACAGCTGCAACAGTACATAGACAGGGAACTTCCAGAGGTTTAAGATGGATTCAGAAGAGCACATGGAACAAAGCATAGCATTGTTGACATCACATGGATCTTGGCTGAAAGCAGAGAATACCAGAAAGATGCTTACCTGTGCTTTACTGATTACACAAAGCCTTTCAATTGTGTGTATCATGACATGCCATGGATAACATTGCAAACAATGAGTATTCCGGAACACTCAGTTGTGCTGATGAGGAATCTGTACATAGACCAAAAGGTAGTTTTGTTCATCTATAACAAGAGAACACCGAAGAGTTTAAAATTAGGAAAGGTATGCCCCAGGGTTGTATTCTTTGCACGATAGTTATTCAATCTGTATGTTGCTGTTGTTAATGTGCTGTCGAGTTGGTTCCAACCCATAGCAACCCTGTACAGGTCTTCCGAGGCTGTAAATCTCTATGGGAGCAGAAAGACTCATCTTTCTCCCACGGAACAGCTGGTAGTTTTGAACTGCTGACCTTGCAGTTTGCAGCCCAATTTGTAACCACTACACTATAGAGCTCCTACGGCTGGCAGATTTGAACTGCTTTGTGGATGCAGTCCAGTGCTTATCCTACTCCAATAAAGATACAGGAAAGTTAAATGCTTACTATATGTTATGGATTGAAGTGTGTTGCTCCCAAATTTGTATCGAAATCCTAGCCCTTGTGAATGTGATCTTGTTTTGAAACAGGATTTCCTTTGTTATATTATTTTAGTCCATACCAGACAAGAGTGGGTCCCAAACCTCATCATTTCTGAGAGAAAAAAAATCGCACAATGGACACAGAGATAGAGACTGAGAAGAGGCAGACATATAGCAAAGACAGATACATCTACAAATCCAGGCGCGTAACAGATTGCTCACAGTTACTAGAAATTGATATGTTGTTGTTAAGTGCACAGGGTTTCTGAGGAGTAGCTGGTGAGCCTGAACTGCAAGCCTGCAGTTCAAACCAACATTGTGATCGAGGACTTATCCTACCGTGCCACATCAGTGCTTACATCCAAAGGCATGCCCTGATTTCAGACTTCTAGTCACTTCAACGATGAGAAAATAAATTCCTTTTCTTTAAAGCCACCCAACTGTAGCATTTCTGTTATAGTGACACTAGGAACTGAAACACTATGCTGAAAGGGAACTATTACAACTGGTTACTACGTGTTAATGTTTCAAAAGTATTAACAGTAAATCACAAAACTGAACCTATCAGCATTATAAAAGGATATGACACTCTTCCTTAGTACTTAATTATATAAAGTTCTTACAAAGTTCTTGCAGCTGTACATACAAGTTGTGCAATTGCATAATGTTTAAAAATTATCTATCATGATTAATCCAAACATGACAAGTAAAATGCCCTTAATAATTTATTAAATTGTATTTGCATTAGCTTAAAATGATATATTTTGACTTCTAATACACACATACTCTAGTACCAATAAACCAAATATATAGCAACTTTTCTTTTAGAAGTCTTATTTACATTGAAGTAACATTACTCAGAATACCCACTGTATCTACCAATATAAGTACTGATAACACGATAAAGTCTTCAAAGGTATTACATGTAATAAACCACATAAAAACTGGATGTCCTGAATGTGTTCTAATCAGATCAGACTAATGTAAAGTTTTAATTAAACATTTTAAATTCTAAAACACATTGCATTGTATCTTTTTTACACCCGCCTATTTGAGATTAAAATATTCATAATTTTTCTGAATGTTTCAACTTCAACATGCTATAAGTAAATATTTTATAACGAATGTGACTGTTTTCATTCAAACCAGAATGTTATTCATGCTTAACAAAAGAACATTATATAATCTTAATTATTATATTATTAATGTCTACTCTCTGTCATATGGAAAGAAACATTAAAAGTACAAACTGTTTTTGCTCCTCAGCCCATCTACGATGCCAGGAACATAATATTCTTAGTGAAACCGTTTTTAAAAATGTCACTGTCTAACTTAAAGAAGCAAAATCAAAATATAAATATAGCACTTGTACAGATTTTCACAGTAATTTTTAGGTTATCAAGGAAACATCTAGAGTGTTGATCTGGTTATACTCAATTCAAACAAACTACTTGTCACATTAACTACCTCCAGGAAGTTACTCCAAACACAAAATAAACTGTTTATGCCCCTACTCAGATAGATAACATGACAGATTGTTATTAGTGGAAGACAGATGAAATACATTAATTTGATTGTGAGCATGTGTTTAATTTTACCCTGCCATGCACATGTTCTAGTGCTGTCCTTCTACAATGACACAGTAAATCATGCTGTATTCAAATAACTGTTAATGCAAGAAAATTACAAATGACCAGAACTTGACTCTGACTTTCACATCTTAAACCTTACCTTCTCACCAAATATTTAACTGCCTGAAAATCAATCGGTAGCAAATAGATGAAGAAAAAAAAAAAAGTGTTATTGGGGAACTACTGTTAATTTCTTATATGAATTTTAACCTCAATACAGGTTTCACATTTTTCCTGTTTCACTGGTTTTTGTTATTTCTTGGTGAACTGTCTCTTCCTTCTTTTTCCTATTTTCTATTGAATTTTAAGTGTTTCTCTTATCAATTCATAAAAGTACTTTTTATATTAAGAACACTTTCCATATTTGATCCAAACATTCCATACCCCCACACCCTTGCCTCAGGTTAAGGCTTTCTTTTTACTGTTTCATGATGCTTTTGAATACAAGTATGTCATGAAACCAAATACAATGAGACAATAAATGCTTTTGATTTAAGCTGTTGTTTTTAGGTACTGTTAGTTGGCTCCAAATCATAACAACCCTATGTACAACAGAACAGAACACTGCCAGCTCTTGCAACATCCTCACAATTGCTGTTTATCTCAACCTAGCCACTGTGTCAACCAATCCCATTGAGTTTTCCTCTTTCTGCTGACCCTCTGCTTTACCAAGCATGATATCCTTCTCCACGGACTGGTTCCACAAAGTACATGAGACAAAGTCTTGCCATCTTCCCTTGTAAGGAGCATTCTGGCTATACTGCTGCCAATAAATTTTGTTCATTCTTCTGACAGTCCACAGCATATTCAATACTCTCTACAAACACCACAATTCAAGGGCATCAAACCTTTTTCAGTCTTCCTTATTCACTGTCTGGCTTTTGAATGCATATGAGGTGATTGAAAATATCATGGCTTCTAGCAGGTGCCCCTTAAGTAAGTCCTCACACTGACTTCTTTGCTTTTAACACTTTAAAGAGGTCTTTTGCAGAAGATACGCCCAATGTGACACATAGTTTGGTTTTTTTTGATTGCTGCTTTCATGGGTGCTGACTGTAGAGGAAAGCAATATGAAACCCTTGACAACTTCAATATTTTCTCCATTTATCAAGACATTGCCTACTGAACTAGTTGAAGGATTTTGTTTTATGTTAAGGTGTAATCCATATGGAATGCTTTGAATGCTAACATTCTTAAGCAAGGTTGTTTTATCTGCATATTGCAGGTTGTTAATGTGTCTTCCTCCAATCCTGATGCTGCATTGTTCTTCATATAGTCTAACTTCTCAGACTGAATAAATATGGTGAAGAGATACAAACCATGCAGTATACTCTTGTTCTATTCGATCAACTGCCTCTTGGTCTACGGAAAGGTTCTGCATGAACACAATTAAGTGTTCTGGAATTCCCAGCAGTAGCTGGTAAGCTTGAACGACTGGCCTGGCAGTTCAAACGATTTTGCAGTCTGATGCATTAGCCCACAGCGCCACACCAGGACTAGGCTGAGAATATTCTTAGTATATTACCTAACACCAACGAACACATCTCCAGGATGCTGGTTGAAGTTATCCAAGTCTTCTATGTTTTCACTGATTATCTGTCTACATCTTCTATTGGTTATTGAGAGAAGAATGTCGAAGTCTCAGCTGCAATGGTGGATTTGTCTTCTTCTCCTTTCAGTACTATTAGTTCTTACTTCATGTATTTTGAAGTTCCACTGGTAGGCCTCAATACATTTAAATTTGTCGATGCCTTTTTTTATAAATTTACCTTTGGATAATTATGCAATGTCTACCTTTATGTATTATATAATATCAAAAAGATGTTTACCTGTGCTTTATTGACTATGCAAAGGCTTTCAACATGTGGATCATGACAAGCTAAGGACAACACTGAGGAGGAGAATGAGTTTTCCAGAACACTTAATCGTACTCATGAGGTACCTGCACATATTTCAAGAGGCAGTCACTCAAACAGAATAAGGGGGCACTGATGATTTAAAATCAGGAAACATGTGTATGAGAGTTGTATTCTTCCACCATACTTATTCAATCTATATTCTGAGCAAAGAATTTGAGAAGCTGGATATTAAGTATGCTGTATCAATATTAGTGGAAGATTCATTAAAAATCTTTGATGAGCAGAGGATACATCCTGCTTTACTGAAAGTGAAAAGGACTTAAAATACTTACTGATGAAGATCAAAGACCACACAGCCTTTGGTATGGGTTGCACCTCAGTGTAAAGAAAACTAAAATCTTCACCACTGGATCAATAAATACCAATGCAGTAAGTGGAAAAGAGATTGAAGTTGTCAAAGACTTCATTTTGCAAAGATCACCATCAGCACTCATGGAAGCAGCAGTCAAGAAATATGATGACATACTGCATTAGGCAAATCTCCTACACAAGAACTCTTTTTTTTAAGTGCTGAACAACAAAGATGTCAGTTTGAGGACTAAAGAATGCCTGGTCCAAGCCATGGTATTTTCAATAGCCTAATATGCATGTGAAGGAGTCCTGGTGTGGTGCTGTGGGTTAATGCACCAGACTGCAAAGCCAAGCCATTTGAACTTCAAGGTCGGTGGTTCAAGCTCACCAGCTGCTCCTAAGAAACCCTATATAGGGTTCGGTATGGGTTGGAATCTACTTGATGGCACTTAAAAACAACAACAATATGCATGTGAAAGGTTGGCGATGAATAAGGAAGACCACAGAAGATTTGATGTAAATGAGTTAAGGTTTTGGAGAAGAATATTAAAGGTACCATGAAATGCCAGAGGAACAAACAAAATCTGTGTTAGATGAAGTACAGCCATAAAGCTTCCTAGAAACCAAGATGGCCAGACTTCAGCTCTAATACTTTGGATGTACTATCTGGAGAAGGACATCATGCTGGATAAAATGGCGGGACAATGAAAAAAAGGGAGAGCCCCAACAAGATGAACTGGCACACTGACAGCAACAATGGGCTCAATAATAGCAGTAATTGTGAGGAGGATGCCGGACCAGGCGGTGTTACGTTCTGTTTTACATAGGGCTGTTATGAGTTAGAACCGACTCGAAGGCACTTACCAACAACATTATCATTATGTAATGTCCTTCTTGATAAATTCCTTGTTTCTTTTATCAACAATTACACCAACTTTCTTTTGATGGCAGTTTACATAATTCATCTTTTTCCATACTTTTACTTTCAAACTATGTATGTGTCTTCATATCTAAAGTAAGTTTCTTACCGACAGTGTATAGTTGGGTCTTGCTTTTCATATTTAGACCAGGCATCAGCTATCTTTTTCTGCAATGGGCCAGACTGCATATGTTTTAGGCTTTATGGATCACACATACTCTGTAGCAACTACTCAAATGGGCCATTATACTGATAAATCAGCCAATTGTTGTTATTATTAAGTTCCGTTGTTTCTGAGAACAGGATGGTGGGTTTGAACCACCAACCTTGCAGTCCAGCGCATTATCCTGCAGTGATACACCAGGACTCCAAAGCAGTCACAGACAACCCACAAACAGACAGTGTGTCTCTGTTCCTATAAAACTAATTATGGACACTAAAATTTGAATTTCACATAATTTTCAGGCATCTTGAATATTCTCATTATTCTTCCTATTTCTTCAACATTTGAAAATGTAAAACACATTCTTAGATAGCATCTAAGCCAAAGCTGCAGTGGATCGCACTTAGCCTAACCTTGCTTTATAATATTGCTAAAAATCACTCCTCTACTTCAGAACATTTAATGGCTTTCTGTGTTATTGTTGTTGTTAGATGCTATCAAACTGGTTCAAACTAACAGTGAATAAGTACCCTATGTACAACAGAAAGAAACACTGCTATAGCCCTTATGGTAAAATCCAAACTCCTGAAATTTTGTTTAAAATATTTTGTTTCTGTCTTTACTTTGTACCTTATGCTCTATCTGTGACAAAATGTAAGTCCTCTTACCTTCTACACTGTTCCCTAGCTTCTGTGACTTTATTCATTATTTTACTTCTTCCTGGTTTGCCCTTTCTCACCCTTCATCGTATGGTAAACTCGTGTATTCCTTAAGACTGTGCATAAGTGTTGCTACTGTTGAAAAGTTCTTCTCTGACTCTTTCTTCCTGTAAAGTCCTATGTGTACCAACTACAGGACTCAAAGACAATTATCATACTTTTGCTCCTAACACTGTGCTTGGTACATAAATGGAAATGAGTACGTGAATAAATATCTTAAAATATTAATGGAAACTCTGTACTAATGTTCACAATAGAGTCAAATTCTTGCATGTAATTATGTACTGATGGTCACTAACATGTATTTTGACCAAACTAATGTGGTATAAGGATTGGAGGAAGACTCATTAACAACCTGCGATATGCAGATGATACAACCTTACTTGCTGAAAGTGAAGAGGACTTAAAACATTTACTGATGAAAATCAACGAGCACAGCCTTCAGTATGGATTACATCTCAATGTAAAGAAAACAAAAATCCTCACCACTGGACCAATAAACAACATTCTTATCAACAGAAGAGATTGAAGTTGTCAAGGACTTCATTCTTCTTGGATCAACTATCAACACTTACGGAAGCAGCAGTCAAGAGATCAAACGACGCATTGCATTAGGCAAATCTGCTGCACAAGACATTTTTAAAGAGTTGAAGGGCAACGATGTCAGCTTGAGGACTAAGATGCACCTGACACAAGCCATGGTATTTTCAATAACCTTTTGCTATGCATGCAAAAGCTGGACAGTGAATAAGGAAGACTGTAGAAGATTTGTTGCCTTTGAGTTATGGTGTTGGAGGAGAATACTGAAAGTGCTATGGGCTGCCAAAAGAACCAACAGATCCATTTTGGAAGAAGTGCAGCCAGAATGCTCCTTAGAGGTCAAGATGGCCAAACTTCGCCTCTCATATATGTCAGACATATTGTCAGGAGGGACTAGTCACTGGAGAAGGATATCATGTTTGGTAAGGTGGAGGGTCAGAGAAAAAGAGGAAGACCCCCAACGAGATGGACTGGCCAAGTGGCAGCATTGATGGACTCAAGTGTGGTAAGAGTAGTGAGGTTGGCCCAGGATTGGGTAGTGTTTCGTTCTATTATACACAGGGTCACTGTGATTTGGTACCCACTCAATGGCACCTAACAACAACAACGTTAGAAAAATAAATTCTTATAGAAGCCTAAAATAATTTCCTCAATTATAAAACGGTTTTTGTCGTTGCTGTTGTTAGATGCTGTCTAGTTGGTACAGATTCATAACGATGTTACGCACAACAGAACGAAACACTGCCTGGTGCTTGATCAACCTTACAGCCCTCACTAGGCAGAGGCCATTGCTGCTGCCACTGTACCAGTCCAAGTTTCTCTTTTTCGCTGAACCTCCATTTTACCAAACACGATGTTCTCTTCCAGGGACTGGTCCCTCCGGATGATATGTCCAAAGTATGAGAAACGAAGTCTAGCCATCCAGGTTTCTAAGGGGCATTCTGACTGTACTTCTTCCAACACAAATCAGTTTGTTCTTTTGGCAGTCTATGATACTTTTAGTACTCTCTTCTAACACCGTATCTCTAATGCATCAATTCTTCTAAGGTCTTCCTTATTTATTGCCCAATTTTCCGTGGCATATGAAACTACTGATAATAGCATAGCTTGGGTCAGGCACACCTTAGTCCTCAAACTGACATCTGTGCTCTTAATTTGTGCAGCAAATTTGCCTAACACAATACATCATTTGATTTCTTGACTGCTACTTCCATGAGTGCTGATGGTTGATCTGAGCAAAATGAAGTTTTTGACAATTTCAATCTTTTCTCCATTTATCTTGATGCTATTTATTGATCCAGTAGTGAGGATTTTTGTTTTGTTTATATTGAGGTGCAACCCGTAACAAACGCCTTTGTCTTTGAGTTTCATCGGTAAGTATTTTAAGTCCTCTTCACATTCACCAATGAAGATTGTATCAAATGCATAGCTCAGGTAGTTAATGAGTCTTCCACCAATCCTGATGCCACATTCTTCTTCATATAATCCAGCTTATCATATTATATGCTAAGCATACAGACTGAATTAGTATGGTGAAAGAATACAACCCTGGCACAAACCTTTCCTGATATTAAACCATTCAGTCAGTGTTCCCTTGTTCTGTTCAAACAACTGCTTCCTGGTCTATGTACAGGTTCCTCATAAGCACAGTTAAGTGTTAAGGAATACTCAGTCTTCTCAGAGCTGTCCATAGCATGTCATGATCTACAAAGTCGAAAACCTTTTCACAGTCAATGAAAAACATTGTCACAGATAAACATCTATCTGGTATTCTCTGCTTTCATCCAAGATCCATCAGAGGTCAGTAGTATCCCTCATTCCAAGCCCACATATGAATCCAACTAGTACCTCAGGCAATTCCCTGTCATTTATTATTGCAGCCATTTTTCAATTATCTTTAGCAAAATTTTACTTGCATGCAATTTTAATGATATTGTCCGGTGACTTCCACATTATTTTGGGTCACCTCTCTGTGGACTGTACACATATCTCTTCCAATCAGTTGGCCAGGTTGCTGTCTTCCAAATTTCTTGGCCTAGATGAGCGAATTACCTCCAGTGTTGCATCAGTTTGTTGAAATATTTCAATCTGTATTCCATTAATTCCCGGAGCCTTTGTTCTTTGTCAATGACTTCAGTGCACCTTGGACTTCTTCTTATAGTATCATTGGCTCTTGATACTGAAATGGTTGAAAATCAACCATTTCCTTTTGGTACAGTGACTCTATGTATTCCTTTCATCTTCTTTTAATGCTTTTGCATCATTCATTATTTTGCCCATAGAATCCTTCAATATTATAAGTTGAGGCTTGAATTTTTTTCTTCAGTTCCCTCAGACTGAGAAATGCTGATTGTGTCCTTCTTCCCTTTTGGTTTTCCAACTGTAGTTCTTTAAACATTTCATTATAATATTTGACTTTGTCGTCTCGAGCTGCCCTTCGAAATTTTCTGTTCAGTTCTAACACCACCTCATTTCTTCCATTTGCTTTTGCATCTCTACACTTTTAAATGTTAATTTTAAACTAAAGCATAGGAAGCTTTCAGAAAATGGTGCTAGCCTAACACGTCAATCGCCATGAAATAAACACTAAGACAACAGCCAAAAATGCTTCCTTTAAAAAATAGTGATAATAATGTATCAAGTTAAGGCCAAATCCATGAGTATAGAAATTCCTAAAAAGACCATTTTCTTTTGAAATAGAAAAAGAACAAACAAATTCTGAACCTAAAACTAAATGTGAAACACTAATCAATATTTACTAATTCTTATGAAAATATAAGATACTAATTTTGAGTGCTGAAAATGAGAAAAGACCTTAAAGAAAGAGAGCTTAAATAAAATCTAGAGAACATCATCTCTTCCGATGAAGAACGCAGTACAGAGTCTCAATATATTAGCATACCAAATTATAGCTGTACAGCTATAAATGGCAGTGGTAAGGAAGAAGCTGGAGTAAGGAAAGAAACAAAATTATAGCAACCAACTTTGGTGTCCCGTTTTACTGAAAAATGGTTTTTACAGAAACTAAAATAGACAAATTCAGTTTGATAACTTCTAACACTAGTCTGTTTTTTGCTTTTCGATTGCTCTGATCAGTCTATACTTTTTGTTTAATCCTAAATTATAGAAAATTCTACAAGAGAATTTAAAACCACTCGTGAAGTTTTAAAAAATTCCACAGATCTATTGGTTCTTTTGGCAGTCCATGGCACTTTTAGTATTCTCCTCCAACACCATAATTCAACTGCATCAATTCTTCTACAATCTTCCTTATTCACTGTCCAGCTTTCGCATCCATATGAGGTCATTGAAATTACCATGGCTTGAGTCAGGCGCATCTTAGTCCTCA
>NW_006408774.1:120147-122087 GCF_000296735.1 Chrysochloris asiatica
AGCATTGTACCTCATGACTGATCTGGATATGTTCTTTTTGATGATGAATGCAACCCCATTTCTTTTCAATTCGTCATTCTTTGCATAGTAAACCATGTGGTTGTCACATTCAAAACGGCCAATACCAGTCCATTTCAGCTCACTAATGCCTAAGATATCGATGTTTATGGATTCCTTTTCATTTCTGACAACTTCCAATTTTCCCAGATTCATACTTCGTACATTCCATGTTCCAATTCTCAGTGGATGTTTACAGATGTTTCTCTTCATTTGGAGTTGTGCCTCACCAGCAAATGAAGGTCCTGTGGGCTTTTCTCCCATTAGCTTAACTCCATTCAAGTCATCATGGTCAACTCTACTTTGAGGAGGCATCTCTTCCCCAATCGCATTTGAGTGTGACAAAGGGACAAAGGAAGGACAAATGGACACAGTGGTGAAACACCCTACACTGGTTGAAGGGGATCCCTTCCTTATTTCCATAATGGAGGCAGGGGCCTCATTTTGCCAATCCATTGCCAGTCTCTACACCCTAATTAGAAGCTGAACATTACTATGTCACTAGTGCTCTGTGGTCAGGGTGATGTACACTGCAAGCCCAGGTATCTGGCCTGACGTTCAAGGTAAGGACTGCTGAGCAAATCCAACAGTGACCTTCATAATCATTGTACACTTAAAAGCAACTAAATATTATTCAATTTGATTTTCATACTTCAATAAGAATAAGAGTCTGCAGATCTTAAGGAAACTCAAAGAAAAATGAGAGGCTACAGTTACTTACATTCAAAGAAAAGCCCACCAAGGAAATAAAGGATGAAAAATGCACATGCTCGTGTGGGAGGTAACTTTTGGGTCAAGACAAGATTGAAGAAAATAAAGCAACAGGCAAGATAATGAAAATAATTTGGGGTTTAAAGTTCAAAAACATAATTTTCAGCATAATTTGAGGATAAAATAAGTATCCAAAACAAAGATTGTATAATAAAAAGAAAATGCAGACATTTTATTAACTGAGTTCATTGACTCACACACACACACACACAAACAAAAAACCCTCAGGTATTCTGAGATCTGTGTTGGAAGAAGTGCAGCCAGAGTGCTCCTTGGAGGGCAGGATGGCCAAACTTTGTCTCTCATACTTCGGACATATTGTCAGCAGGGGCCAGTCCCTGGAGAGAGATATCATGTTTGGTAAGGTGGAGGGTCAGAGAAAAAGAGGAAGACCCCCAAGCAACATGGATCGGCATAGTGGCAGCATCAATGGGCCCAAGCATGGCAACAGCTGTGAGGTTGGTCCATGATCAGACACTGTTTCATTCTGTTGTACATAGGGTCACAATGAGTTGGTACCAACTCGATGGCACCTAACAACAACAAAATTTTGAGATAGCGAAAAGTAAACCCCAAACCAATAAAAGTCATGGAAAAAAACTTTAGCGCTATAAAGAATGTGTAATCTACTGAGGTTGAATTGATTCTGATTCACATCAAACCTACAGGATAGAGTAGAGCTAGACCTGTTTACAGGGTTTCCAAGACTATAAAACTCTATGGGAGAGCACATGAGATATCATCTCACACCAGCAATAACAGTGAAGTTCAAAAAAGCAGAGGGCAATAAATGCTGGCAAAGATGCGGAGAGACTGGGATTCTCTTACATTGCTGGTGGGACTGTAAAATGATTCCGCCACTCTGGAAAATCATCAGGCACTTCCACAGAAAGTTGAAAATAGAAATACCTTATGATCCAGCAATTACTCTACTTGGTATATATCCACAAGAAATATGAGCCAGAACATGACTAGATAAATGCACACCAATGTTTTTCACAGCACTATTCACAATAGCAAAAAGATGGAGACAGCCTAAGTGCCCTTAAATGGAAGAATGTATAAACAAACTGTGGTACATACACACGATGGAATATTATGCTACCTTGAAG
>NW_006408774.1:122747-126522 GCF_000296735.1 Chrysochloris asiatica
TGGACTCCTGAGCCCCATCCAGAACTTTCTGAGGTGGGATATTCTCACTTGAAAGGACAAGCAGAGCAGCTTGGAACAGCTAGAGAAACAGAAGATACTTCTTGAAAGAAAGGCCAACAGGAAAAAAAAATCAAAAATAGTAACAACAGTCTGATTGGCTACTACAATAACAAACAAGTTGTTTGCCGGAGAGCCAAGAAACAATCAAGTTCCTTCAGAACAAACCCCCCTCCTAGGTTGAAACTCAAAGAGACACATGAGTAGGAGGCAAGTAAGCTTGCAGGGTTAGTCTACTGGTGAGTGGAAAAGGGGAAAAGGCAGCAATGAAGATACAGGCTGAGTTTGACCATGTTCCACAGACTCCGGTCAACTGGGAGATGAGAGAGAGAAGAGAAATGGCTGGTTGGACCAAGTGTGGTCAGACCTAGGTACACCTGAGCACATGGACAAGGACCTAGCCATGGAGGGCTACAGCTGAGAGAGAAACACACCGTTGATATGAAGTCTGAGGAAACGCACAAGAATATCAAAACTTGCAGATAGTACCCATTTGATCTAGTTTCGATGGCTTGATGAACAGAACTAGATTAGATGAAGATAAAGAAATTTGATATAGGAAACAAGTATAAATTGCTACAAACCTGTACTTATGGATATATTGTTGTTGTTAGGTGCCATAGAGTTGGTACAAACTACAAAACGAAACACTACCAGGTCCTGGGCTAAAGTCACAATTGTTGCCACAATGGAGCCCATTGATGCTGGCACTTTGCCAATCCATCTCGCTATGAGTCTTCCTCTTTGTCTCTGACCTCTACCTTAGCAAACATTATCTCCTCCTCCAGTGGATGGTCCTTCCTGACAAAGATTGAAAGATAAAGTCTGGCCATCCTGGATGCATAGGAGCACTCTGGCTACACTTCTTCCAACACAAATCTGTTGGTTCTTTAGGCAGCCCATGGCACTTTCAATATTCTCCTCCAACACCTTAACTCAAAAACATCAATTCTTCTACGGTCTTCCTTATTCACTGTCCAGCTTTAAAATGCATATGAGGTTATTGAAAATACCATGGCTTGGGTCAGGCGCACCTTAGTCCTCAAGCTGACATCTTTGCTCTTCAACACTTTATAAAGGTCTTGTGCGGCAGATTTGCCTAATGCAATAGATCGTTTGGTTTCTTGATTGTTGCTTCCATGAGTGTTGATAGTTGATCCAAAAAGAATGAAGTCCTTGACAACTTCAATCTTGTCTCCGTTGATAAGAATATTGTTTATTGGTCCAGTAGTGAGAAATTTTGTTTTTTTTTTACTTTGAGATGTAATCCATACTGAAGGCTGTGCTCTTTGATCTTCATCAGTAAATGTTTTAAGTCCTCTTCACTTTCAGCAAGCCAAGTTGTATCATCTGCATATCACAGGTTGTTAATGAGTCTTCTTCTAATCGTGATGCCACATTTTTCTTCATATACGCTAGTTTCCCACATTAATTGCTCAGCATACAGTTTAAATAAGTATGGTGAAAGAACACAACCCTGTTGCACACCTTAACTAATTTTAAACCATTCCATGTTTCCATGTTCTGTTTGAACTGTCTCTTGGTCTATGTAAGGTTCCTTATGAGCACAATGTAGTATTCCGGAATACTCATACTTCACAATGTTGTCCATTGTTGTCACGGTCCACACTATGGAAGGCCTTTGCATACTCAATAATAATGCATAGGCAAACATTTTTCTGATATTCTCTGCTTTCAGCCAAGATCCATCTGATGTCAGCAATTATATCCCTCATTCCAAGTCCTCTTCTGTATCCAGCTTGAACCTCTGTAAGTTCTCTGTCAATGTATGCTTGCAGACATTTCTGTATTATCTTTAGTAAAACTTTACTCGCATGGGATATCAAAGATATTATCTGATGATTTCTGCATTCCATTGGGTCACCTCTCTTTGGAATGGGCATAGGTACAGACCTCTTCCAATCAGTTGGCCAGACAGTTGTCATCCAAATTTCTGGCATTGATGAGTGAGTGCCTCCTGTGCCACCTCAATTTCTTTAAATATTTCAATTTGTATTCCATCAATTTCAGGTGCCTTTTTCTTTGCCAATTCCTGAATGCACCTTGGATTTCTTCCTTCGGTATCATTGGCTCTTGATCATATGCTACGTCTTGAAATGGTTGAACATCAACCATTTCCTTTTGGTACAGTGACTCTGTGTATTCCTTCCATCTTCTTTTGATGCTTTCTGCATCATTCACAATTTGCCCAGAGACGCTTTCAGTAACGAAAGTCAAGGCTTAAATGATTTCTTCAGTTGCCTCAGGTTGCGAAATGCTGAGTGTGTTCTTCCCTTTTGGTTTTCTAACTCTAGATATTTGCACATATATGGACATAGTAGCTCAAAATACCAACTGAGAGGGAAGTAGTCTTCACATCATGGATCAAACCTATCCCCTCTGTATACAGGGTTGATAGGGTAGGACAACGTAGACATTGATTACACAAATACCTTCTTTAGACAGCATAATAGATGACTATACACGTGGACCTCACCAGATGGTATACATAGAAATCAAATCGACTACACCTATGAAAAGAGACGATGGAAAAGCTCCATTATCATCAGTAAAAACAAGACCAGGGGCAGACTGTGGAACAGACCATCAAAATCTCATATGCAAATTCAAACTGAAGCTGAAGAAAATGAAAGCAAGTACAAGAGAGCCAAAACATGACCTAGAATATATCCCACCTCAATTTAGAGATCATCTGAAGAACAGGTTTGATACGTTAAACATTAAAGATCGAAGACCAGAAGAGTTGTGGGAAGACATCAAGAACATTATACATGAAGAAAATAAAAAATCATTAAGAAGACAAGGAGGAAGGAAAAGGTCAAAACAGATGTCAGATGAGACACTGAAACTTGCTGTCCAGTGTAGAGATGCTAAAGCAAATGGAAGAAAAGAGGAGGTCCAAGAGCTAAACAGAATATTTCAAAGATCAATTCAAGAAGATAAAGCCAAATTTTACAACAAAGTGTGCAAAGATCTGGAATTAGAAAATCAAAAAGGAAGAACATGCTCAGCATTTCTCAAACTGGGGGAACTGAAGAAAAAATTCAGGCCTTGACTTTCTTATTGAAAGATTCTCTGGGCAAATAACTGAATGATGCAGAATGCATCAAGTGAAGATGGAAGGAATACACAGACTCACTGTACCAAAAGGAAATGGTTAATGTTCAACCGTTTCAAGAGGTAGCATATATATGATCAAGAGCCAGTGATACTGAAGGAGGAAGTCCAAGGGGCATTGAAGGAATTGGCAAAGACCAAGGCACCAGGAATTAATGGAATAAACATTAAAATCTTTCAAGAAAGTGAGACAGCACAGGAGGCACTCACTCATCTCTGCCAAGAAATTTGGAAGACAATTATATAGATAACTGATTGGAAGAGATCCATATTTATGTTGATTCCAAAGAGAGGTGACCCAACAGAATGAAGAAATTATCGGACAATCTCTCTGATATCCCATGCGAGTAAAGTATTGCTAACGGTAATACAGAAATGGCTATAATCGTACATTGACAGAGAACTTCCAGAGGTTAAAGCAGGATTCAGAAGAGGCCGTGGAACAAGTGATATCACTGTGGATGTCCGATGGATCTTGGCTGAAAGCAGAGATTATCAGAAAGATGTTTACCTGTCTTTACTGACTACACAAAGGCCTTCTATTGTGTGGATCATGACAAGCTATGGACAACATTGCAAA
>NW_006408774.1:132544-134188 GCF_000296735.1 Chrysochloris asiatica
GATGGTCCTAGGTTCCTGTGTTCCTGAAAAGACAGATAAACTGCACCCCTCTTTTAGTTACACCTCTTCTACATATACAGTTGTGACAATAGCCATTGTTGTTGTTAAATGCCATCGAGGAGATTTTGATCCATAGCGACCCTGTATAGGATTTCTAAGCAGCAGCTGGTGAGCTTGAACCGCGAACTCTTGTGGCTCAAACTGAGTTTGCAGCTTATTAACCCATAGTGCCAGCTCCTGATAATAATTACTCACAAATGAATCATAAAATCCTAGGCACATCATCACCAGAACCATCTGAACAAGAGGAAAACTATTCCAAAGGGTTTCTACTCCCCTCATTCTGACAGTAAGCACCCTCATGAAAGCTTGTAAGCCAGCCACTTTGTGCTTTTATAGCTCCCCAAGTTTGATAGCCGAAGTCTAAGTTCCTCTTTCCCATCAACCCAGTGCATTGAAGAGGCAATCCTGATCCTAAATATGAAGAATCCTTCCCTTTCAGTTGGAATTTTGGGGCAACTTCATCCATAAGAAAAGGTCCAGTTCATCAAGTTGTAGCAATTCACACTTGCTCTCTGTATCAAACTTCTTTACCTTCATCTGATCGAGCTCTGGTCAGCTAGCCATTCAAGGTAGCTCAAAGGGTCCTATCTGCAAGTTTGGGAATTCTCACATGCCTCTCCCCACTTCAGACCAGCTGGCTGCTTCACTCATAGCTAGTCCCCAGTAGCTAGGTCAGTGTCCTTGAGGTCCAGAGTTCACAAATCTACCTGAACTTCAAACCAGCTGGCCCTTCCTCTTCTCTCTCACATCTCAAGGTCATCAGGTTATCTATGAAATATGGCCAAATTCAGCCCAAGTCCTTATGCTGCATTTCCCCACTTCCACTTCCACTTCCACTCACAAACTGACCCAGGTGGTCACCAGCAAGCATACATGTGTTCCCTTTGAGTTTCAATCTTAGAAAGGGGTTTACCCTGATTGACTGATCTTTCTTGTCATGATGACTCCAAGGCAAATAGCTTGCTTGATACAGTCACAGCCCAACGATCTGCTTCCCCCTCCCCACAGCCCCACTCCCACTATTGTTCCTTCTTTCAAGAAGTATGTTCTGTTTCTCTAGCATTCCTGGTTGGTCTTTCCATTTGGGAACGATCCACCTCAAGAGGTTCTGGGTGAGACTCAGGTGTCTACCTTTGGCCCCATACTCCACAATGCTTATTAATAAGTAGCCTATTTCTTTGTTCACATTCAAGTACTCTTTGAGATAATCCAATCAGTTCTAGGCTGAAGACTGGCTTACAAGCTTTCAGTAATCATATTTCCCAATATTCCTTTCATTCCTTTTATTCCACTTAAAGGTCTACGCTCTGTGTCCTAGAGTGAGGTTAATGTGCTGGACTACAAGGTCAGTTTGAACCACAAGGTCAGCGGTTCAAGCTCACTAGCCTCTCCTCGATAACCCTATACAGGGTCACTATGAGTCAGAAACTGACTCAATGGCACTTGACAACAACAACATTACAATAGTAGACCAGGGAAGCCAATACCCACAAAACAGTCAAGCACTTTAACTTATTTCCCCTCCATTACACATTCACACTGTCTTGATCCACATATTGTAGAGCCCTCTTGTTCCAAAGC
>NW_006408774.1:137446-139117 GCF_000296735.1 Chrysochloris asiatica
AATTTTAGCATGTCCCAGTCATCTAATTTGTCCTCTAGGGTTTATGTGTTTTGTCATGTTTGATAGTCTATGTATTACATAGAGTATCAAATATCCATGTTTTATTACATGTATTACAGCCCTTAAGTTTGTCCCTGTTTTTTTCATTTATGGTCTTTATAGTTCTGGTAATTTACATTTAGATCTTTAATCCATGTTGACTTAGTTTTTTGTATATCATGTGAGATATGGATTTTGTTTTTCTTTCGCAAACTGATTTCCATTCTTGCCAGCATCATTTGTTGAAGAGACTATCTCTTCCCTGTTTAAAGTATTTTGGCTCTTGGTCAAAGATCAGTTGACTATTATGTGGATAGATTTACTTCCGGATTCAGAATTCTGTTCTATTTATCTATGTATCTTTCATTGTGCAACTACCAGGCTGTTTTGGCCACTCTGACCATGTAGCAAATTTTGAAATCAGGAAGCGAGAGGCCTGACGGCTGGAAAGCAGACTTGCGAGGTGTACCCTTTGGTTGTTTGATGATGCAGGGAGGGAACTGTAATCATTGCAATGAAACAAAATGCAATATGATGAATGTAAAGCTGGTGTTCTCCCATGTAAACTATCACATAATTCAAAATAAACTCTTAAATAACTTGGAAAACAAAAACAAAAACATGAAGCTACCTCAATCCTTCAAAACATAAAGCAAAATTTTAAAAAATTCAAACTAATAAAAAGCTAAACCCATTGCCATTGAGTAGAATTCTGTCTCACAAGAGACCCTAAAGGGCAGAGTGGAAAAGCCCCAGAGTTTCCAAAGTTGTAACCTTTACAGGAAAGGACTGCCACATCTATTTCCAATGAAATGGCTAGTGGGCTCCAACTGCTCAACGTTCAGTTCACAGTAGAGTGATGACTCACTGTACCAGCAGGGCTCCTCCAATCTGACAAGTCTAAAAGGAAATGACTTCACAATCAGAATACCGTTAACACCTCTTTTTCAGTTATAGCTAGAGCAGTGTACAGAAAATAAGTCATACTATAAAAACCAATGAATAACACTTAAAACTAACTTGACCTCATCAACTTTCATAAAGCCTTCTACGTTGTCTTTGCTGTTGAGTCAGATCCAACTCACAGAGACCCTATGTACAAAACACGAACTACTGCCCAGTCCTGCACCTTTGTCACAGTTGTTGTTACCCGTGAGCCCACTGCCCAGCCATTGTGCCAATCCATCTCATTGTCTCATTGGGGTTTCCTCTTTTTCATGACCCTCTTTACAAAGCATGATGTCCTTTTCCAAGAAACAGTCCCTCCTGATAATATGCCTGAAGTGTGACAGTTGAAGTCTCACTATCCTGGCTTCTAAGGAGCTTTCTGGCTCTAATTCTTCCAACACAGACTTGTTTGTTCTCTGGTAGTCCACAGTACTTTAACTATTGTTCTCCAACAGCATAACTCAAATAGATCAATTCTTTTATGGTCTTCCTTACTCATTGTCCAATTTTCACATACATATAAGGCTACTGAAAAGACCATGGCTTGAGTTAGGCACACATTGGTCCACAAACTGAAATCTTTGCTCTTAAATAATTTAAAGAGGTCTTGTGTAGCAGATTTGCCTAATGCAAAATATGGTTTGATTTCATGACTGCTGCTTCCAGGAGAGTTGATAGTGGATC
>NW_006408774.1:140543-144162 GCF_000296735.1 Chrysochloris asiatica
AAAGCTTGTAAGCCAGTCACTTCTTACCTTTGTATCCCTCCCCCCATTTTGGGTAGCCAATGTTCAAGTTGCCCATCCCTTTCCACTCTTTGTGTGGAAGGGATGGGAATAATTCTTGCAGCCAGGAATTGTTTCCTCTTTTGAGCTACTGCAGTTATAGGCGTAGGTCATACAAACACTTTTCACTAGTTTTGCCTCTCTAGAAATTCTTATCTAAAAGTATGGTACCAAGACAGTGTGGTTCTAGAAAAACAAAACCATTAAGAATGAGTTTTTTATATCGGTTCTCAAGTCTGACTAATTTTAAAGGCACTGATATACGGAAGAGGTATGTCTGACCTCAATTGCACAGGAATTGGCCTTGGGCTGATTTTAAGTTTGATCCTCTTTCCCCCCTGTGGAGTCAGAAGAAGTCAGACATGGTGCCTACTTGGTTTAAGCAGCTGGTGCTGTGAGCAGGATTCACAGCAATAGCTCCAGATTTACAAAACAGTGAAGTAGGTTTTGTGAGAGAAAGAAAGAAGGGGCATAGGATAAAATATTTCAGGGGAGGGGAGAGTAGTAGCTTCTGAGTTGCCTGGAACCAATGTCACTGTTGTTGTTGTTGTTGTTATGTGCCATGGAGTCGGTTCCAACTCATAGTGACCCTGTACAGGGCTTCCGAGGCTGTAAATCTTTGCGGGAGCAGAAAGCCTCATCTTTCTCCCGCAGAACAGCTGGTAGTTTCGAACTGCTGACCTTGCGGTTCGTAGCCAAATTTGTACATACTAGATTTAAAAAGATGGCTGATCTGTGGCCAGGGCCTATCATCATGCAGAGGCCCAAAGCCACATGTATATCAATGGGTTAGTCCAAGGTAGAAAAAAGATTGAACTTGTATGTTATAAATGATTTATTTGTTTGACTGCCTTTTGGATATTGGTTTCTCCTGATATGGTGCCATAGGATAAGCACTCAACCTCAAAGTTGTCAATGACTTCATTTTGCTTGGATCCACATCAACACGCAAGGAAGCAGCAGTCAAGAAATCAAATGATGTATTGCATTTGGCAAAGCTGATGCAAAAGTCCTTTTTGCAGTGTTAAAGAGTAAACAGGTCATTTTGAGATGCCTCTGACATAAGCATGTTATTTTTAATGGACTCACCAGCCTGTGAAAGTTGAACAATGAAAACGGACTAGGAGAATCAGTGCATTTGAATTATGAGGTTGGTAAAGAATACTGAAACTACCATGAACTGCCAGGAGAACAAACAACTCTGTTTTGAAAAAAGTACAGCCAGAATACCCCTTAGAAAGGAGGATGGGGAGACTTAGTTTCTTGTACTTTGGACATGTTATCGAGAAGAGCCTGTTCCTGGATAAGGACATCATGCTTGGAAAAGTGAAAGGTCAGCGAAAACTAGGAAGCCTTTCATTGAGATTGTGAGGATGGTGTAGGGCAGAACTACCATGCAGAGAATGTTGCTTCAAGTAGGAATTGACTTAAAAGTGCCTACAACATGAGTTTCATAATTCTGTCATAGGAAAAGACGCTTTGATGATGTTGACTATATTGTGGCTTAAAACACACTTTTTTTGTGTGGCCTAAATGATGCTCCTCTCTGGAAAACAAACTATGTGTGCTTGAAAAGAATGTGGACTGTTTTTTGTTGGGTGGAATGTTCTGCTTATGTTCAGGAGGTCTAGTTGCTTGGCTGCATTATTTAGATCTTCTGTATCTTTGTTGGAGTACTGGTATGGCACTGTGGGTTAATGCGCCAGACTGCAAAGCTATTTAAACTGCAAGCTTGGCGGTTCAAGCTCACCAGCTGCTGCCCAGAAACCCCATTCAGAGTGGCTATGGGTCGGAACCAATTCAACAATAGTTAACAACAGCAGCATCTCTTTGTTGGAATCCTGGTATAGTGTGCAGGATAATGCACCAGAGCACAAGGTCTGTTTGACTGTTCCAACGCACTAGTCACTCCTCAGAAACACTACACAGGGTCACTAGCACTCAAAACGGACTCAACAACACTTAAAAACAACATTATCTTCGTTGAGTTTCTTTCTAATTCCAAACACTGTCAACAGTGGGGTGTGAAAATTCACTACTATCATTTTTAAATTGTCCATTTCTCTTTTCAATTTTGTTATTATTGCTCTATGTATTTTGGAGATCTGTCACAAATATTTATTATGGTTCTGTCCTCTTGGTAAATTGATCATTGTATCCTGCCTTCCTTGTCTCAAACAACGCAGTTTGATTTTAAAGTCCCCCTCCCTGGGGTGGAAGGTGGGGGGAAGAAATCAAACAATGTCTGCAGTGGGCAAGTCAGCTGTAAAAGATCTCTCTGGAGTGTTGAAAAGCAAAGACGTCCGTGTGAGGACTAGGGTGTGCCTGACTCAAGCCATGGTATTTTCAGTCATTTCATATATCCATATATGTCCATATGAAAGTTGGACAATGAATAAGAAGACAATAGAAGAATTAATGCATCAAAATTATCATGTTGGAGAAAAATACTGAAAATATCGTGGCCTGCCAGAAGAACAAACAACCTGTCTTGGAAGAAGTACAGCCAGAATGGTCTGTGAGACTTCTTCTCCCTTACTTAGACATGTTGTCTGGAGGGACCAGTCCCTAAAGAACTTCATGCCTGGTAAAGTAGAGGGTCAGCAAATAAGAGGAAGGTCCCTAACAAAATGAACTGACACACTGGCTACAACAATGGACTCAAACATAACAATTGTGAGGATGGCTTAGGACTGAGAGTGTTTCATTCGGTTCTGTATCTGAGTCAGATCCAATTAGAGAGCACAAACAACACAAGCAAAAGTTACCTTCCAACTAGCTTTTGGTTTTTGTGCATTTGTGTGTGTTTAGAAGATCTTTGTATCTTTTCTAATTCCAAAAAAAGCAAATATTAAATTGCAAATGGAGAAAACACCCTTGAATTAGCTTGGATTTACAGAAAGCAAGGTTCAAAATCTTGATTCCATTTCTTACTAGCTATTTAACAATAGGCAAGTTAATCTCTGAGATACCACTTGCTCAGTTTTAGAAAGTATACAGTATAATGCCTGGTATTAGAAATGGGGACATCACTTCATCTTAGTTAAACAACTCAGTTAGCCCAAAAGAACAGCAAGTTACCTACCTACACAGGAAAGAAAAAAGCACCAATGAGTTCAAGGGCAATTTATACCATAATATAATGCCTGGCGTGATACTGGAGTTAACACTGGACTGCTAACTTCAAGGTCAGGTATTAAAACTCATCAGCCACTCTTCCTTAATTCTATATAGGGTTGCTGAGTCAGAACAACTCTGTGGCATTTAATAACAACAAAATAGCTTAAATAGTACCACAAAGATAAAATAAAACTTTAGATAATAGTTTATATTAAGAAATAGTAAAAATTATCAGGATTGATTGTGAGGGTTGGAAATGTAAAGGCAGATGTTTTATAGCAAAGAGGGGAGTGATTAACTTTTCAGTCTAGGAGCTGAGGTCCCTAGGACCATCAAGGGAGAAGAGCAGAAACTGGGACCCTACCCAGAGAAGCAGTGATGCCTGAAATGGAGCCAGAGATGATGACGTGGAGCGATGGAGCAGCTGGAGACTTTAGATCCA
>NW_006408774.1:144315-150090 GCF_000296735.1 Chrysochloris asiatica
TTTATTTAAAGTATCAAATATTTAACTAGGACTAACCATTTCTGATTTATCTCTCATTTTGCCTTATTTTAAAAATGTTAACATTATGCCTGAAATTCAGTTTTCCCATTTGTGTATCCATACTCTATTAATTCTGCAAATATCCAGTTTGAGCATCTAATTCCCCCTAATCCGTAACTGACAATTCAATGGGACTCTGTCTCATCTGCACCCTTCTTTCCATTATACTGATCTTATCTTCACAAGGCTCCAAGCTTCCTGAAGGCAGGTGTCAAGGTGTATATGGCTAGGAAGCAGACCTGTATTTCACTGCAGTAAATTTGCCACAGCCTGACTATACTGTTTAATTTAAATATACTGCAGATTAAGGAACACCCAGATAATGCTGTAAAACACAGACAGATAAGGGGCTACAAAAAGTTTGTGGAGAAACCCCATTATCTTTTTTTCCCCTCCACTTCCCCCAACACCCTTACCAGTAACCAACAAAGTTTTTATATTTTGATCCCCTTGAAACTTCTATTATCTTCTAAAGTTCTATTTCCATGAACTTCTTGAAGTCCCTTATATAAGCAGAGTTGAAAGCATGCTAAAGCGTCAGAAAATTTACCCTCATCACCTAATTAATTCTTTAAGAGCAATTATTAGATAAAATGGAAGTCACAATAACATGATTTTAAAATTTTTCCCATTGTTGCACTTCCTTCCCTTTTACTATCTGCTGTAGTGATCATTCTCAAAATGCTAATGAGACTATAGTTTCACAGTAGTAATTGGTGACATTTCTATAAATCAGTGTGCTGCAGTGATACCTAAATAGAAGCTTATTTTAGGATAATGATGCTTCCAGGCTTCCCTCAAGTCAGGTGGTTACTTGCAGTTAATGATCTGTGACATACCACACAAGTAGTCCTAAAAAGACTTATTATCCACTGCATGTGCAACAATATTTGCTTTATGGATGGCTAAATGAATGAAGACATTCAATGTAACTGTAAAAGTAAAATCAAAAGAAAACTTACAAGTAACATGTTTTCTTTAAGTAAAAGGGCTGTGACCATTTTCCATTAATACTTAACCTTTTGCTGGAGCAATCCAAGCACATAGAACGCGCGAATCCATAAAGCCCCAGAGTTGTTCTGGGTTAATGCTAATTAACTGCCCTCAGTCAGAAGAGCAGTGTGACTTTCCAAAAGATGTGTGCTCATCCGCCTTTCCTGGTGACATCAAAGTCACATTGCAACACTTAATCAACTGTAAAAAGGACAAATACCCGACATATCGACGTTAAGAACATGTCTTTTCATCAAAGTCTTATACACATACCCAACGCAAATATGCCCAAAGAAGAGAATTATGTTATTAGTCTCAAACAATATACTATCGTTCATAGCTGCCAGACTTTGTGGACATTCAAAGTTTACCATTTATAATTTTATTTCATTTACTAGACTCAGCTTTTGTCCACCATATGTCCGCTGTGGATTAACTATTCCCTTAGGTACAATTAAGGACTTTCCATTTGTTGTAAGAAGAGCTAAGTATGAAGGACACAGCCAGAAATAACATTTATACCTCCTCCAAAAACAGAAGCGCTTTCACACTCAAGCGATGGTTTACCCAGCATCTTTTTTTCCTATGAGATGCATGTCTACATAGCAAAATAAACTTGAGATCAAACTTCATGGCAGCAGTACAAAAGCTTTCACTATTCAGATTGGATACCAAATCAGATCACCTCCATCAAATAAATGTAACCAATTTTAAATAAAATATATAGCTAAACTGTAAGTTAAATGAAGATATTACTTCAAATATTAATTATATACAACATTTTAACTACTGTTTATGTATTTTTAAATTATATGACATTGTCTAATGTTTCTGATTTTTAAATCCTTCAATTAAAAAATTTGTATCTTAGAGTCCTGGTGTGGCGCTTTGAGTTAATGCACTGGACTGTAAAATCAGTTTGAACTGCAAGGTCAACAGTTCAAGCTCACCCTCACCAGTTGCTCCTCGGAAACACTATACAAGGTTGCTGTGGGTTGGAACTGACTGGATAACATTTAACAATAACATATCTTCTTAGAGTAGCAAAGGCTAGTCAAATCTAAATCATAATGACCCAACAGAACAGAGTAGAACTGCCCCATGGGTTTCCAAGGCTGTGAATCTTTCTGGAAGCAGACTGCCATATCTTTCTTCCTTGGATGTGGTGGAGGGTTCCAACTAATGATCTTTCAGCTACCGGAACATGTAACCACTAAACAACCAGAAAAGACTAATAATGTGATATATTTTTTAATTTTTCTGACTTTTACACCCTTCAATTAAAAAACTAAATTTATACATAGTGTTGTTTAGTGCCATCAAATTGGTTCCGACTCATAACAACCCTGTAAAGGGTTTACAAGGAGCAAGTGGTGAGTTTGAACCACTTACCTTACGACCCAGTGCTTTATCCCACAGCACTACAATAGGACTTCATAGTGGAAAAGTCTGTATATGCTGCTACTGAGTTCGTTCCAACTAAGGAAGACAGCCCGGGCCTGCGCCCTTCCTACAATCACTGTAATTATGTTGGAGCCCATTGTTGGAGCCACTTTGTCAGACCATGTCGCAGGTGGTATAGTTCACCTTCACTTTACCAAGAATCATGCCCTTCTCCAGGGTCTAGTCCCTCCTGATGACATGCTCAAAGTATATGAGACAGTCTTACCATCCTCCCTTCTCAGGAATATTCTGGCTATACTTCCAAGTCAGATTTGTTCAATCTTCTGACAGCCCAACATTCTTCACCAACACCATAATTCAAAGCAATCAAATCTTATTTGATCCTCCATAGTCATTAACCAATTTTCACATGTATATAAAATACCATGGCTTGGGTCAAGCACACCTTAGTCCTCAAAGTGACACATTTGTTTAACTCTTAACACCATCACTTGTCTGTCAACTTGCTGTACAGGGGTGGCATACATGTTGCTGCATGGAAGTTATACAACCGGTATTTTAGATATCAGTAGGGTCACACATGGTAGAGAGATGTCAGCCAAGCTACCAAACAAAGGCAGACTAGAAAAAAGGAGACACAGACGGGTGGTGGTTATGTGCCATGGAGTCGGTTCCGACTCATAGTGACCTTGTATAGGGTTTCCGAGGCTGTAAATCTTCACGGGAGCAGAAAGCCTTATCTTTTTCCTGCAGAACTGCTAGATGTTTCGAACTAGTTGACCTTGAGGTTAGCGGCCCAATTCGGAATCAATATGCTACCAAAGCTCCTTTGGAGAGACAGACTCCTTCCAAATATCTAGTCACTGAAAACCTTATGAATAACAGTGAGACACTGGCAGATAACACCAGAATATTGAATACTGAAACATGATGAATGGTGGTGTTAAATGTCAGCAAGTCAGTTCCGACCCATAGTGACCCAGTATAGGGTTTCCAAGGAGCAACTGGTGAGCTTGAATCGCCAACCTTGCAGTTCAAACCGACTTTGCTGTCCAGCGCATTAACCCACAGTGCCACACCAGGCCTCCTGAAACATGATGAATAGCACCAGAATACTGTCAGATATAGATATATAGTGGAAGATAAGGCCCTCATGTTGGAAGGCACTGAAAACACGACTGAGGAAGAGCTGCCTCCTCAAAGTACAGCTGACCACAATGACTGGGATGGAATAAAGCTTTCAAGACCTTCGTTTGCTGATGGGGCACAACTCAAACTGAGGATAAACAGCTTTAAATATTCATTAATCATTGCACTACAGAAAATGGGAAGTTATCAAAACTGAAATGGAACACATGAACACTGATATCCTAGGCATTGTTGTTGTTAGGTGGCATCAAGTCAACACTGACTCATAGCAACCCTATGCACAACACACTGAAACACTGCCTGGTCCCACACTAGGTTCACAGTTGCTGCTAAGCCTAAAGACCACAGCTGCTACCATTATGCTAACCCATCTCGTTGGGGATCTTCCTTTTTCTCCAATCCTCCACTTTACCAAGCATGATCTCCTTCTCCAGGGACAAGAGCCTCCTGATAATATGTCTGAAGTCTGAGAGACGAAGCCTGGCCATCCTGCCTTCTAAGGAGCATTTTCACTGTACTTCTTCCAATGCAGATTGGTTTGTTCTTTTGGCAGTCCATGGTACTTTTTTCTTTTTTTTTTTTAAATTAGTCCATGGTACTTTTAATATTCTCCTTCAACACCATAGCTCAAATGCATAAATTCTTCTGTGGTTTTCCTTATTAACTGTTCAACTTTTATATGCATATGAAGTTATTCAAAATGCCGTGGCTTGGATCAGCCGCACCTTAGTCCTCAAAATGATATCTTTGCTCATAAACACTTTAAAAAGGTCTTGTACAGTAGATTTGCATAATACAATACATCATTTAATTTCTTAACTGCTGCGTCCATGATGTTGATAGTTGATATGAGCAAAATGAAGTCTTTGACAACTTCAATCTTTTCTCCACTTACATGGATATTGTTTATTGGTCCAGTGATGCACTGAAATGGAATGGTATTAGCCATTTTGAATCTGCCAATCACATGTTTTACTATGTCAGAAATGACAACCTGAAGAGGAATAAACTTGACTACTATCCCATCATCAAGTTGCCTCTGTGTACTGAGTCAGCCATAAAGGAGATTGAAGATAACAACACACTAGTGCTCACTGGGTATGTCAAGGTAACCAAGCACCAGATCAGAAAGGCTGTCAAGAAGCTCTATGACACTCACGTAACCAAGGTCAACCACTGGGTCAGGTTTATGTTCAATTGGCTCCTGACTATAATGCTTTGAATGTTACCAACAAAATTTGGATTATCTAAACTGAGTCCAGCTGAGTAATTCTAAAAATAAATTTTTCAATTAAAAATAAAGACAGAGAGAGAAAGCAAACGGTCATTAAGAAAACTAAAAAAAAAAAAAAGGAAGACCAAAATGGATGTCAGAACAGACTGAAACTTGATCTCCAGCTTAGAGATGCTACAGCAAATGGTAGAAGTGAGGAGGTAAAGGAGCTAAACAGAACATTTCAAAGGGTAGCTCAAGAAAACAAAATCAAATGATATAAAGTAATGTACAAAAACCTGCAGTTAGAAAATCAAAAGGAAGAACACGTTCAGCATTTCTCAGGCTGAGGGAACTGAAGAAAAACTTCAAACCTCCACTTGCAATATTGACAGATTCTATAGGAGTACTGATGTATACCGCGGATTAATGTGCTAGACTGCAAAGTCAGCTTGAACCTCAAGGTTGGATGTTCAAGCGCACCAGCCACTACTTGGAAACCCCATATAGGGACGCTATGGAACAGAAACAACTCAATGGCACTTAGCAACAAAAACAGGCAAAATACTGAATGAAGTGGAGAGCATCAAGAGAAGATGGAAAGAATATACAGGGTCACTGTATGAAAAAGAAATGGTACACAAACAAAAGTAGACAAAATAGATGATTGGGGCATAACAAAACTTATGTCCATCAAAAGATTTCACCAAAAGAGTAAAAAGGGGGCCCACAGAACAGGAAAAAAATTGTTTGCAATGACACATTAGATAAGGGACTAATTTCTAAAATATATAGGAACCTGCAACACGTCTAAAAGAAAAGGGCAAATAATCTAATTAAAACTGAGCACAGGCCATAAACAGACACTTCATCAAGGGAGAAATCCAGGCAGCCAAACAAAAGAAATGTTCACAATCACTAACCATTAAAGAGCTGCAAATCAAAACAACAATGAG
>NW_006408774.1:155002-163845 GCF_000296735.1 Chrysochloris asiatica
TGTTAAGTGCTGTCAAGTCCATTCTGACTCATAGGGACCCTGGATAGGGCTTCAGAGGAGAGGTTGGCGACCTTGAACTGCTGACCTTGTGGTAAAATCGACTTTGCAGTCCAGCACATTAACCCAGAGCGCCACACCATGGCTCCACATACATGAAGTTAGGAAGGCAAAAACGAGTAAGAGATATGCCTCATCCAGAAGTGAGTCACAGTCTTTAGGTGGAGAAACACAAGCAAAGAGGTTGAAACCAATACAGGGCTACAGAGCCTCAAAATGAGAGACACAGGGAGGTATGCAAGGGTTAACGGGGATAGATGTAAACAGTGTTATACATGCTACCCTAAAACAACAATGTTCTGCAGGGAGCTACATGGACAGATATCTAGGCTGAATGGGTATAGGAGGAAAGGAGAGAGTATATGCACAAATACATAAAAGTTAGAACGGGGATATTTGCAAATGGGTATTTACCTTTGCTGCAAACACACCTATGAATGTGGTGGAGCTTACTGTAGGCAAAATGATGAAAACCTCTTAGATACTATCCAATGTCTTAAGGCAATGAGTAGCTGGTAATGAGGGTCCAAGGACCACAGTCTCAGGGAACACGATGGTCAACTGGCATCACATAGTCCACAAAGAAAATGTTCTATATCCTAATTTGGTGAGTAGCATCTGGTATCCTAAAAGCTCATGAGCAGCCATCTAAGGTGCAACCATTGGTTTCTCCATATGCGTAAGAGGGAAGACTGATGAAAATTGAAGATGCTAGGAAGTAACTAATCCAATGGACTAATGAAGCATTTGAACATCAGTCACCACAACTCTTAGGCCAGAAGAACTAGATGGTGCTTAACACTACCAACTACTCTGAAAGGGATCACATTAGAAGGTCCCAGATAGAGTGGGTGAACAAAACTCAAAATCACAAAAAAATTTTTTAAAAGATCAACCTTACTGATCAGAAAGAGACTAAAGGAATCAGACACTAAAGCCCTTGACCACTATTTGGGTCCGGAAAAGAATTCACCCTTGTGGCCCAATTTTTAGCCAAGTAGAAGATAAGTATATATGGGGGAAAACACTAGTAATGCACGGTCACCATGGAATGCTCAATCATTCAAGATCACAAGGGCAATAATTACCTAAGGACAAAGTTGAAAAGGGATGGGAAGGAGGTGGAATTGAAACAGAAAGCAAAGGGAAGAAGTGAGAAAACTATTGTTTTATGGGGTGGATTGTTATCACTGAGACGAAAGAACGTGTAGGATTCGATGGGTGTAAAACTGATGATCTTACCTGCACACCTTCACTCAAGTCACAATCAAAACTTAAAAAAAAAAAAAAAAAAAAAAAGATTTTCTAACTCAATTCATTACAACAATTTTATAACAATTGCCTCAAATATACAGGAAAGTTGGACAGTGAATAAGGAAGACAGTACAAGAATTGATGCATGGGCTCTCTCTCTCAGGTCCTCGCTTCCAACATGACAAAGAAAAGGAGAAACAACGGTCATGCCAACAAGGGCCGTGGCCACATGCAGCCTATTCACTGCATGAACTGTGCCCGCTGCGTGCCCAAAGACAAGGCCATTAAGAAGTTCGTAATTCAAAACATAGTAGAGGCTGCAGCCATCAGGGATATTTCTGAAGCGAGTGTCTTTGATGCATACGTGCTTCCCAAGCTGTGTGTGAAACTCCATTATTGTGTGAGCTGCGCCATTCCCAGCAAGGTGGTCAGGAACCACTCTCGTGCAGCTCGGAAGGACCGAACACCCTCATCCCGATTTAGACCTGCAGGTGCTGCCCCCACAACTACCACCAAAGTCCATGTAAAAAATTCAGCCCTTAAAAAGTTGATGTAAAACTAACCTGCAAGAAAATAAAATAAAAATTACACTTCTTTGTGGCAAAAAGGAAAAAGAATTGATGCATGGGAGTTATGGTGTTGGAGAAGAATATTCAAAGTACCATGGATGGCCAGAACAAAGAGATCTGTGTTGGAAGAAGTACACCCTAGAATGCTCCTTAAAAGCAAGGATGGCAAGACTTTGTCTCTCATGCTTCCGACACATCATCAGGAAGAACGAGTCTCTAGAAAAAGGCATTATGCTACATAATGTGGACGGTCAAAGAAAAAGAGGAAGACCCCCCAACCAGATGGAGTGGCAGCAGCAACGAACTCAAGCTTAACCACAGTTGTGAGGATGGCACGAGATTGGTGGCACTGAAGGATAAACACTGGACCGCAAGGTCGGCTGAACCACAAGGTGGCAGTTCAAACCCACCAATCACTCCTCAAAAACCCTACATAGGGTCTCTATTAGTTTGAACCAACTCAACTGGCACTTAACAACAGCAATCATAACAAAGATAAGATAGGCAGAAATCATATAAGCAGATTGTTATCATCAAAATACTTATACAATCCCCCAAAACAATCAAGCCGACCAACCCCCAAACTTCTTGGTTTAATAAGTTCTGTTGTTGTTAGGGGCCTTCACAGGTTACCCTATGCACAACAGAACAAGACACCGCCCAGGCTTCCACGTAACAACAACAATACATGGCTACTGAGGAGTTCTGGTGTGGCGTCACACAATGAGCACTGGACTGCTAACCGCAAGGTGGGCGGCTCCCTAGAAACTCTTTATCAGTTATAACTGACTCCACTGGCACGTAACAAAAACAAATGGCTAATGATCACAAACATTTCTTCATATATTTGTTAGATGCCTGGCTATTTGGTGAGGTGTCTGTTCATACCTGCCACCTTTTTTTTTTTTTTTTAAAGTTATCCACTTATCACAGATATGTTTAAACATGTTTTTTTTTAGTTTTGATTGGGAATTGAGTGATAATTTACATGGAAGAGCATCAGCTTTACATTCATCATATCGTATTTTGTTTCACTGCAATGACTGCAATCCCCTCCATGCATCATCACTCAACAGCATTTGCTCCAATCCCTCTGTTTTTTGGGGTTTTTTTTAATTGTTGTTTTTTGGATGAAGCACTCAGAAATATATAACCATTCAAATAACCAAACAATATACTCTGTACACTAGACCCCCGGCCACCAGCACATAGCACTTCTCCCTCCTTGAGTCTAGAGTCCCCAACTGCTCTCTCCACTTCATCATCTCTGCCTCCACCTATATTTAAATTAGGTTGTCTTTTTCTTCTAGAGGTGAAGTAGTTTTCTATAAATTTTAGAGATTAATCCCTTGTCTGATATGTCATTGGAAAAAAAAAAAAATTCCAAGTCTGTGGGCTCTCTTTTTACTCTTTTGGCAAAATCTTTTGATGTACATTGTTGTTGTTAAGTGCCGTGGAGTCGGTTTCAACCCATAGCGACTCTGCACAGGGTTTCCGAGGCTGTAAATCTTTACGAGAGCAGAAAGCCTCATCTTTCTCCCACAGAGCAGCTGGTAGTATCGAACTGCTGACCTTGCAGTTCGCAGCCCAATTCGTAACCACTATGCTATTAGTGCCTAATTTTTAGGCGATCCTAAATTTGTGTATTTTTAGTTATATTTGACAATATATTTATGCCATGTATTAGAGCCTTTTAGTTTGTCTGAGGTAGGCTATGTTGAAAAAGTTCAAATGAAATAACAAAATCACTGTAACAACTTTAGGTGAAAACCTGTTTTTCTTATTAATATTATGTAAAACAATCCACTTGCTACTTCCTTCTCCTACAGTAATCAGTTACAATACCAGTCTTAATGCTAACTACACATTTATCTTGAGGATGCTATTCAATCGCTATATCGTGGACTGCTAAAAGAATGAATAAATCAGTCTAAAAAGAAATACAATCAGAATGCTTAGAAGCAGGGATAGGAAAACTTGGAACATGATTATCAAGAAAAGGCTATCATGTTTGGTTAAAAGAACATCATGAGGGTCAGCAAAACTGAAGGAAAGCCTCAGTAAGACAGATTGCCACAACAGCCAAAACAATGGACTCAAAGACATCAACAGTGGCGAAGATAGCGCATCATTCGTTCTAGTATACATAGAATGAGCCCTGCTGTGGCACTGTATGATAAGCACTGGGCTGCTAACCTCAAGTCTGGCGATTCAAACCCACCAGCTGTTCTTGGAAGCTCTATATGAGGGCCCTATGAGATGGAACAAACTCGATAGCACACAACAACAACATACATAGGATTATGTTGTTGTGAAGTGCCATCGAGTAGATTCCAACCCATAACGACCCTGTATAGGTTTCCAAGGAGCCGATGGTGAGTTTGAACCGCCGACCTTTGAGTCATAATTCACTTAACAGCAATTAATAACCACCACCCAACTAATTAAACTTAAAATATCATCAGTGTGCCCTGAAAGTACAGAAGAAGATAAAGCATCATAGAAAGGAGCACCTTTGAGTTCTGTTAAATTCTCTTTCACTCAGATGAGATTTTAAGCACCCTTTAGGAATTATCAGAGCCCTGTTTTAAAAAATAATGTAGAGAATGGGTGGAAAACAAGAAACAAACAAAAAAAACCAACAAGAAATATTACGTACATCTGAAAAAGACACTTGATTAGATACTTTAGAGATTTCTGCTTTGAACAAAAAAGAACCACAAGTATTACAAAAGAAAAATGCTTTCGTTTATAATGTATAAAAACAATGAACTTTTCATATTCTCAAAAGAGCTTTTACAAATGCTTTATAAATTACAAGATCATTTAAGCAAATTGAAAACAATGGTGTAATACTTTGGTATAATGTTATAAATGATGAATTTGATAAAAGTTGATATGAATCTTTTGGAATCAAAATCAGTGTAGATGCTGCTTACTTCATAATTTAACATTTCTATTTTCCAGCCCAATTTTAGAAACCTCCAAAGAATTACAGTATACATAAGCACTTTTCATGTAAATTCCAGCAAGTGTTTCAGGGTGGATATATAATGACCTCTTATATTCCTCTAATGCTGAGAAGAGAAAAAAAAGGCATCTTTTAAAAGTCTTGTGATCATCTTATTGAAAGTATCAGGACAATATTCAACTTGCAATTTACTTGTTTTACTAATACATTTCCACTGAGTTCAGGGAACACAACTTACAGGGTACATTAAAATGTAACCTTTAAACCTCCCAGTGTAAAACATCATTTCCTGGGCAGAGATAGTACTCCAAGAACTATCAGTCACTGTTAAGAATAATATACAGTCAACATTGTTAATGAGTGTTGATGCACTCTTCTCTATGCCCTCATCTGTCATGAAGATTGTTTACAAATCTGAGTTATTAGTCTTTATTTGGGAAAGGATCTGGTTAATATCTTTCAGAGTAGGAATCATTCATCTACCCACTCTATCCTGGAGCGTGATAATTCCTACCCCCAATACAAGTTACTGATAACCACCACCCCTCCACTAACTAAGAAGCTATAAATCAGGAAGAGGGCAGCTCCTATGCAACCCTGTTAATTTCTGTTTACAGCTATGAGACTGAGAATGTGAGCTAGCCAGGGGAGAAACGAGCTCATGGATCAGATAGCAGGACAGTGTAACAGATTAAAGATAGGGTTATAAAACATGAATTGAATTTTCATTTTTTTCAACTTTAAACATTCCGGACTATCCATTTAATTTTCTTTTCAACTTCACCCAAAATTGCTCAATGAAAAACTTGCATTTCAGTGAAAATTTATTGGGTTTTGTTTTGTTTTTAATTAAATGCAAAAATAAAACCTTTGTAAATAAAAAATGCAGGTTTCTAAGATTTTAAAGTAACAAGAAAACCGCAGCCAATTTCCTGAATCTTTTCTATGTTTGTTGTTGTTAAGTGCCCCTGAGCTAACCGACTCATAACAACCCTGTAAAGGTTTCCAAGGAGCAGTTAGTTGGATTTGAACTGCTGACCTTGTGACCCAGTGCTTTACCCCACAGCACCATACCAGGACTCCTTTCTATGTAGCTAACCTACTCTTACCTACGCAGCTACCCTAAAATAATGATAGGAAATTTATAACCTTTTATTACAAACATGAGCCACCATAATAAAAGTTTGATGAATTTCCTAAGACACTCACTCTGATATACATCACAGGGTGGAATTCACATGGCCAGGTGGCCTTGAAGGCCATCTAATAGGATTCACTATGTAAACGTGAATTTTACATAGTGTATTTTAGCCAGTACTAAAATTCACATTTACATGTAAATGTAAACACATAAAATATGTGTTTTTAGGAAATTCATATGTATGTATACACATAAAATATGTGTTTTTGTAAAATTCACATGTATGTATACACATAAAGTATGTGTTTTTCCCCATTAAGAAAGCCATCTTCCCTGAATAACACATCCCGGGCCATAAACAATTCGGCATTTCCATGTATTCAGGTACTGTTCTCAGTGGTAAAGTCCTTAAGTTTCGTGAAGCTTAGATCTTAGTGAGAAAAGACAAGAAAGCTTATCAGATGGCCATGGCAGAGAACTGAACAGACCACATGACCGATAGGGGCTAGGTGGCCAACACAGACTGAGTGGTCAAGTAAGACAACCTTAGATGAGTACTTAAGATGAGATTTAGGAACAGAAAAATATGACAAATATGCCTCATTTCTAACAGGCAAGGGGAGTGGGAAGTACAGAGGATAAAGTCTCCGTGTGGTGTAAGAGTCAGACCATATCGAGCTTTGTAAATTTGAACAGATTTTTCTACGTAGCATGAGGAATACTGGAGAGTTGTAGCGAAAGAGCCATTTATGAAGATTTGCTATTTAGAGACGAGATTCTAGGGGGGCCAAGCCAGGACCAGAAGGCCAGTTAGGTAATTACAGTAATAGTTTGTGACTTAGACTACAACCCAGCTCCACCCAGGGCCATCAGGTGGTTCCAAATCACAGCAACCGTGAATAAAGTTTCCAAGGAGCAGCTAGTGGGTTTAAACTGTCAATCTTGCAGCTAGCAGTCCAGTGCTTATCCTACAGTACCACACCAGGAATTCATAAGTCCTTTGTTGTTATTTTTAAGTGCCATTGAGTCAGTTCTAACTCATAGGGACCTGTATAGGGTTCCCAAGGAGCAGCTGGTGGATTTGAACCACTAACCTTGCAGTTCAGACCTACTTTGCAGTCCCTGTTGTTGTTGTTGTTGTTGTTGTTAAGTGCTTTTGAGTTGGTTCCAACTCATAGCAACCCTGTTGAGGTTTTCCCAGTAGCAGCTGGTGAGTGTGAACCTCCGACCTTGCAGTTCAAACTGAACTTGAGGTCCAGTGCTGGGAGCCACACCAGGACTCTCTAAGACATAAATTGAAGACCCTTAGCCTCCAAAGGAGTCCAGGTATGGCGCTGCTCCTCAGAAATCCTATACAAGGTCACTATGAACCGACTGCACAGCACTGAACAACAACAGCCTCTGTAGCACAGGCTCTGGTAAATGAGAATGCCCCAGTGCTGGGAGAACACGATTTACAGGGAGGGCCAGGACACCTGATAGTGCAAAACCTGTGAATGCTAGAACCTGTATAAGGCAGAAGTCTGTCAGGAAAGGAAAACTCAAGTATTTCCCACAAAAACAAGCAATAGAACAGTGATAAGACTGCACCTTGTCAAGATGGAAAAAACCTGGGAGAAAAAAAGCGTGCAGTCCCAAATTCTGGCTCTCACGGGTTTCACTGGTTTGGGTCTCTTTGTCTTGCCGAATTGGCCTTCTATGGTTCTGTGGCTCCATCTGTAGCCTGCGGGACATCTCACTCCATAGGGAGCGGCAGGGATTATCAGACTCCCGTGAAGCTTCAGTGATAAACACAAAGCAAGTATACCTAATTTCCCCTCTACCCTGTTTTGAAAGCTGCCAACCAAAACTTTATTCTTACCTCAAGAAGTTAGGCTTTCCATAGAGATTTAGGCATAATTTTATTTATTAATTTCAACATCCAAGCAGAGCAAAAGAATAGCAATTAAAAGTTAAAGCTGGTTGAAAATAAAATTAAATTAAACTGTGGGCTAACAGGTCCCTATTCATCCTTGCTGTTGTAGTTAAGTGCCATTGAGTTGGTTCCGACTCACAGTGATCCTGTATAGAGTTTCCAAGGAGAGGATGGTGGATTATAATTCAATGTAAAGAAAACAGAAATCCTCACAATCTGGCCAATAAAAAATATCTTGATAAACGGAGAAAAGACTGAAGTTGTCAAAAACTTCATTTTGCTTAGATCCACAATTGACATACATACAAACAGCAGTCAAGAAATCCAACATTGTATGGCATTCAGCAAATTTGCTGCAAGAGACCTCTTTAAAACGTTAAAGAGCAAAGATGTTACTTTAAGGACTAAGGCACACCTGATCCAAGCCATGGTATTTTCAACTGCCTCATAATGCATATGAAATTTGGACAATGAATAAGAAGAACAGAATAGAGAAGAATTAATGCATTTGAATTACAGTATTGGTGAAGAATATTAAAATTTACTATGGACTTCCAGAAAAACAAACAAATCTGCATTGGAAGAAAGAAGTACAGCCAGAATGCCCCTTAGAAGGTACAATGGTGAGACTCCAACTCTTGTACTTTAGACATGTTATCAGACCGGACCAGTCCCCGGAGAAGGCCATCATGCTTTAAACATGTTATCAGAATGGACCAGTCCCCGGAGAAGGCCATCATGCTTTAGACATGTTATCAGAGGACCAGTCCCCGGAGAAGGCCATCATGCTTTAGACATGTTATCAGAGGACCAGTCCCCGGAGAAGGCCATCATGCTTTAGACATGTTATCAGGAAGGACCAGTCCCCGGAGAAGGCCATCATGCTTTAGACATGTTATCAGAACGGACCAGTCCCCGGAGAAGGCCATCATGCTT
>NW_006408774.1:163945-172872 GCF_000296735.1 Chrysochloris asiatica
GGACCAGTCCCCGGAGAAGGCCATCATGCTTTAGACATGTTATCAGAACGGACCAGTCCCCGGAGAAGGCCATCATGCTTGGGAAAGAGAAAGAGGAAGACCCTCAAACAGGCAGACAGACTTCTGTGCAACTTTCATAACAACAACTGTGAGGACGGCCTAGGGCAGAGTGCTTTGTTTTGTTGTACACAGGGTTGCTATGAGTGGGAACCAACTAGATGGCACCTTGGGTGAACACTTACAGCTGGTACTGAAAACACATTTCTTGGATAAACGACCATGTCTAACTCATGATGCAGTCCTGCCATGCTGCTGTGGGTTAATGCTGGACTGCGAAGGTGCTTTCAGCCAGCTTCTCCTTGGAAACCCTATACAGGGTCACTATGGATCAGAACCGACCCGACGACACTTAACACCAGCAATAGCAACTCATTATCAATCTGGAAGAAAATATGGAATTTTCCAAGAGCTATTTCCTCCAGGACACTTTTGTGAAATCTCTATCTCAGACCCACTAACATACAAAGAAGCCTGTGTGGCACCGTGAGTTAAGCATTGGACTGCTAACTGAAAGGTCAGTAGTTCAAATCCACCAGCTGCTCCATGGGAGAAAGTTGAAGCTGTCCGCTTCTATAAAGATTTACAATCTCGGTAGCCCTAACGACTAGTTCTACTCCATCTGATAAGGTTGGTAGGAGTCAGTCAGAATCAACTAAACAGGAGTGAGCGTGGTTTTGGTTTTGGTAACCGAAAACTCTATATATAGGTCAGTAGGAGTTGGAAGAGACTTGACAACAACTTGTTTTTTTTTTTGGTTTTGGGCAATTTGTAATGCATGTTCATTCAAATTTAAGCTATGGTGGTGGTGGTTCTGTGCCGTGGAGTTGGTTCCGACTCATAGGAACCCTGTACAGGGTTTCTGAGGCTGTAAATCTTTACAGGAGCAGAAAGCCTCATCTTTCTCCCGCGGAACAGCTGGTAGTTTCAAACTGCTGACCTTGAGGTTGGCAGCCCGATTCGTAACCACTACACTACCAGAGCTCCTAATTTAAGCAATAGACAATACTTTTTGAAAGCTAGGATGATTAATAATAATAGTTATTGAATACTTCCTCTGCTTAAGACAACATGTAAAGTCCTTTTCAACATGATTAGAAAGAAATTATTATCCTCATTTCCACTTGAGGAAATTGAGGCTTAGAGATGCAGAGTAACTTGTCTGGCATCCTGCTGTGATTAAGTGAAGAAGCAAAAAATGTGTGTAATCCAACAACCCATGATGGTAACCACTACTCACCATCTCATTTAAAGATCTAAACAAAAATACTAACTAGTGCCTTCCAGTCTTTCAAAATAGAATATAATAATTTGTTTTCAGTATTATGTACTTTTAAATATTATATACTGAAATAAGAGTCCTAGTATGGTGCTACAGAACACTAGACTGCTAGCCACAAGGATGGCAATTCAAACCTACCAGCCGGTGCTTGGAAACACTATACAAGCATGGTCACTATGAGTCGGCAATTAGCAACATACTGAAATCATTTACTTCTACCAATCATTCTGTCTGTTACATTGAAGCAAAGCTCTTCCTCTGCTGGCCACTTCGTTAACTTGATTTAGTTACAATTTATATTGACATAAGAAAACTATTTTTTAGAAATGTTGTTATTGTTAAGTGCAGTGGAGTTGATTCTGAACCACAGCAATCCTGTATAGGGGTTTCCAAGAATCAGCTGGTTGGTCTGAACCACTGACCTTACAGTTCAAACTGACTTTTTGATCCAGCGCATTATCCTGCAGCACCACACCAGGTGTCTTTTATACAAATACAAATCCCTAATTTTTTCTAACATCAGACTAGCCTCTCTGCTCAGCTCAAATTTGTGAGACTATACCATATGTTATTAAAAAGCTAATGATCTTATAACTTACTAATTAAGAGCTAAGTGTGGAACAAATTCACACACATACTCACAATTTGTATAGAAATGTAAGTTCTCTTTCACCCTCTCCTTCAACTAAGCTTTGACTCAGGTTCAGCTAAGTTGACTAAGGTTACCAACATATTCACAGCCTACATGCACTTCTGTTCAACATATGCTTTCTATTCCAAGTTGCCAAGAATCAAGGTTGACAAAAAGCGTACTGAGACAGAATGTGACTATGTTTAGACAATGAAGAAAATAATCTAGTTTCATATGCTTTTCCATCAGGTTTGCCCTGCTTTGCCTTTAACAAATGTGTAGAGTCTTTGTTCATTCCATTGCTTTTTAATATAATAATATCCTCAAAATGGAGAGTATCTAATACTATACTATACTAACGCACCATCAATTTGGAAATACAAAATATAAAATATTCAGGAGACTTAGAGGTAAAGCCCTAATAGCCTTAACTACGGAAGGATCTTTCATTACATGATCATATGAAATTGGGCCAGGGACCGATTATGTGGTAAATAATATCCAGGGAAACGTCCATCTATAATCTCTTCATTTTACATCTACAACATTCTGTGTGACTGCATGCTCTGTTACACGATCCTGTTCTGAAAGAGAGTATTATAAATACATACAAGAAAGGGGTTACAGCTAAGCCCACAGTGAAAACACTTTTGACTTTTATGCTATTAAATTCTCAAACATAACACTGCATTAATTTTTTTTGCATAAATTCATATAACTTATATAAATATTTGCTTTTAAGACCTGGGAATGGCACCACCAGAGCAGTCCAATAGCCCATCCAGTCTGATATCCTGTGTTTGACAGTGACCAATGTTGGATGCCTCACAGGATAACATAAACACATAACATAATGTATCTAATTATGAGCCACTACACTATTACCCCAGATGGTGGTTAGATTAGATCCGGGAAGAAAGGAAAACACATCCCAGCCCCCAGCCCCCAGCTCTCCTCTCCTCTATAATTTGCAGCACAAATTGAACTGTAATACAAGTCACTGCTTTCTTAGGTAACACAGAACTGAGGCAGAGAGGGTCTCCTAAATGAAAAGTGATACTCAGAACTAAAGCCTGGGCTCATCACAAGCTAGGATTGCTACAGGAATTTTAATACACTCAAAAACACTGAATTCGCTCAGTTAAAAAGCATTATTTTCAAAATAGGTCAACAAAATTAACAACTAAAAGAAGAAGAAAAATACTATGCCTTCTACCCAAGTTTTACCATTTTGTGAGATGTAACACAGTTTTCTAGAAAGTATGATAATATCTGTATTTGCAACTCTTCTGGGAAATGATATCCACACCTGTTTTGTACGGATTTTTGGAGTAAGGCTTGGATTTATTAAATGTGCATCTAAGTGTGCAAAATCACATAATGCAGAAATTTCTTGGTATAGTCCTTCAGGAAGGACTATTTCCTAAACAATTACGGAGAGGAAAAAAAGTATCATACTTTTAAAGACCTTTGGCAAAGAGAATTCTCTAGACAGTATGCTTGGGTATTGATTTAACAATCCTTGTAGTCAGGAAACAATGTCTGACCTAAATCCTCCCTGGTACAATTTGAATTCATTTTCTCTTTTCCTGATCTCTAACAAGGAGAAGAATAGATTATATCACACTATTTCATAAATTTGAAAATCTTTATTAAGCCCTATGCTGAACTGAGTCTTATGATTTTTATATGCAAGATTTCATAGCCCAAAAGACAGGCCTCACAAATTTTGTACCCATCACTTTTACCAAGAATTTTGAAAAGTTTATAGAAAAAGATTCCATTATCTTTTATTTCAGTTGTACACAACCTTTTTAAAGCCTTCTTGTAGACACTTTCTCAAAAATAAATTTAAAAACAAAAGCAACTATGTTTCAGGACAAATGCCAAAAATCAGAAAAGACAGCTTATAAGAGATGTGAGCAAGGAACAATGCATCCAAAATTCCAAGCTGAAACAGCTTCCTTCCCTAGAACACAGGAGCATAAATACAATTGTATCTCTAGAAACCTCTGGGGCAGAGCTGAAGCTGCAGTGCAATATCATAAAATTTGCAGCTGCGTTACTGTTCTTAAATGATCCACGCAGATTCCTTACATCAGGAGAAACCAAAACACAGTCAGAAGTGAACTTACCTTAACAGGAACTGGCCGAAGCAACAGAGCAGTTAGGACAGACAAACACCAAAACAGTTATTGAAAAGACCGTATACACCCCTACGAATTTTCTATTCCAGCCATTTGCTCACTCAAGGGAAGCTGTAAATATTTATCCTTCCAAGAATCACATCTTTTTTTCAGGAATAAAAGTGACAGGCTAGACAAATAAACTTTACTATACATAACTAAGCATTAATAACTTACTTTTATTGCCCACCAAGGCAACCAGTGGCTGTGTTTCTGACTCCTCGCTCACTTTCTTCACCACCGAATACCAATCTTCCAAATTTTCAAAACTTTGGTAATTTGTAATATCATACACCAAGAGGATTCCCTGTCGCAAAAGAGAGAATATTTGAAATGTGCTACTTGAAAAATTATGTTAATACTGATTAGGTTTGAATAATGCTTCTGGCTATGATATCAAACAGTATAAAGATACAAATGTGGAATGTTTATACACGAATTAACTTCAAATCTAAGTCAATTACTAGCACTGATTTATTTCATTCAAGATAAATCCAGCAATTAAGATGCAATGCAAGCTAAGGTACAATTTCATCAAAATTGTGATTTCCCAACTTAATGTAAGAGCTGGTATGTGTTTGATAAACTACAATCAATAGGAGACTATCCCAGAAGAGAAGACGATAAGGTCTAGACTCCTGCTTCTGCCTTCGTCAGGTGACACATTTAAGCTTTCCAATAAATACCCATCTGTTGCTGATCTTCTTAAATATTTTTGAAAATGACAATTCCATAGCATCTCTGGATAATCCATTTCAGTGTTTAACACAATTTTCTTTAAATGGTGTAAGTCAATTTCCTCTCTGGGGCCTTTGTGCATTTGGAGAACAACTTGAAAGTAGCCTCCTTAGAATTCTGCTTCATGGACTTGAAGATAGTTCAGTAACTCCTTTATTGTCTCCTTTCCAGAGTAAACAAACTCAATTCCTTAAACTTCCCTCAAAGGACCTATTTTCTACCCCTTTAATCACTAGTGTTGCCTCTTCCCAGGACATATTCCATCCAGTTTTTTCACATCATCTTTAAAATGAGCAATGCAAAGTTGTACACGATACTGTAATAAGAGTCTGAGCAAAGCCAAATACAACAAAGGGATTGCTTCTTGCCTCTTGTAGATCGTATTCCTTTTAATATATCCCATTATCTTATGGGGGATGAAGGAGAAGTATACACACACACACACACACACACACACACACACAAATCAGCACTACATTCTTGATTTGCATCCAGTTCAAGGTCAAACACTTACTTAATAGAAAACAATGCATACAAATCATTCCAAATAAGTTCAAAGTTATTGGCCCCTAATGATATTTGTGTCTATTTCTAAGCTAATAATTTTTGTACCTACTATGTACCAGATGTTGTTAAGTGCTGTCGAATCAGTTCCAATTCATAGTGACCCTGCATAGGGTTTCCAATGCTATAAATCTTTGCAGGAGCAGAGAGCCTCATCTTTCTCCCACAGACCTGGTGGGCTCAAACTGCTAACCTTGTAGTTCACAGTCCAGCGCTCCTCCTACAGAGCCACAATGATCCCAGTTTTACTAATAAATGAAATTAAAGTAAGCAAAGTCACGCAGCAAGGTAAGTAACAGAGCTAGAACTTGAATTAAGGACTGAGGGGCTGTAAAAGTCCATTCATTCATTCCACAAATACTTGTCTGCCAAGCATTGTGAGGGTGTTAGGGATAAAAGATCCAGCTCTCACTGAACTCACTGTCGTGTAGCAAAGGCCTCATAGAAACAAAACGCTGGTAAATACTTATTAACTGGCTCAGGGCATGGCAGGGGTCGGGGGGTGATTTGACGTGTGTGATTGTCAATTTCCGTAATGGAAATACTCCCTTGTGGCCTCTTTCAAACTACCAATGTAAAGCCACTGAACACAGAGTTGGGTAGCACACCAAATCTACTCTACAGCTACAAGAGACGGAAATAACATCAAGAATACAGTCAAATACGTAGTACGTAATACATTTCGAACAAGTAATACCTTTGTCTTTAAAAGACTATGTGTTTGAATTTATATCATTTAATTTTTAATTCCATTTTCATTTAACAACTGGGACACAGAAATTCCTTAAAATGTAACAATTGACTCTCCTTCATAAGCATGCAGCTAATGTGACCTCCTAGTAGTACTATGCTATATTTTATTAAACCACATGGGTCCCCAAGTCATTCGCTTTTCTAAGTCTCAGGTTTCTTGGCTCTAAAATTAGATCAAGTTAAATAGTCCCTCTAATTCCTCTCATCTTAAAATATTCTCTAACTTTTATACAAAATCACTTATTCAATTCATTTTGATAATTTAAAACATCTCATTTTGTGATTAAGACATCTATTTTTGTCATTTTCCTAATATCCTTTCAAATAATTCTCATTACAGAATTATCTGGAACAATGAGACTAATCTAACTTTCCTTACTAGGAATAACATTCCAGAGATGACCTCTGAAGAAAACGCATCTTCCATCTGTTGATCACACCTCTGCAATGTTATACAGTATTTGAAACAACCACACTGTCCCAGTGGGGTATAGTCCTGAACCCAGGCCACCCTCTAGTGATCTTCAGCAATGCTTCTGTTATCTCACCTGTAAGATTCCTGTTCTGCCAGAGAACTGAGTAAGTGAAGTAGTAGGAGACTTTGTCAAAAACTATGGAAATACATATTTGTTAAAAATTGGTATTTGGCGTTAGAAGCTGTGCGGAGCTGGTGTGGGGTGCTTCGTGTCTCAGCTACTCTGAAAGCAGTGCATTCAGCAAGGCTGCCACGGAGCCTCTGTAAAAAAGGCCCAAGAGGTTCACAGCTTCAAATGAAGTGCATCGTGCGGCAACTGGAGCCAGAAGTCATGAGCGACAGCAGCGAGCAGAACTACCGGGAGCGGGTTAATGTCGAACAAGGAAAATGCAGAAGTCGCCATTTGACAAGTTTTATAAATGAGTATTTGAAGCTCAGGAATAAGTGAAGCTGAAATTTGAAAAAATGAAAGAAAGAATGCATGCTAATTATCAGACCAGAAGTCCCATTTGTAGAATACAAAGCAATTTGTGTGATGTGGGGAAGATGAAAGAAGTCAGAATATGAAACGGAAGAATGAAGAAAAGAAATAAAAATGAAGTTAAGATAAGAAGTAATCAGGAATAAGAAATCACTACCCTAAGAATCCCCTTCTGCTTCCAGAAGTGGAAGTGCTCATGGATCTAGGAAATCTGCAAGGCATACCCCTGCAAAGTCTCGCTCCAAGGAAGATTCCAGGTGTTCCAGATCAAAGTCCAGGTCCAGATCTGAATCTAGGTCTAGATCCAGAAGTTCTCAAAGACATTATATAAGGTTATGTTCTCGATCGCATCTTGGTCACGCACCCATTGATGATCCCGTAGCAGGTCTTATAGTCGAGATTATCGTAGAAGGTATAGCCACAGTTATTCTCCGACGTCTACTCTCAGGCGTCACATTGGGAATTGGACAAATCCTGATTCCAACTGTTATCTTGGAGTATTTGATTTGAGGGTATATACCACAGAGCAAGAGCTAGAAGTGTTCTCTAAGTATGGCCCAAATGCTGATATGTCCATTGTACATGACCAGCAGTCTATTCAAGAGGATTTGCATTTATATATTTAGAAAATGTAGATGATGCTACGGAAGCTAAAGGGCGTGCCAATGGAATGGAGCTTGATAGTCTAGGATCAGAGTTGATTTCTCCATAACAAAAAAGCCACATACTCCAACACACGAAATTTATATGGGGAGACTTACCTATGGCATGCGCACAGATCTACTCGAAATTTAAAGTGACAGTTTCCACTTAAAACCAAACGGCCACCACTCGTCTGTCAGTTTGTCATACTGTGGTGGCTTGTGAGTTGCTGTGATTCTGGAAGCTATGCCATGGGTATTTTAAATACCAGCAAGGTCACCCATGGTGGACAGGTTTCAGATGAGCTTTCAGACAAAGACAGACTAGGAAGAAAGAGTGACAAACTACTTCTGAATATTTAGTCACTAAAAACCTTATGAATGGCAGAGAAACACTGTCAGATACAGTACCAGAAAATAAGCCGCTCGGGTTGGAAGGCACTCAAAATGCGACTGGTGAAGAGATGCCTTCTCAAAGTAGAGTTGACTGTGATAACACGAATGGAGTAAAGCTTGTGAGAAAAAAGCCCGCAGGATCTTCATTTGCTGGTGGGGCACAACTTAAAATGAAGAGAGACAGCTGTAAACATCCACTGAAAATTGGAACATGGAATATACAAAGTATGAATCTCGGAAAATTGGAAGTTGTCAAAAATGAAATGGAACGCATAAACATAGATATCTTAGCATTAGTGAGCTAAAATGGACTGGTATTCGCCATTTGAAATCTGACAACCATATGGTTTATTATGCCGGGAATGACAAATTGAAAAGGAATGGTGTTGCATTCAACGTCAAATAGAACATAGCCAGATCAGTCATAAGGTACAATGCTGTCTGATAGGACAACGTCAATATACCTATAGGGAAGTTCAGTTAATACCACTATTATTCAAATTTATGAACCAACCGCTAAAGCCAGTGATGATGAAATAGAAGAATTCCATCAACTTCTTCAATCTGAAATTGATCAAACATGCAATCAAGATGTATTGATCATTACTGGTGACTGGAATGCAAAGGTTGGGAGCAAAGAGGAAGGATTAGTAGTTGGAAAATATGGCCTTGGTAATAGAAATGATGCTGGAGAACACATGATAGAATTCTGCAAAATCTATG
>NW_006408774.1:174697-183265 GCF_000296735.1 Chrysochloris asiatica
GGTATTTTCAATAACCTCATATACATGTGACAGCTGGACAGTGAATAATGAATACCGCAGAAGAATTGATGCCTTTGAGTTAATGGTGTTGGAAGAGAATATTGACAGTGCCAAGGACTGCCAAAAGAACCAATAGATCCATGTTGGAAGAAGTGCAGCCAGAGTGCTCCTTGGAGGCCAAGAGGACCAAACTTCATCTCTCATACTTTGGACATATTGTTAGGAGGGACCAGTCGCTGGTGGAAGGTCAGAGAAAAAGAGGAAGACCCCCAACGAGATGGACTGGCCAAGTGGTAGCATCGATGGACTCAAGCGTGGCAACAGTAGTGAGGTTGGTCCAGGATCAGACAGTGTTTCGCTCTGCTGTGCATAAGGTCGCAATGGGTCGGTACCGACTCTATGGCACCTAACAACAACACAACCAATGGCAGCTCACGCTGTGATGATTACTATGACAGAGGATATGATCGTGGATATGATGATGGGGACTATAATAGTAGCTCATACAGAGGAGGAGGATGGAGGGCTGCTCAAGATAAACATCAGATTTACAAAAAGCTGTCACCTTCTCCCTACTACAGTCTTGGAGGATACAGATCCCGTTCCAGATCTCTATCATACTCGACTCGTCGCTATTAAAGCATGAAGTTTGAAGACTTTCTGAAACATGCCCTAGTGTTGAGATGTTGATTGTGGACAATGTTTTTTTATTTTCTCATGTTTAAGAAAGTGAACAGTTCCTAGTGACGTGAGGTGAGATTTATACCTGTGATGATGACTACTTTGGTGGCATTGAAATGCTGTTTTCATTCTGCATTTGTGTAGCTTGGTGCTTTGTTCAAAGTTAAGTGTTTTCAGAAAAGTATGTTTTTGCATGCATTTTTTTACAGTCTAAATTTTGACTGCCGAGAAGTTTTTATTGTACAAAACTTCATTTAAAGGTTTTTCTACTGAATCAGGGTTTTCTGAAGATCATAGACTGTTTGTAAAATGCTACCAAATGGCAAAAAAGTAACAATAAACAGTTTGATTTTTACTTTTCTTTCTAACATATCAATGCTTACCAGCACTGTTCAAATTCAGTTGTCAGTATTAAATTTAAAGACAAAAGTTTAAAAAAAAAATTTTTTTAATTGATATTTTCCTATAATTTAAGAGGCTAAAACCTAAAAATCACCTGACCCCAAACTGATCTTGCCTGCAGCTTTGCTGGCCTATTTGGTTTGTTTTCCACACAAAGTTGATGATCAACTCTGCAGCATGATTACACTTGTTTTTATTTTCAGCTCAAAAAGAGAATTCAATAACAAACCAGCTAGTTACCCCAGGATTTCATGATTTTAATTTCATGAAGGTTCGTAACTACAAATGGGGAAAGAGTCAAATTTCCAGGAGTTATTGTCTAATGCTAACTCAGTAACCCTTAATTCGAACTCGGTAACCATTAAGAACTTCATTATCATAGGATGTTGAGTTCATTAAAAAGAAAATTATTTAAGTCTGGCTGAAATCTCCATAACTGGAAGCAGGTTTCTTTTGCACAAAGAGAAGTTCCCCTCAATTTGCAAACTATTTATTAAATCATAAGGCAATAAATAGCATTATTCCTTTGAATTAATATAAGATTTTATTTTAAACCAAAGTAACACACTACATAATTGTAGGGGATGTTTCTTATTATTCTAAGTGTAGCAGAATCACATCCTCAGGGCAACTTTGAGAAAGGTTTCATATTTACAAACAGAACCTAGACCTCTGATGCCTAAACTGTGAGGGTTTTGGAATCCTAATAGATTAAAAACTTGATGCCAACTTGGGACAATACCTGGACATAACAGAACATAAATAAGTAAAACATGGCCACCATCAATAGATGGTATTTTCAATAGCTTCATATGCATGTGAAAGTTGGACAATGACTAAGAAAAACTGTAGGATAATTGATGCATTTGAATTACGGTGTTGAAGAAGAATATTAAAACTACCATGAACTGCAAGAACAAGCAGCAAATCTGTGTTAGAAGTATAGCCAGGACGTTGAAACTTCATCTCTCATACTTCGGCCATATTATCAGGCATGACCAGTCCCCTGGAGCAGGACAACATGTTTAGTAAAATGGAGGGTCTGCAAAAAACAGGAAGACCCCCAACAACATGGACCATCACAGTGGCAACATCAATGGACTCAAGTGTAGCAACTATTGTGAGGATGGCACACAGCATGGCAGTGTTTCATTCTAGTGTTCACAGTGTTGCTTTGAATCGAATCCACCTCAATTACACCTGAGAACAACAACAATCTATCAATAATCAATCCTAGACCAGAGATGTAAGTGTCATCGAGTGGGTTTCAACTCATAGTGACCCTGTATAGGATTTCCAAGGAGTGGCTGGTGAGTTTGAACTGCCAACCTTGTGGTTCAAACCAACCTTACAATCCAGTGTTTATCCTACAGTGCCACATATGCAACAATAATTAAATGCCACTGGACTAAACCAGGGGTCAGTAAACTACGGCACACAGCATAATTCAACCCACAGACTGTAAATATTAATAAACTTTTATTGACACATAGTAAACATCATTCATTTAAATACTGTTAATGGCTGCTTTGTACTAAGTAGCACGGCTGAATAGATGCAAAAGAGACACGTGGCCTGAAAAACTAAAAATATGTACTCTCCAAATTTGTAATCCATTATTTAAACCAATGTATCCCAATATTTTCAGTCACAGACGCCTATCGATCTTCTAGGGCTTATATGACAGAGAAAAGGATAAACAACTTTTTCTTAATTTAGACCCAACAACTCAACATCTATCTATCTGCTCATATACCCATTTCTCAATGTCACTGAATGAATAAACCATGTTTTTGTCCTTACGTTTGTCCAAAACGTTTTTTGTTTTGTTTTTTTTTAAAAAGCTGTTCTTGTATACTAAGTGAAGGCTTATAGAACAGATCACCATTTTGACAATCAGCAGATCACAATACCCTCCATGCACCCTTAGACAACAGCACATACCTTTATTACCTTTTTAATTTTGATGTACACATACCACATTATAAATGTATATTTGTTTAAATGTCTGAGGGCACGTTTTGCAAGCCAGCCTTCAGTCCCCAGGCATGCTGTTTTCTCAGTTCGTGGGCCTATGGTCCACTGCTGTTCTGTCTCTCCATGCCATTGCACCACCATCTCTTCTCGTTGCTTTTCTGGTCACGATCCCACACTCGTCTCATGTTCTTCTCTCTTGATGGTCCTAGGGTTCCCGTACCTGAGATGACAGATTAACTGCTCCTCCATTTAGTTGCATCTCTTCTACATTTACAGTTTGGACAATCACCATTAGAGCTGAAAACAAGTACTTGCAAATTGTATCATAACGTCTCATCCCGCTTATTATCATGCCCACCTGGACAGGAGGAAAATGGTTTATCTGGGTTTTGTCCTACTCCCCACGTTATGACACTAAGCACCCTCACGACAGCCAAAGTCATGTTGCCTATCCTTATCAGGCCGGTGTACCAAGGAGGCATGCATTATCTTTGATATAGAGAACGCTCCTCTATTTGGTTGGAATTGTGAGCAGCCTCATCCATAATCAAAGGTCCAGTTGACAGTGGATCCAAGCAGAATGAAATCTTGAATAGCTTCAATCTTTTCTCCATTTATTGGATGTTATTTATTGGACCACTTGTGATGATTTCTGTTTTCTTTATATGGAGGTACAACCCACACTGAGACTTTGGTCTTTGATCTTCACTGTAAGTTTTGTTTTTGTTTTGTCTTGTTTTTTAAGTTTTTATTGAGAATTGAGTGACAGTTTCCATGGGAGAACATCAGCTTTACACTCATCCTATCGTATTTCGTTTCATTGCAATGATTACAATCCCCTCCATTCATCATCATACAACAGTATTTGCTTCTATTCCTTCTGTGTGTTTTTGTTGCGTTTTTGTTGTTGTTGTTGTTGTTGTTGTTTTTGCTTTTGTTTTGGGGGTGTTTTTTTTTCTCTATCTTTGATGTACACCAAAGTACTCAGGAATATAAAATCATTCATAACAACCAAAGGGCAGACCCTGCAAGCCTGCCCCCGCCCCCACTAGCCACCAGCACACAGCCCCTCTCCCTCCTTGAGTCTAGAGTCCCTAGCCGCTTCATTTCTCCACATCATCTCTGCCTCTGTCTCTGGTGTTGCTGCTTCTCCGGATTGGGTCCCACACTCTGCTCTTCTCCTTTGATGGTCCGAGGGTCCTCCACTCTTGGACTGCAAGATCAACCACTCCTCCTTTTGTTACAAAACATCTACCTTGACATTTGCAACAATCGTAATCAGTCCTGATAACAATTACTCACTATTGAACCACAAAAGTCTTATTCCCATCTCCTTTCACCAGCTCTGTCTAGACAGGTTGAAAACCACTCAGTGGAGATTCTACTTTCCCTCGCACCCTCTGAAACTAGACTCCCTCTTGAAAACTTGTAAGCCAATCATTTCATGACTTATAGACCCCCATTTTAGGTAGCCAATGTCTATGTTGCCCATCCTTGTCAACCTTGTGTACAGAGGCGGTGGGAATGATCCTTGCTGTGAAGATTCCTTCCATCTTTTAAGCTACTACATCTACAAGTATAGGTCAAGTTCATCAAACTGTAGCAGATTACACTTTTTCCCCTCTTCTTTCTTCTTCTAGTCAAGTTCTGATCATCCTGCCATTGGAGCTAGGTCAAATAGGTACTATCTGCAAGTATGGTCGTTCTTGTGCATTTCCCCTCACTACGTATCAGCTGGGTGCTTCACTCTCCGCTCTAGTCCTCTGACAATGTCCCTGCCCATGAGCTCAGGAGTCCCCAGATCTCACCATACTCCTGGCCAACTAGGTCTCACTCCAAGTTGACAGAAGTCTATTGAACGTGGTCAGACCCAGTCCACATCTTCATTGCTGTTTTCCCCCCATTTCCCCTTACCGGTAGACCAACGTGGTCGCCAGCAATATTACATGCCTGCTCGTGTATTCCCTTTGAGCTCTGTCTTGGAAGTGGGTTTGCCCTGAAGGGACATGACTGCTTGCCTTGATAAAGCATATACCCCAGTGAACAACAATCAATCAGACTGCCTTTTTTTTTTCTTTTTTTTTTCCCCCTTGCTGGTCTTTCTATCAAGGAGTATCTTCTGTTCTTCTAGCTGCTCCAGACTGATCTGTTTATCTTTTCAACTGGAAATGTCCCACCTCAGAAGATTCTGGATGGGGATCAGAATTCCACCTAAAGTCTTATACACTACAAAGGCTCCACAGGAAGCCTCTTTCACTGGGCAAGTTCTAGCCCCCCTTTTAGGTATTCCCATCAGTTATAGGCTGAAGACGGACTTAAAAGCTTTCTACTGTGATGTTTCTGGCTATCATAAGTATTTTAAGACCTCTATGCTTTCTGCAAGAAAGGTTGTATCACATGCATATAGCAGGTTGTTAGTGAGTCTAGCTAGTCCTGATGCCATATTCTTCTTCATATAATCCAGCTTCTGTGACTGTTTAAATTTGGTGAAAGAATACAGCACATAACTTTCCTACCTTTCCTGACTTGAAATCATTCAGTATCTGCTCAAATAACTGCCTCTTGGTCTACGTACATGTTCCTCATGAGTACAATCAAGGGTTCTAGGATACCCATTCTTTCCAGTGTTATCCATCACTTGTCATGATCCACACATTTGAAAGCCTTTGAGTAGTCAACAAAGCACAGGTAAACATCTTACTGGCATTCTGCTTTCAGACAAGATCCATCTGATGTCAGCAATGATACTCTTATTTTCACAACCACTACTAAATCCAGCTTGAGTTTCTGGCAGCTCCCTGTCAATGCACTATTGCAACCATTTTTGAAAATTAACTTCACAAAAATTTTACTTTTATGTGATAAAATGATATTGTTTGATGATTTCCACATTCCACAGGGACACCTGTCTTTGGAATGGGCACAAACATGGATGTTTTGTAATCAGTTGGCTAGGTAGCTGTCTTCCAAATTTCTTAGCATAAATGAGTGAGGTCCTCCAGTGCTGCATCAGTTTTTTTGAAAGATTTAAGTTTGTATTCCGTTAATTCCTGGAGTCATGCCAATACCTTCAGTACAGTTTGGACATCTTTTTTCAGTATCATCAGTTCTTGATCATAAGCTACCTCTATGAAATGGGTTGAATACTGACCGATTCTTTTTGGTACAATAATTCTGTGCATACCCTTCCATCTTCTTTCATGTTTTCTGCATAAGTCAATATTTTGCCCATACAATCCTTCAACAGTGTAGGTCAAGGAATGAATTTTTTCCTTCAGTTTTTTCAATTTGTGAAATGCTGAGCATGTTCATCCCTTTTGCTTTTCTAACTCCAGGTCTTTGCATATTTCATTTTAATACTTGACTTTATCTTTTTGAGATGCACTTTGAAAGTTTTTGTTTAGCTCTTTTACTTCCATCATTTCTTCCATTTGCTTTAGCATCCTATGATGGAGTGCATGGTTTAGAGTCTCTTTGACATCCTTTTCTTTCTTTCTCTCTCTGTCTCTCTCGATCTCTCTGAGGAGCACCTGATAGATTTTAATCACCAACCTTGAAGTTCAAACCAACCTGTGGTCCAGTATGCATTATCCTGCAGTACCACACAGGGCTCCTATGAGTGGATGGGGACCCTTTTGTCTGCCAAATTTTATGACATCATTCACAAGCTATACAAAATTATCAACTTAAAAATTAGCCTGTTATATTTGGTCAAACAAATATTTGGTCAAACAACATACCTTATTTGCAATCACTTAGATAGAGAAGCTATATCAAGTAAATTCAAAGTTGTTGTTACGTGCCGTTGAGTTGGTTCTAAGTCATAGCATCTCTGTATAGAGTTTCTGAGGAGCTACTGGTGAGCTTGAACCACCAACCTTGTGATTCAAACTGACCTTGCAGTCCAGTATATTAACCCACAGTACCACAGCAGAACTCTAAAACTATACAAGACTCTAAAGGTCAGCAGTTAAAACCCATTCACTAGTCCTTGGAAACCCTACACAGGGTTGCTCTGTGTCCGAACCGACTCGATGGCACTTAACAACAACAACAAATGCTGGGGTTGGCTAGCTTTGCCCTCCATATAGGCTTAAAAGGCACTAGCTCAGAAGCAGAGATGGAAGTCCCCAGGACCATAAAGAAAGAAGAGCATGAGTGAAGGGTGAGAAAGTGCGACAGCAGAAGTGATGGTAGGTGATGGCATGGAGAGACAGCAGCTTTGAGCTCTAAGCCTATGGACTCAGTAAAGCTGAGTGCCTATGGGGACGAAACTGGCATGAAGAAGGTGTCCTTTGGATTCACAGACTTGCTAGAAGAACTTAGTAACATGTGGTCGAGCAAGGTAAAGGCCAAGGAACCAATGGCTGAGAGGCTGAAGTCAAGAGTGAGGCATTCCTGACTGAAGAAATGCTGCAACCTGAGCTGGTATTGATCCTGAATTGTACCCTGTTTACTTTTGTACTAAACCTCATAACGGTGAGTATTGTTATAAGTTCTATGACACCATTACAATGGATTATCCAACCCAGATGTGAAACAAAGACTTCTGTGGTGTCATAATAGGGTAAAGAAGTTTGTAAGGTGGAAGCATGTCTGACCTCTGTTTCATAGGAATTTTCTTTAGAATGATTTTGAATTTGATTCTCTTTCCCCCTTGTGAAGTGAGGGAAAGTCAGACATCCTTCTCACATGGTTCCAGCAAGCCTAAACTTGTATATGAGCAATTGTTGGTCTGCAGTCTGCCCTGATCTTATTTTAGCTGAAGATACTGAGCTTTTCAACTATTTCTTCCCAGAAATGCAATTTGATTCCTATATATTCCATCTGGTAAGTTCCATGTGTATAAATAACTTTTATTTTGATTTAAAAAAGTATTTACAATGAATTTGGTCTTACAAAATTCTATGATTAAACCTCCAGCATCATTTCTACCATCAAGGCCATTATATTTTCCAACTACTGATCATTTCTCTTTATTTCTAACCTTTGCATTCCAATCATCAATCACCAAGATCAATACATCCTGATTGCATGTGTGATCAATTTCAGACTAAGGAAGGTGGTAGAATTCTTCAACCTCATTACCACCAGCAGTTTTAGTGGCTGGTGTGTAAATGTTACTATAAGTGGTATTAACTGGTCTTCCTTGTAGGTATATGGATATTATCCTATCACAGACAACACTATATTTCGAGACAAATCTTGTAATATTCTTTTTGATGATGACTGTGACACCATTACTCTGGAATTTGTCATTCCTGGCACAGTAAACCATTTGACTGTCAGGTTCAAAAGGGCCAGTGACTGTTCATTTGAGCTCATAATGCCTAGGATATGGATCTTTATGCATTCCATTTGTTTTTGACAACTTCTAATTTAACTATACTTATACTAAATGTTTTAAAATTGGGAAAGGTATGAGACAGGGTTGTGTTCTTTCACCATACTTGTTCAATATGTATGCTGAGCAAATAATACAAGAAGCTGGGTTCTATGAAGGAAAAC
>NW_006408774.1:184945-186124 GCF_000296735.1 Chrysochloris asiatica
AGACATATTGTTCAGGAGAGACCAGTCACTGGAGAAGGATATCATGTTTGGTAAGGTGGAGGGTCAGAGAAAAAGAGGAAGACCCCCAGTGAGATGGGCTGGCAAACTGGCAGCATCAATGGGCTCAAGTATGGCAACAATTATGAGGTTGGCCCAGGACCGGGCAGTGCTTAGTTCTGTTGTGCATAGGGTCACTAAGAGTCAGTACTGACTCAATGGCACCTAACAACAACAACACAACACCTGCCATCGAGTCAACTCCAACTCATAGTAAAGTTATAGGGTTTCCAAGGCCATATTTTTTACAGAAGCAAATTTCAACATATTTCTCCTGCAAATAGTAAGTTCAAGGTGCTGATCTTTGGGTTAGCAGTCAACTGTTTAAGGAGTGCACCACTAGGGTCCCTAACTCTACCTGCACATATGGCAAACCGATTACAGATTTTTCCGGATCTATCTTAAATCTCTAGGGCCCAATACTGACTCCCAAATGTCAAAACCTCTACTCACCTATTCAGGAGCCTATAAGAGGAGCATCCACAAAGCCCTGAGTCTTTTAAACATCAGTCAATCCAGAAATCTTCTAACTGCTTCCAGAAAACTATCGATTCTTCCCATCTACAAGAAAGTACAACTCCCTCAGAAATGCAATTCATCTTGACAATTACTGCAGTATGAGAATCATCTACTTGGTCACTACGGGAGCTAATTTCTTTGGTCTTCAACTGCTTCTCTTCTTTCCAAATCTTTTTACCAGGACCTTTGGAAATCAGACTTCCAGTTTAAAAAATCCTTCTATATCTTCAAATTTTTCAATAAAAAAATCTCATTTTCTATACTTTACTAAAGCTTCCAATTCCAAGAAAACACAGCCACTCCTCCATCCTCTCGCAGTGCATACGTTTCAGGTAAACATGTATGCTTTTGAAAGTGTAACGCTCACTCTAGTGGAAGTGCAAACTGACACTGTTTAACTAAGTTACTAAGGAGCTCTGGTAGTGTAGTGCTTACAAATCAGGCTGCAAACCTTAAGGTCAGCAGTTTGAAACTACCAGCGGTTCTACCGGAGAAAGATGAGGGTTTCTGTTCCCATAAAGATTTAGACCCTCGGAAACCCTGTACAGGGTCGCTATGAGTTGGAACCAACTCCACAGCACTTAACAACAACCCTTGTTATTG
>NW_006408774.1:188051-188630 GCF_000296735.1 Chrysochloris asiatica
TTCTTGAAGCCAAACATAAAAGATTATATTTTGATCGATTACTTATTTACAAGGCTAAAAATATGCAAAACTGACCTTTGCTGATACCAATCAGAACAGTGGCTACCTTTGTGGGGCAGGAGGGATGAGGAGAAAGAGGAAGGATGTTTCTGGAGCTTAGATATAATGTTCTGCATCTTGAGAAAGGAAATGGTCACTCCGGTACATTTACTATATAAGAATTTGTTAAGCCGTACATTTAGAATCTGTGTGTTTCGCTGAGTACATGATACATTTGGATTTAAAAGTTTACTTTAAAAAAACAATGTGTTCTCCTTGATGTTTCATGTCATTCGACCAGAATATTCAGATTATCTCTCCCCCACCCCCCACCCACATCACTTCCCATCTTTCACTGTGGTAATCAATCCTCGTGCACGTGGCTCACAGTCTCTCTCTACATGAAGCCTTGCCATGGCCCTGAATGAAATCAGTACCTAGGTGGGACACTGGGACACATCCTAGTCTCAGAGGTATCCACTTCATTTGCAGTGAGTTAGTTAATCTCAGGAATCCTGGTGTGGCACTGTGGGCTAATGC
>NW_006408774.1:189317-190649 GCF_000296735.1 Chrysochloris asiatica
TCACAACAATGTTTGAGCCCAATGTTGCTGCCACCGTGCTAATCCATTTTGTAGAGGCTCTTCCTCTTTTTCGATGACCCTCCATCTTATCAAACATGATGTCCTTCTCCAGGGAATGGGCCTTCATGACACATTCAACATAAGAGAGATGTACTCTCACCATTTTCTCTTCCAAGACGCAATCCAGCCATACTTTCTGCAAAACAGATTTGTTCATTCTCCCAGCAGTGCCCGGTATAATTAATATTCTTAAACAACACCTTAATTCAAATGCATCAATTCTTGTCCAGTCTTCCCTACTCATTGTCCAGCTTTCGCATTCATATAAGGTATTGAATACCATGACTTGGGTTGTTGTTGTCATTAGGTACCAACAAGTAAGTACAGACTCCTGGCGACCTTATGCACAACACAACAAAACACTGCCCAGTCCTGTGCCAACCTCACAGTTATTGTTACATTTGAGCCCATTACTCCTGCCATTGCACCAGTTCATCTTATTGGTCTTAAAAAATTATATCATGTGATCTTCAGCATTATTTATAGCACCCAGGCCATATTTTCCAACTCTTCCATAGTTCCTGTTTCCAACCTTCGCATTCCAATCACCAATATTTATCAAAAGATCTTGATTGCATATTTGATCAATTTCAGACTAAAGACATTGGAAGAATTTTTCAATTTCATTATCACAGGCTTTAATGCTTGGTGCATAAGTTTGAATAATAGTGATACTAATTGGTCTTCCTTCCATATAGGCTTATGAATATTATCCTATCACAGACAGCATTGTACTTCAAGACAGATGTTGATATGTTCTTATTGAAGATGAATGAGATACCATTCCTCTTCAATTTGTCATTCTAGGCATAGTAAACCATGTGACTTTCAGATTCAAAAGTGGCCAATACGAGTCCATTTCAGATCACTAATGCCTTGGATGTCAATGTTTACCCTTTCCATTTCATTTTTGACAATTTCCAATTTTCCTAGATTCATAATTAGTACAGTACATGTTCCGATTATTAATGGATGTTTATAGCCATTTCTCTTTATTTTGAGTTGTGCCCCAACAGAAAGCAAAGGCCCCGAGGGCTTTGTTCCATTAGCATCATGATGAAGAGGCATCTCTTGCCCAGGAGTATTCTGGGCACCTTCCAACCTGAGAGGCTCATCTTCCAGCACGATAACTGACAAGATTCTGGTGCTCTTCTGTTGCGGACCGTGTAAGACTGGTCAGAGGTTCAAGGCCCTATAGGCCCGAGTGTAACAAATGAGGCCACTGGCAGTTAATGGCAAATTGCTTTCATCTTAATATTCAGTTATATATAT
>NW_006408774.1:191332-192693 GCF_000296735.1 Chrysochloris asiatica
TGAACCGAACCCCTATGTCGAGGCAGGTCCCCGACACTCTTCTTCATGTTTCAGTACTCAGTAATCTGGTGCTGACAGTTTCCACTCTTATTCATAAGGTTTTTGGTGACTAAATATTCTAAAGTAGTCTGTCTCTCCTTCTTCCAAAGTCTGTCTTCGTCTGGAGGCTCAGCTGAAACCTGTCTACCATGGGTGACCTTGCTAGTATTTAAAATACCCATGGCATAGATTCCAGAATCACAGCAACACACAAACCAACCACAGTATGACATCAAACTGACAGACAAGTGGTAGATTCTGCACTTAGCAATTATATATTTCACCCTCAGGATCCTCAATACTGCAAGTCAAGGCTTGAATTTTTTCTTTAGTTCATTCAGTTTGAGAAATGCTGAGCATGTTCTTCTGTTTTGGTTTTCTAACTCCTGATGTCATTACAAATACCTTTTTTAAACAACATAAAAGACAGCTATCCACATGGCCCTCACCAGATGGAATCTACAGAAATCAAACTGACTACATCTGTGGAAAGAGACAGCAGCCAAAAAATCTTCGCAATATCTTAAGTCTAACGTTTTCACTATCCCTCTTCCCCAACCTCTTGTTCCTGATCCCTCTTATCTTTCAAATGTGAATAGAAATGTCATATCCTCTAAAATGTCATTCCTGAATCCAACAGACTCATCTGAATTACTGCTCAGCATTCCTAGGCACTACACGCTCCCCATCCAAACTGATCACACAGCTAATGAAGTTTATGAGAGTGGGAGTAGATCTATGTACCACCATTTCAACACTAACATCTAACAGACTACTTGAATAAATGGATGAAATTAGACAACACCCAAGTTTGTCATTACAAACTCCTCCCTCAAAGAATTAAGTTTTAGGAACTCCCCTAGTGAGCCACTACCATTAGCAGGTATTTTAAAATAAGCTCAATTTTCTTTTTAATTTTACACAAAGATATCTTTTTGAAAGTGAAAGCGGCAGGGATAGATGAAGAAGCTGTGAGTGGTCAAGTGCACAACTCTGTCACAAATCCTCGTCAGCAGTAAACACAACTACCATAATTAGTAGAGTTTCTCAAAAACGGAAGGATGAATTAAGTGTACAATGAAACTGGTGTGGCCCTACAGGAGAAGCACTGGACTGCTAATCATAAGGATGGCAGTTCAAACCTGCCAGCTTCTACTCAAAAACTCTATATAAGGGTCTCTGTGAGTTGGAACCCACTCATTGGCACTTAACAACAACAAAGATACAAGTCAACATGAGCCCTGGTGGCATAGTAGGTAAAGTGGGCTACTAACTGTAGCACACAGAACCTGCATTTGCTGATGGGCAACAACTTAAAATGA
>NW_006408774.1:195667-224699 GCF_000296735.1 Chrysochloris asiatica
CCGTAGGGTCAACAGTTCAAACCCACCAGCCACTCCTTTGGTTAAAGTTGCAGCTGTTTGCTGCTATAAAGACTGACAGTCTCAGAAACCCTAGTGAGCAGTTCTACTCCGTTCTATAGCGTCACTATAAGTTGGAAGAGACTCTAGGGCAATGGGTTTGGTTTTAGGTCTTTGTACAAGCCAGCACCATTTCTCACCTAGAATAATGTGGTGAACGCCTTTCTGGTCTTCTCATATCTGCTCCTGATTCCTAAAGTTCACTATCCACTAATAAATCAAGCATTTCTTTTAAAATGCAACTGTAATCCTGTCATTTCCCTTGCTTAAAATTCTTTCACTGCTTCCCATTACCCTTACAGTGAAGGAGAAGCACAATGGTTAAGTGCTTGGCTGCTAAGCCAACGGTTGGTAGTTCAAACCCACAACAGCTCCACGGAAGGGAAGGGGGAAGACCGAACAATCTACTCTCGTGAAGATTTCAGCCTAAGAACTATGTGGTAGTTCTACTCTGTCCTATAGGATCTGCAGACATTGCAATCTACAAGACACACACAATAACCACCCTTAGAAAAGCCTTCCCTAAGCCTACCTATCCGGTCCCACTTGACACCACTCTCCTATCCCCGCTTTCAGTCTAACCACTTTGCCTTCTTCTACAGTTTCTGAAAAATGCTAAGCTCTTGTCCGCCTTTGGGCCTCTACACATGCATGCTGTTCTTTGTGATTTTCCAGCTTAAATGTCACTTCCTAAGAGAGGTACTCCCTGACCTCCAGACTAGATTATATTTTCCCACAGCACCATATGGTTCTCTTTCCCTAAGCAGGATCCCACTTCTTCAAAACCTACCTTTTCCACTAGACCAGCTGTTCCTAAAGGCAGTGTGTTATTTTCACTATTACACCCCCAAGACCCAGGCCAGGCCTGATATTCTTGGTAATTATATAGCAGGCACACAAAAATACCAGCTAAATCGTAATAACATGTTTTGGTTTGCTTTTAATCTATGAAGACAATAGTATGATTTTAACAAAGTAAATTTTGTTTATGCTTATTTTTCAAATGTACATGACTGTTTTACTTATTAATATCATTTTTAGAATGGACCTCTAAAAAAGAAATCCAGATTCATGTAGTATGCAGGTACAGTGCAGTGAATTGTTTAATGTCTCTTTTAGTCATAGTTCTTTGTAAGCTCTCACCAAGTGACTTTTTTCTGATAGGTCTATGTAAGAGAAGGTAGGGGAAGATGCTAATGGATCATATGGTTCAACTGTGAGTCATTGTGAACAGGACTAATTCTGATTGGTCAATTTTGCCATCCTGCTGGATTAAATAATTCTAATTATCAGTCCTGGTGTGGCATGGTGGGTTAATGTGCTGGACTGCAAAGTCAGTTTGAACATCAAGATCGGCAGTTCAAGCTCACCAGCTGCTCCTCGGAAACCCTATACAGAGTTGCTATGAGTCAGAATTGACCCAACAGTATCTAACAACAACAACAATTTTAGTAAAGAATTTGAGCCTACTTTAAGGAGAGCAAGTCCTGGGTTATGAACATCTAACAATTCATACTTGTCGTTTTGTTGTTGTGGCTGTTAAGTACCGTGGAGTCAGTTTCGACTCATAGTGACCCTGCACAGGGTTTCCAAGGCTGTAAATCTTTACAGGAGCAGAACGCCTCATCTTTCTCCCACAGAACTGCTGGTAGTTTCGAACTGCTGACCTTGAGGTTGGCAACCCGACTCATAACCACTACGCTATCAGAGCTCCTTGTTGGTAGTGGTCAGGAAATTTACATTACACTAAATGACAAGTTTAGTGTAATGTAAATTTCCTGACAAGTAAGGAGCTCTGGTAGCATAGTGGTTATGAATCAGGCTGTAAACCTTAAAGTCAGCAGTTCGAAACTACCAGCTGTTCCACAGGAGAAAGATGAGGCTTTCTGCTCCCCTAAAGATTTACAGCCTCAGAAACCCTGTGAAGAGTCACTATGAGTCGGAACCAACTCCATGACACATAACACCACTACCACCAACAAGGAAGAGCTGGAGTGGAGTGTGTCCTTTGGAACCCAGGATCCCGGGCACTGAAGCTCTTTGACCCAGGGACAGAATGCTGTGACACCAGAGAAGCAGCAGAGGAACTGCAGGGGAGCAGCAGAACCAGAACCAGAACCAAGAGCCAGTGAGCTTTGAGCTCACAGAGCAAGTAAAGCTGAATGACTTTGGGCAGGAGGCTTGCTGGCAAAGTGGAGTGCCTCCAGGCACTTCATTGGAAGTGCTAGGGCCAAGTGCCTTCAGGCTGAGGCTTATGGTGGAATGGAGTGCCCTTTGGACACTTATCAGCAGCCCTAAAAGAGCTCTGTAGCATTGCCCGAGCAAAGCAGAAGCCAGGTCAAGAACTAAGGGCCAGAGAGAGGCCAGGCAGTAGGCAAGGCTGAGTAGAGGTTGTCCTGACTGGAAGAACTGTGCCCTGAGCATTTCTGACCCTTAACTGTACCTGTCAAATTCCTTAACAAATCCCAGAACTGTGAGTATGAAGGCAGAGTTCTGTGTGGCCACCGCAATGAATTCTCAAAGCCAGCAGAATAAAAGGTACTGGGGGCGGGATGGCTGGTACCATATTTTACAGCGAGTTACAAAAAGAGATCCACTAAGTGGGTCTTTAATTTGCATTTGTAGGTAAGTCAACACAGGTGCATATGTTTCTTATTTGGCCTATGTTAGTGCAAGTAAAGACTCAACATCTTATCAATGACTTAAAAGCTGCACATGTAGTAAGTAAAGGTGGTTGTGGCGAAGAATCTGTTGTGAGAAGTGTTGGTTCAAGCATTTCAAAGTGAAGGTAAATTACATAACATTAAAGGACTAGTATAAATTGTCAGATGTTCATAACCCATGACTTGTTGTACTTACTAGAAGTATGCTCAAATTCTTTATTAAAATTAAATTAGCCATAATTGTTTAATCTTCAAAAGACAATTTTAATAGTATTTAAGAGGTTAACTTTATTGCTCACACACCAACAAAATGCTTTTATTACTTTCCCTTCAAAAGTTTGTTTGCAAACAGGTATAAAAATAAAAGTGTGTCTTGTATGTACATATGTTCCATGGGTAACAAGACAAAAAACTTGATTGGTCTACAGCATATAAAGCTGTCCTATCCAAGTGCAATTCTATCTTTGTACAGCTTTACTGTAACTAATAGACTACACAAATATATACACCCCTTTCATTGTTACTTCAGTAGATAATATTTTTATACGTACTTAGACTATCTGATGGGCAGTGTATTTTCTTCACCACTATTTTCTTGTGCAAATATAAACTACAAGAAGGAACACTAATGCAAGCTAAGTCTGCAAATCTAACATTCAGAGCTAGCAAATATTCACCTAAAAATTTAATAATAGCAAGATAACAGAGAATCTCCAGAAGGCCAGTTTTGAAAACTGTTCTCTCCCCAGCTCCCAAAGCATTTTGTTGCTGGTTAACAAGCAGGTTCATCTGTGTAGGGCACCGGCACACAATAGTAGTTATGTTCCCCTTCACAAATGACTACACTTCATTGAGTTCATGCTCAGTGGGGCAGTGTTTGCTAACCACTTAGATTCCAGGATGGAAGGAGCTACAAAAATGAAACATCCAGTCCTTCTCTGAGGTTTGTTATTAGCCTCTGTTAGCCACAGGTTACAGGGCACTAAACACTATGTACTGTGTGTTTGCTCCTAACCACGATGAAAAATAGTCTATAATGGCTTTCTAAAGACTCCTAAAAATGTTAAGGTCATTTAAAATCTGGGAATTGAACTGGGATATATTTTAATTCTAGAAATCGTTCTTGTCAAAAGACCTCACTTATTTTTTCTTAAGTATCAATTCAATTTGGTTTCAACCAAAACTAGTAAATACACTGAAACTTACTATTGTAGGAGCAGAGAGTAGGGGCCGGAAAAGGTAAAACTTAATCAGTTTTTATTTGAATCCAAATTAATTCTCAGTCTACAAGTAAGCTTCTTCCCAAATGCAAGCAATGCTTTAAAAAAAAAAAAAAATCACTGTTTAATAGACCCATTAGCCCCATTTTACATAATTTTGTCCATAATTCAGAAAGTTAAGGAACATAAAGTAAAATCATAAATAAAACATTAAGCTGATTTCATCAACTTGTCAAAACACTACTTCTGAAAGATTTTACCTTGTAGTATATGTACCAAAATCCGAAGTATGCAGGAGATAAGTGAAATAAAATATCTACAACTCTACCTAAAAAACAAAACCCCTGCCAACAAGTCTATTCTGACTCACAGTGACCCCACAAGAGAGAGCAGAACTGCCCCCAGAGGGTTTACAAAGCTGTAATCTTCATAGAACTAGATTGTCACATCCTTCTGTCCCACAGCAACTGATGGACTCAAAATGGCAGCCTTCTGATTCACAGCCAAGTACTTTAACCACTTATCACCACTGCTCTTTCAACAATTCTACAGGCAATACGGTGTGGCACTGTGGGTTAATGCGTCAGACTGCAAAGCTATTTGAACTGTAAGGTCAGTGGTTCAAGCTCACCCGCTGCTCCTCGGAAACCCTATACAGGGTCGCTATGGGTCAAAACCAACTTGCCGGCACTTAACAACAACAAACAATATAAATTCTCATTAAAGAACAATTAATATGCTATAAAATTATCGTATAATATAAAGCTGGAGTCCTGATGTGGCACTGTGGGATAAAGCATTGGACTTCAAGGTCAGTGGTTCAAATTCACAAGCTGCTCTTTGAAAACCCTATACAGGGTCGCGATGAGTCAGACTACCCTACTCAACAGCTCTTAACAATTAGTAACAACAACACTGTAAAGCTATTAAATGCATTGAAACACTACTAGAGAACTTCTAGGAAGATGGTGATGAGAACAGATCTCCAACGGTAATCCTCCTCCACACGTGAACACGATGACCCACCACTTGTATGTCAGTTTATCGTACTGTGGTGACTTGGTGTTGCTGTGATTCTGGAAGTTATGCCACTGTTTTTTACAAAATCAGCAGGGTCACCCATAGGGATAGGTTCCACTGAGGTTTCAGACTAAAACAGACTAAGAGGAAGGTCAGACATATTACTTCCGAATATTTCATCACCAAAAACCTTATGAATAGCAGTGTAGCACTGCCAGCACCAGAATACTGAATACTGAAACATGATGACGAGCACCTTCTGGTACTGTCAGATATAGTGCCGGAAAACGAGCCCTCACGTTGGAAGGCACTCAAAATAAGAATGGGTTAAGAGCTGCCTCCTCAGAGTTGGCCGAGATAACGCAAATGGAGTTAAGCTTTCGGGACCTTCACTTGCTGATGGGTCACACACAACTCAAAATAAGGAAAAATAGCTATAAATATCCATCCATTAATAATCTAAACAAGGAATATAGGAAGTATGAATCTAGGAAAATTAGAAGTTGTTAAAAATAAATGAAATGCATAAACATCGATATCCTAGGCCTTAGTGAGCTGAAATGGACTAGTATTGGCAATTCTGAACCTGACAATCACATGGTTTACTATGCAGGGAATGACATATTGAAGAGAAATGACATCATATTCATCATCAAAAGGAACACTGCAAAATCTATTTTGAAGTACAACGCTATCTGTGATAGTTCCTTAAGTCTACAATCCATAAGCCTACAAGGAAGATCAGTTAATACAACTATCATTCAAATTTACTCACCAACCACTAAAGTCAGTGACAATGCAATTGAAGAATTCTACCAATTTCTTCCATCTGAAATTGATCAAACATCCGATTGAGATGTACTGATAATGGAGAAAAGGTTGCTGTGGTCTGAGCTAGGGGGTGAAGCTGGCGGAGCAGGAGTATGGGGTGTTATCTGTTTTAGTATGCGGGTGATGGACTAGAGAACAAGATCTCTATCTCTGTAGCATCCTGGAGCAGTCTGAATGCCAGAATGGATAACCATTATCCATTAATTAATTAAATTTGTAATGGCTTGTGTGCTTAGTCACATTTCTACCATCTACATGGCAGCCTCAATTGGCACAGACTTCTGGTACAAATATCGAAGTCCAATTCAAGAAAATTCCAGTGAATTGCACAAAAGCATCTTGGATGATTTCATTAGTGAGGAGGCAGATGAAAAGAGTTATAACGATGCACTTTCCGATATACAGACACAGTGGGATTGTGGAGACGATGTATTACCCTACCCAAAAACGCACACTGGTATAGCCCACCAGAAAGGACATAGTCATTTGATGTGATCACAAAATGCATGAGTTTTACACTAAATGAGCAGTTCATGGAGAAATTTGTTGATCCTGGAAACCACAATAGTGGGACTGATCTACTTCGGACCTATCTTTGGTGTTGCCAGTTCCTTCTACCTGTCAGTCTAGGTTTGGTGTGCTTTGGGGCTCTGAATGGACTTGGTGCTTATATCTGCCAAAGCTTATATACTACCATTGTCGCGGGAATTCTCCATCTTCTTGCAGGTCTATGCACACTAAGCTCCATGAGTTGCTATGTTGCTGGAATTAAACTACTCCATCAGAAACTTGGGCTGCCTGAGAATGTGTCAGGTGAACTTCAACGGTCCTTCTGCCTGGCTTGCATCTCAGCTCCCTTGCAGTATGGTATCTGCTCTCTTCATCTGGGCCACTCACACCAACCACAAAGAGTACACCTTATTGAAGGCATGTCATGTGGCATGAACAGGAGGCTGCCTGCCCTACAGGTGCCATCTGTTATTATCTTCTAGATAACAGTTTCCCCTGCCTCCTCCCCCAATTGGTTTCATTTTTCTCTGGTGATACTATTTTATCCTGAAAATCTATTGTTTATCTAGAAATATACATAAATGCACACACACATAAATAGTTTGTTTTCATCACCACTAAAACTTAAATCATTTACAGTGAAGGATTCCATCATTCAACCAACCCAATCTAGATTCATCATCTAGAGAAAAAAGTACATTGAGACTTGGCACACATCTGTGAAAGAAAAGAGAAACTGATCCAAAGCCAGTTCTGTTATTGTCTTCTAAGACGTTTCAGTAGAAAGTATGTCTGTTCAACTAAAAACTTAAGTGTCTTTGGGAAACCTCTGTAACTTGTTTACTCTGTTGTAGATAGCCAGTCAGGGAAATTATCTAAGAGGCTTTTCCCTAAGCATTGGCATATAGCTTCATCTGAAATGAAATATGGCAGCTATTTATATCTACACAGTTATCTGGCTACAAAAAAAAAATGAAAAATGTAGTGTTTACTTGCAGTTTTAACTTTGTAACTGAAAAAATTCCAATTCATTCAGTACAACAGGGTTAATCTTATTTTTTGTTGTTGTTGTTTTAACCCCCTTAAATAAATATGTCAGTCTTCACTACCACCAAATCATCTTAGACGTTTGTTCCTTTCCTGTTCATGCACAGGCTGATTAAGGGAGTGCTCTCTTTCTAACACTACACTGCGGTCACAGAGTAAAATTCCTTCCCTGTGAGCTACACCAGCTAGCTACCATAAAGAAGGTCCCACCATAATGGCCCTCCAGAGCTAGGAAAACAACTGCATGATCTAAACCTTTGGCTGGTGTTAACCTCCAATTGTGGTCTTTATTTCTTGTGGAAATGATGTGCCTTTCCTTGCCTAAGTACCTTCCTGGTATATCAATACTATTCATTGTGTTCTAATTCAGTCATTTATATATCTATAAATATGTCTATAAACATTGAAAATGTAACTTAGTAATTTCTTACCATATCCTAAATATGTCTTTTTTTAAAAATAAAATTTGAGAAATTCCTAAAAAAAAAAAAAAAAAATGTATTGATCATTACTGGTGATTGGAATGCAAAGGTTGGAAACAAGGAGGAAGGATCAGTAGTTGGAAAATATGGCCTTGGTGATAGAAATGATGCTGGGGATCATATGATGGAATTTTGCAAGACAGATGACTTCTTCACTGTAAATACCTTTTTTAAACAACAAAAAAGACAACTACACACATGGCCCTCACCAGATGGAATACACAGAAATCAAGTTGACTATATCTGAGGAAAGAGACGGTGGAAAAGCTCCATCTCATCAGCTAAAATAAGGCCAGGGCAAACTGTGGAACAGACCACCAACAGCTCATATGCAAGTTCAGATTGAAGTTAAAGAATATTAAAACAAGTCCAGGAGAGCCAAAATAATACCTTGAACATATCACACCTGAATTTAGAGATCATCTGAAGAACAGCTTTGATGCATTAGACATGACACTAATGATCAAAGACCAGAAGAGTTATGAGATTAACAACATCATACAGAAAGAAACCAAAAGTTCATTAAGAAGACAAGAAAGAAGGAAGAGGCCAAAATGGATGTCAGAAGAGACTCTGAAAATTGCTTTCCAATGTAGAAATGCTAAAGCAAATGGAAGAAATGAGGCGGTAAAGGAGCTGAATAGAAAATTTCAAAGGACATCTCAAGAAGACAAAATCAAATATTATAAAGACATGAGCAAAGACCTGAAGTTAGAAAACCAAAAGGGAAGAACTCTCAATCTAAGGGAACCGAAGAAAAATTCAAGCCTTGATTTACAGTATTAAAGGATTCTATGAGGCACTTAAAAACAACAAACGGACAAATTATTGAATGATACAGAAAGCACTAAAAGAAGATGGAAGGAATAAACAAGTCACTGTACTTAAAAGAAATGGTTGATGTTCAACCATTTCAAGAGGTAACATATGATCAAAAGCCAGTATTATGGACTCCAATAGAACTTGAAACTAGAGAGAGAAGAGGAAAGGCTGGGAGACTTGGGAACTCCTGAGCCCCTGGACACTGATCTAGCCAAGGGGGACTAGAGTTAAGTGTAGGTCCAGCTGATACGAAGTTAGGTGAGATACACAAGAACACCCAAACTTGCAGATAGCACACATTTGACTTAGCATTGATAGCTTGATGATCAGAACTCAACCAGCGAAAGATAAAGATATTTGATACAGGAAACAAGTGGAAATTATTATAATTTGATGAACTTGACATATACTTGTGGATGTAGTAGCTCAAAATACCAACTGAGAGGGAAGGAGTCTTCACATCAAGGATCAAACCTATTCCCTTTGTATACAGGGTAGATAGGTATGGGCAACTTAAGACACTGGCTACCTAAAATAGGGGTCGGGAGGCCTGTAAAGGCACAAAGTGACTGGCTTACAAGTTTTCAAGAGGGAGTTTAGTTTAAGAGTATGTAGGGGAAGGTAGAGTCCCCACTGAATAGTTTTCATCCTGTCTAGATGGGCCTGGTGAAAAGAGATGGGTATAAGATTCTTATGATTCAATAGTGAGTAACTGAGTAATAGTAAATAGTAAATGCCTAATTGAGACTGTCACAATTGTAAAGGTAGAAGTTTTGTAACAAAAACAGGGGAGTAGTTAATCTTACAGTCCAAAAACAGAGGACCCTAGGACTACCAAGGGAGAGGTGCACAAGTGGAATGTGGGACCCTATCCAGAGAAGCAGCAATACCAGAGATGGAGGTAGATATGAGGACATGGAGAGAGGGAGCAGCTGAGGACTCTGGACTCATGGAAAGAGAAATGTGTGCTGGTGGCCAGGAGGCAGGCTTGCAGAATGTGCCCTTTGGTTGTTTAAATGATTATATATTTCTGAGTGTTTTTGTATACATCCTTCCATCCCCCCAAAAAAGGAGAGGAAATAGAAGTAAATACCGTTGAATGATGATACATGCAGTAGACTGTAATCACTGCAATTAAATGATAAGTGTAAAACCAATGTTCTCCCATGTAAACTATCACCCAATTCACCATTAAAATTTTTTTTTTTAAATACCATGAGCAATTATTATATTTTTCTTATATAACATACCACTTAGGGAGGCCCTGGTAGCGTAGTGGTTACGAATCGGGCTGCGAACCTTAAGGTCAGCGGTTCGAAACTACCAGCTGCTCTGCGGGAGAAAGATGAGGCTTTCTGCTCCCGTAAAGATTTACAGCCTCGGAAACCCTGTACAGGGTCGCTATGAGTCAGAACCGACTCCACAGCACATAACAACAACAATAAGGAGTTCTGGTGGCAAAGTGGTTAAGGGCTCACCTCCTCATTCAAAAGTCAGCAGTTTGAACTGAAACAGCAAGTGAATTTACTTTCTGTTTCAAATTACAATGACATTTCTAAAATCTCAAGTCCACTTATATAACTCCATCATTGACCACCTTCCTAACACTTCTTGAATTTTTTTTTGTTTGTCTCCCAGTATTTATCTGTTTTTATACATATAAGGAGCTCTGGTATGTTATGAATCGGGCTTTCTGCTCCCGTTAAGATTTACAGCCTTGGAAACCCTGTACAGGGTCATTATGAGTCGGAACCGACTCCATGGCACTAACAACAACATTATATGGGGGAGTCCTGGTGTGGCATTGTAGGTTAATGCGCTGGACTGCAAAGTCCTTTGAATCACAAGGTTGGCCATTCAAGTTCACCAGCCACTCTTTGGAAACCATATTCAGGGTCACTATGGGTCATGTTTGATAAAGTGGAGGATCAGAGAAAAAGAGGAAGACCCTCAATGAGATGGACTAGCAGTACAGTGGCAGCAGCAATGGTCTGAAGCATAGCAATGATCGTGAGGTTGGCTCAGGACCAGGCAGCGTTTGTTTTATTGTGCACAAGGTCGCTATGAGTTGGTAAGGACTTGATGTCACCCAACAACAACAACACGTGCGCATATGTGAATGCTGGACAGGGACTAAGAAGACTGAAGCAGAATTGATACATGTGAATTATGGTGTTAGGAAAGAACACTGAAATTAACCACGGGCTGCCAGAAGAATGAATCCCAACAATATCCAATAGATCTACAATCCAGAATGCAGAAACTTATACAGCAGCATTCACTATACAGCCCTATTCACAACAGCCAAAAGGTAGAAACAACTTACTGGCCACCAACGATGGAATGGCGTATCATACAACAGAGTATTACTCAGCCAGAAAGAGAAATGGAGGCCTGATACATGTGTACAACACGACTGAACCCTGAAAACACATGAGTGAACCCTGAAAAACAGAATGCTGAGTGATGTAATCCACAAAAAGACAAGACTGTCTGATGCCACGTCTATGGAATATCTAGAACTGGAGAAGTCTATAAGCCAGGGCTGGGTGGGAGAGGGGAAGCCTCTGCTGAGGGGCACTGAGTTTCTATTATGGGGGACAAGCAAGTTTCAAAAGCAACAGCAGCGATGGTTGCACAACATGAGAAGTATAATCAATGTCACTGAGGTGTACGTGTAAGAGTACTCAAATGGAAAGCATGTCATCATATTATTATTTGTACTGTAATTAGAAAAATATTATTAGAAGTTGGGCTTTTTGTAAGCCTTATTTTTGGAATATAACATTTCCTTTCATTTATGGTAGTAAATGGGAATGTGATGGCAATCTAGGATAAGCACTGGACTGCAAACTGCAAGGTCAGCTGTTTGTGCCCACCAGCCATATCATAGGTAAAAGATGATGCTTTCTGCTCCCGAAAAGATTTACACTCTCTCGGAAACACTATACACGTTCGCAGTGAGTTAGAACGCCATGGCACTTAAAAACAACAGCAACAATATTGTAGGAAACAGTATGTAAAAATATCTCAGGTCTAGATATAAAACATGCACAAGAGTCTGCTGAGAAATACCCTTTACTATTTTACACAGCAGTTCACTCGGAATCTCTCGAATTCAGGAAAAAAAAAGTATTACAATATAATTAATTTTTGACCATTCCCTTTATCATTCATCTTACTTATTCCCATTTTTTAAAATAAAAACAATGCCCGTGAAATTCTCAGAAATGCTGTAGTACAGAGCTGCTTAATGAAATACGGCATTTGCTTACAACATTCACAGAAATTCTGAAGCACAACCAATATAGGGCAACATCAATTTAGAAATGATACATAACATTATCATTACAATTAACGTCACTGAATTGTACATGTAAAATCTTCTGAAATGAAGCATGTTTTTCCAGAAACAAATATCTAAAGTATATTCTTCAAGAGAAAGGTGAATGTGTATAAAACACCTACTGATGACAATATAGAATTAAAATGCTCATGTGTACTTTGTGCCCTGATGTGGTGCTGTAGGATAAGTACTAAATCACCAAGATCAGTTTGAGCCATAAGATTGGTGGTTCAAATCCCCCAGCTGCTCCTCAGAAACCCTGTACAGGGTCGCTATGAATAGGAACCAGCTCAATGGCACTTAACAACTCCCTGGAACTGTATACTTTATTAGAACTACAGTTATATGGTCACAAGTGGAGGAGAAATATTTTCCCATTGACAAAGAGCAGGCAGAAGAAAAGACAAAGGAGAAAGTGTTCCAAGAGCCAGGTCTATATATGAATAATGCAAAGACCCAAACTCCAGGGCCTTTCTACATGACGCAGAATCGTATCACGCCTGACTTATCCTACTCAAGTGTCGCAGAAATCATCTGGGGATCTGTTTTCTTTCCAAAATTAAGGCAATGGTATCTATCGAGAACGAAATGTTGAACAGTAAAGTGCTAAATATTCTGTATAAGATTCTTTTCGATTCATTGTTTATGAGCAACATACTAATTAACTGCTTCTAGATTATTATGAGCTGCCTAATCAAAATCCTGCTGTGGTACTGAGGGTTAAGGCACCAGCTGCAAAGCCGTTTGAACTGCAAGGTTGGTGGTTCAAGCTCACCAGCTGCTGCTCAGAAACCCTATACAGGGTCATTATGGGTCAGAACCGACACGACGGCACTTAACAACAATCAAACTAAGTTTCACAATACCTAATTTTGACTTCTCTATTTAAAACACTAAAGTCTAGTATAGAACTAAGTAAATAATATAAGTACTATTCCCTCTAATGTCTCATGATGATGTGGAAGATATGCACTGGTTAAAAATAGAAAAAGAAAGAAATAGCATGTTGATAAGTATTCCCTACAGAGTTCAGTAAGCAATATACACTTCTCTCAGCTGTATGCCACACACTTCATCAGACAGACTATGGTATTCAATGGCTTAACTATATTCCTAAAGACGCTCATTCAATCAAAAGCAATCTGCCAAAGCATTAAAAAGGCAATGATCCTTCACTGAACATGTTCAGAGAGGAGTAATCATTTTTACCATCATATATATATTCTATTTGTACAGTAGTTACATTACAAAACTTGTAAATTGCTTCTATATAAGCTCACACTGGAGTCCTGGTATGGCACTGGAGGTATGGCACTGGAGGTTAACGTGCTGGACTGCAAAGAAAGTCTGAACCGCAATGTTGGCGGTTCAGGCTCACCAGCTGCTCCTCAGAAACCCTATGTGGGGTCACTATGGATCGGAACAACAACAAGTTAACATTAAGGAGCTCTAGTAACATAGTGGTTACAACCTCAAGGTCAGCAGTGTGAAACTACCAGCAGCAGAAACATGACGCTTTCTGCTCCTGTAAAGATTTTCAGCCTCAGAAACCCTACACACACAGTGTCGCTATGAGTCAGAACTGACTCCATGGCACATAACCAACCAACCAAAAGCTCACACTGCCAAAAAATGGAATTATTCAATTGATTTTTCTTGTTCTATGTATATATATAAATTTTTTTTTTTTTCAAAGTATGTCATCATGTTAAATTACAGGATGAGGGTGCTTCAAAAAGTTCATGGAAAAATAGAATTAAAAGAAAATGGAATTTTCCCACAAACTTTTCAAAGCCCCCACATATGTACTTCATACATATGAACTGCAACACTTAATTATCTGATATAAAATATCAATGTAGTTGTTATATCTGGAGAACTATGTTTAGTAATCTAATTTATAGCAACAAATTAGATAAACAGATATGACCTTCTTTGTCATTGCAACTAAAAATGAACTTAAATTTCCCGTTTCTATTTTTCATTGAGTTTACATATTCTGAAAGTACTCACTTATAACCAAATCCCCTAACAAATATCAAGATACCTTTTAGTGCTATATTTATTCAACAACTAACAACATTACCTAGCCCCGTAAACTGCACGTGAAACGTATTAGCATCACATCAGTTCCCTAAACCCAAACTATTCCAAACATAATATGAAGAGGATGAAACCAAAGGATTATTAACACAAATGTGCACTTAGTCTCTCTACATAGTAGATAAAAATCAAGTTAGAAAAACTGTATCAGGGTATGTATTTTCAGTACTGTGAACAATCATAAGCATGCCAAACCTGTGCTCCATAGATATATTTATCCAACATCTTGCCTCCTATCGTCTGTCCTCCAATATCCCAGACTTGAAGAGTAACATTCAGGTTTCCTAGAATACAAAAAAATCAACATAAACATAAGAATACAAAAAGACAAGATTAAATAACAATGCAATGGCTGTATACATTTTTTACAGAACACAATAATTAGCAGCTACAATGAAAACACTGACCACAATTAGCCATTGATTCCGCATGGTCACAGGACCAGAGCATTGAAATTGTAAAACAAGCTGCAAACAAACTTATAGTGGGAATCTAGGTTTATCCTTTACCCCCATTCCACAGAACTTCATTCTCAATCATCTTTATAACAAAATAAAATAAAGTAAGCTTTAATTCAGACACTTCTTAAAACTTCCAAAAATAAAACGTTTCTTCAAGAGAGAATAAAATAATACAGCACATGTGTAGCAAGGCAAGAGATACACGTCCAAAATCAGTATATATGTGAATGTATGTATATGCATAGATATGTATGTGTATATATACACACACACACTTTCTGTATTTTGCTGAAGGTTCTAAAATAGAAAAAACAATTTACGACAAAAATACAACCCATAATTTTGACTTAAATGAAACAATATTTTTTTATTTGAATGTCTACTTTTATAAGTAATGTTCTCAAATTTAACTTATGAAATCGACACACATTTGACAGGTCTCTTCCGAAGTGAAGCAGGATACACACCCAGCGTATCACTGAATACCATGCACCACTCATACCTGTTCAAAGCATTTCCCTCTAAATCAATTGTTTAACTAGGCACCTCAAACCCTTCACGAAATAGTGTAACTAACCTTTTCTATACAAGCCTTATAAAAGCATTCTAAAATACTAAAAAACAATCTTTAAAATTCTTGTGTGCATTTTGCAAAAGATTTGACTAATACAAAACTCTGTGAGCTAAACTATTCTCTTTTATCAGCGCAACTTGTGACTAAACTACAAAAAACCAAGTCCGTGTCACATATTCTTTCTTCTTTTACATTTCAAACTAACTCACCTCATAACAGCAGGCCGTTTTATCTAAAGTACGCTCATTACAAACTTTTTGTTTAAAAGGGGATTTATAAAGACATGAATGTTGGGGGGAAAGAAAGTACTAATGTAAAACATTAAAATGGAATAAAGTTCACAACTGAAATGAAAAGTACCATACTGGATTCACCGGCAGAGTTTTACCGTTAACTTTATTGGGTCTACATTACCATCTTTCCGTTATGTGGATGGAGGTCTGGTCCATCTGCCAACACATAGAGGATCTGCATGAGGAACTTGCATTAGCGTTAATGAGAGCTACTGAAGTTTACCTCACACACATCCGTCACCATTCCCCAATATACACACTTCCAACATCCACAGAATACTGACCACAATGCTCTCAAAGTGAAAATATCACAGGCTAGTATTTGTCCAACAACTTGCACTAACTTGTATCAAGCGGCCTCAAATTAAACAGGTGAGAATGGGCTAGTCAGTACTAAGCTCAGTTGCTGCGGAGTTCGTTCTAACTCATTGCTATGTTGCCTGTTGTTAAGTGCCACTGACTCAAAGCAATCCTATGTAGAGTTGCCAAGGAGCGGCTGGTGGCCTTGAATCACCGACCTTGTGGTTAACAGTCCAGTGCTGTTTCTCCAGTGCCACACCAGGAATCCGAGTCATTGCTAGAGTATTTCATATCGTTTCAGATGGCCCTACATAAGCAGCCATTGCCCTATTCAGTTACCTTGTAAAAGTTTACAGCCATTTGCTTACTTACTTCAAAAAATAATGTTTCACAATGCTAACGATTAGAGAATAAGTAATATCTTGTTGTTATTGTTAAGTGCCATCAAGTCGATTCCAACCCATAGCGACCCTGTATAGGGTTTCCGAGGAGCAGCTGGTGAGCTTGAACCACCAACTTTGCAATTCAAACAACTCTGCAGTCTGACATATTAGCCCACAGTGCCACACCATGTAATATCTTAGGTACCGTTTAATAATCAATAAAAGACACTGAACGATGCCATTTTCCTCATGACCACTCATCTCTATTGCTTAACCTCACATCAGAAATCCAAGGCTTTTTGCCCTTTATTGTTTGTTCCTTGAGTTCTGCTGTTAAGATCCTATCTGGCCGAATGAAGTGCTGGGAACACTTCAACTATAACTTTAGGAACATGATATTCATTTCATGTTTCCAAATTCTGACCACAATGATTTTCGGATCCTAAGTCTTCTATTCAATTGTCTATCATCCAAGCAGTTTTTATTCCTGTGCTGAAGGTATTTTTTTAATCCACATAACCCTTGTTTCTCAGTGCTATTGTTGTTTTCTTTTATGTACAAATTCTAGTGACTCAGAGATAAAAACCAGCTGTCCACTGCTGACAACCAACTGAAAATATACCGGTATGGTGCTGTGGGATAAAGCACTGCGCCACAAGGTCAGCAGTTTGAACTCATCGGTCACTCCTTGGAGACCCTATACAGGGTGGCTATGAATTAGAACCGACTGGACAGCACTTAATAAGAGTGGTAGCAAAAAAAAAAAAAAAGGACTTTTACTAATTATAGCTTCAACAAATGATTTTTAACTCCATAGTTATTTCATACATCTAGAATTATACTTTAAATTTCCACATATGAATGTTAGGTTTATTAACACATTTTTAACAAATCAATAATCCTTTCTGGTTTTGTAGGCATAAACATATGTAGTCTCCTATTCTATTTCCAAAATAACATATCTACAGAGGTTTTTTTTATAAGAGCATTTAAATAAAATTACAAAGTAGAAAAAAAATTTAAATCCATCTAATATAAATGTCTAACTTTAAAATTGTCATCACTCTAACCCCAACTGCAAAATGCTACAAAATCCCTGCTCCTCTGGAAGACATGACACATAACTAGCAAGAAAGATAAAATAAATGAGGTGACAAAATACAGGTAAGCTGCTTTTGGTATAAATCAAAGCCACCAAGAGGATTACACAGTGACCTTGTGAAAGTACACTTGGTGCCTTGGTTAGCCTTACTTTAAGTGCTGCATAGTCAAGATGGAACTAAAAACACAAGTCTGCCCACTTCTTGTACTAAAGACTTAGAAATCCTTTTCACAGTAGAACGCTGTTTACTGGACTGTACCCACAAGCTTCCTGAAAGTATTTTGACTAAGGCTCTTAAGCAGCTCTATCAGCAGAATCTCTGACTAACAGATACACTATTTTAAGCAGTGAAATCTGCACAGTGGTTGCATCCAGACTATACAGCATACCAGATCAAGTAATACCCTGAAATGGATGAGTATTTGCAAAGTAATGACCTTGAAAACTCCATGAAGAGAATGTGAATAGATGGACAGAAGACATTACAACCCTAAACAGCTGGACTAGTCAGCAAACTTATAAGAATACTAAAAAATATTAGATCTCCTACTATACAATTTTACTATAAACTAAAGATTGCTGCCTGTAATTGTTATAACAAATGACACAAATATTAATCATCCTATACTTGACACTTAAGAGTGAATTAAAATTAAGATTAACATATTATATTATTATTAACATATTATAATATTATTAACATAACATATTATATAAAGGTTATAATATGAGTTTTGTCATTTATTCACTCATTTCTTAATCTACCTATTAACTATATAAAATTAAGATACATTCAAACATTTTTTTTCCTATTGAAATTTCTACCATTATTTTGAGTCCATTAAACCACTATCTTTGAAAAAAAAAAAAAAAAATAGAATTTCTTTCTTGAACTTTGCCTATCAAAATAAAAGTTTAATCTGAAACGTGAAATACACATTCATCACATGTATATACCTCCTGATGTAATTTTTTTAACCTAAGTACTTTCTTATTCTAAGATCTAAATATTGTGATGTAGATTTGGATTCCATGAAATATCAAAGCATTTTAATTAGTAGTAATGTGCCACAAATAGAAATCTGTCTAAAATTAAATATACATATACAAGGGGCTTCAAAAAGTTCATGGAAAATATGGAATTCAGAAATAATGTAATTTTTCCATGAACTTTTGGAGGCCCCCAACCTCCACCCCACATAAAAAATAAGCCTTAGTTCTGAATATATGACAGAGTCGGTCTTTGCTCCTTATTTAAGCCTTCCAACAAAAAAAATCAGAATAATTAAACACTATTATGAGACAGAAAGTTGGTGCTTTTGCTAATTCAGAATCCAAACAAAACAGCTAATAACTGAACCGATATTTGCAATGCATGCACAATGTACAACTGGCATCCTTAAGAAAAAAAAAAAAAAAGCAAAACTTGAAAACTAAGAATTCAGTATACAGAATTGTAAGATAGCTATAGATATTCTGAATGTAACATTAACCTGTCCATAAGGATGAGAATAAAAAAAAAAATTTTAATGAGATTTTCAGCTCTGAATACATAGAAAGAAATCACAAATGAACCAAATGTGCACATGTTTCTCATGAACCCACTTTCTGAACAATAACTTCATAATGGAAAAACTAGAATTCATTTCTAATGCTGAGTCTTCTCATCTATTTTTCACTGATAGCAGAATACAAAAACATATCAAAGTATGCATATTACTAACGAGCACAGAGAATCTACCTGCCATTACTAAGAGCTTTCATTAGCGGCTCTAAAACTTTCCTGGGAGCCGTCTAATAGATGAGGTGTTTGAGAGGTTAGCCTATTTCAGTTATACTAGAATTTATGGAACCTCGTCCCACTATATCACTCCTGTTTCAGCATATTAACCTGACATCACACTTACAACTGTTTTATTCAAATGTGTTTCCTCTGAGAAGAGAGAGAAGAGGGATCGACTGGTTTACAAGGGATGAAGACAAACTGCTTTTAATAAAATACTTTAAATGTAAAATTTAACCATTGCAAGTGAATGGACAGAGTATTTTAAAGCCCCAATTGTTCAGAAACTAACTTAAAACAGAAACCACTCTCTTTTTTTGTTATTATTTCCCTGTATTTCCCACAAAATGTGCTGCAACTGGCATCTAAATAGTTTCTTTGCATGGTGAACTGAAACATCTTGAATGCTCAAACTGTATTTTTATGAGTGCCTGGGGACCCTAAATTTTAGTGGTCTATTAAATGCCAGCAATTTCATGCTGCCTTGCATAAAACAGCATTCACATATTAGAGCACAGAAGCTCCATAGCTACATTATACTTCTGTTCCAACTTTCTCTCAAACAAAAAACTCAAGCAGAGACTAATCAAAATAAGATTTTAAAAAATAATCCTTCCCAATCTTTTCACATTTCATTAATATAATATCTGTTGCCAATTGTATAGCATCTGATTTTTTAAAAACATTTTAGAATCTTATAAGCAACTATTGTTTACCATTGAGTAATGTACAGTGGCCAAAAAAAAAAAGCAGAGACAGGGTGTAAAAGTTTTTTTCTCATACTCATGGCCTACAGGCTGATGAAAGTTAACCTTCCTAAACTAGATTTATTGATTACATATATTTTCATGCAGCCACAAAAAATTATTTTACAAATTTCTGCCTTACATCTTTGATTGGGAGATTTGTACAATCGTCCATGTAAAAACATTTTAGGCTCTTACCTGGCAACGTTATCCTTCTCAAAAAGAAATCCAGTCCTATAGTTTGTTTGTACTGTTTCCCAAACGTTTCTTGAGCAAAACATGTGGCTAAGGATGTCTAAAAAAATGGAAGCACAAAATATTAGAATTAATTCAGCTAGCTTAGAACTTTGGACACAAGCACACTACTGAATCTCATTAAGACTCTTTACATGTGTATGCCCATTAATCCACGAAGCAACGTTACGCAGTTCTACTCAGTTTCTCCTACAAAGGGAGCAGAAACACAGGCACCAGAGAAATTGCACTTGACAAACGTTATCGGTGGTAACAATGAACTACTCCAATAGAGTGCTTTAAATCCTGATTGTCCAGTTCCTTCTCCTTGATACAAAATGTAATTTGAGGTTTACCAATAGAAAAAACTAAAACAGCATGATTAAAGATCTAGGATGCTAACATCCATATACATCAGTTCAGTAAAAATCTCAAAAAATTCTAACCTTCATTTCTGAGGCTAAATATTCTTAAGGGTAGCACGTACTCTCTGCTAATAATTGTTGTAATTATTGCTAAGTGTCGTCAAGTCGGTTCCGACCCACAGTGACCCTATATAGAGTTTCCGAGGAGCAGCTGGTGAGCTTGAACCTCCAACCTTGTGGTTCAAACCGACTTTACAGTATAGTACATTAACCCACAGCACCACACCAGGACTCCTCTGCTAATAATAAGAACTTTTAAGGAAAGTCTGCTTACAGAACCCTTTTCTTTCCCATAATGAAAAGTATCTTTAAGTGTCTAATCTGTGTTAATATTAAAAATACTAAATAAAAATGATTCTACACAATGACTGATAATTGTTGTCATTGGTAAGTGCTGTCCAGTTCTAACTCACAGTGACCTAATATAGCTTTCTGAAACTGTAAATCTTTGCGTGAGCAGAAAGCCTCATCTTTCTCCTACGGAGCAGCTGGTCGGCTCAAACTGCTGAGCTTGTGGTTTGCAGGCCAGTGCATATCCTACAGAGCCACCATACTCCTAGACACTGATAATAAGTATCTTTAAATACAGAAGTTGGTATTTTTAAGATTAATGTACAGCAGATATCTTCTAGCCCGTGAACCATCTAGCTAAACAGTCACAAGAATATTGTAACCACAATAGAGATACATCACTTTTTAAAATTAAAAACTTGAAAGTTGTATTCCAAAACTCAGGTGATATCTTTCAGAGTAAGCACCACTTCTTATCAAAGTAAAATGTTGTTGTTGTTAGGTGCCATCAAGTTGGTCCCGACGCATAGGGACTTTATGCACAGCAGAAGGAAACACTGCCCAATCCTGGGCCAACCTCACTACTGTTGACTGAAACAACTCGGAGGCTTGTAAATGCACTCTTCATATTGGTCAAGTTCCCCGAAAAGCAGCAGCAGCTGCACTAAGCTTTTATGGTCCTCAAGACAAGACTTTTAGAAAGAGTTAAGAGAAAGTAGCCTCTTTAAAAAAAAAAAAAAATCTAAAAGTTAAAATTAGATGTCAGCTCTTAAAATAATGAAAAGTCAGATAAAATTTCCAAGATAGCTCATTATATCTAATTATGATGTAATTACAGCAATGTAAAAGAAACTTGGCCAAATTTCAATTCCTTCAAACAAGACCTAAAATTCCTCTTGACACAAGAACCATAATTTTCATACAAATGTTAATTCGTGTACCCTAACTCCAATTTCTAAAAAATATTTAAATACTGAGCATTTGTAGCTAATTTCTGAACTATGTGGTCAAATATTGGTTGAGAACTACCACCTAAAGGTGTACTGTTAGACATTAACAAATAAACATTCTACACTAAAATGAAAGCATATTTGGCTTCTCTGAAGCTTATAACAGTAATATCAAAACTGAGAAACCAGAATAAAAAAGGTAAGCATTCCTTTATAAAGCCTTTAGCTTGTCATGTAGCCTTAATTATACCATCGAGCTGGTTTAAGAGAAAAATATTACTATTCATATTACAAATATTACAAACTATTTACTAGATGGATGGCTGAATTACCTTCAAAAAGTCGAAAGAAACGCTCAAGGCACATGCAGCATCAGCATAAAGTCATTTAAGGTAATTTTTCCCTTCCACTTAAATTTCTCAATTCAATCTTTTACACTAATAAGTAATTTAGAAAAACTCTAAGTTCTTTAAAAAAAAAATCTAGATTTTTAAAAACCACACCCTCACACCTTTTTGGGGGAAACATAAAGCTAGTGTTTTCAACAGGGATAGAGTATAAAATGTCAAAGTAGGTATAGGCCACTGGCAACACAGAATATTACAATGGGTTCTTATCGTAACATATCCTAACACAATGCTGGGGTACCTTTCCCTTCAAATATCTGGACTTCCCGCCATCTTTCACATTTTCTCACAAGTCATTGTATACACACGCCCTTCTTAAACAATTACAAAGTGAACAACCTTCCAACAGATTTAAAACATTTTTATCTGATTCTATTTTTGGTTTGGAGAAATTATGCTAACAATTTTTAATTACACTACGTTTATTAACACTAAAATGATACCATAAAATAATCATTTTACAGAAAATAGTACTAGTAAGTAATAAAATAAAAAATATGAATCAGAAGAGGGAGGTTAAATATCTCTTGGAGGAACTGTTAGTGGTCGTCTCAGTTCTGAATTATTTCTGCAGCACATATGAAAAAGCCCAGAGTTAGAATTAACAGGAAAAATAGATGCTAGAAAAAATGACCAGGACTGAAATAAGATTGACAAAGATGTTAAATTCATGAAAGAGGATAGTAAAGAAATAGAATGGGAATGTTGGTAGCAGCCAATAATTGAAAAGCAGAAAGAATTAGGGTAATAAAATGCTTGATATACTATGAATGAAAGGTTAGGGTCATAAGATTAGTATCAGAAAATTTCCAGCAGAAAAAGCTAATACGGTTTGGAAACATTATTTAGGCAAGATGAAGATTGATCCAGACCACCAGAGTATCACTACTAATATTCTTCGATGTGCAAAGCTAGTCCTCATTCAACAATATAGAAATGACTGAATTTTTGAAGACATTTTAAAATATACTTACTCAGACTAAACTAGTAATGAAGGGGAAATACCTATGGTAGACTATACGAAAAAGTAGATAGAAAACTATTAACAAATTTCAACTACTACATTTGTACCCAAAACCCCACTGTTGTCCAGTTGATTCCAGTGCATATGATCCTAAATGACAGACTAGAACTGTCCCAGCGTTTCGAAATCTGTCAACTTTACCGAAGCAGACAGACACACTTCTCTTTCAGAGAATGTAGGATGATGGTCAATTTGGGAATCTGTATACAATAGTACTAGTAATTTTACAAGTATCATTATAATTTGAAACAGGAAATAAACTCACTTACGAATTGAACTTAATTCAATTTAGGAAATGAAACGGGAAATGTGCATGCGGAGAAAATTATAAAAATTTAACTTTCGGTTTTTATTGAAGTTAATAAAGGTGTTAGAAACACCGCTGATAATGTATAACAATCACCCATTCAAAGGCGGTTTTTTACGGGTATAAAAATTCCTGCAACACTGCATAAAGGCACGTGATCCCAAGTTCTTCCCTCCCCTAGAAGTTGAAAGGTAATCAGAACCTATTAAGAAGCTTTCCTCGGTAATAAAAACCAGTAACAAAGGATCCAGAGAGGCAGAAAGCTCACAGAAGTCTCCAAACTTAGCACATGAATGACACCTTTCCCAGAGAACCTAGGAACCAATCTCAGGACCGCGGGCAGGAGCCGCAGTCGGATGCCAAAAACGGTGGTTGCGACCGAAACTAGGGTCTACACTACACTGCAGCAGGCACGCGGGAACGTGCAGCAGCAGTAAACCCGCAACTAGTGCACGGATAAACCACGTTTCTGAAGCCTCATGTAGAGTCAGAGGGAGAGGAACATAACACCCCCAGAAAGTGCGTCGGCACCTCAGACAGAACGTGTAGATGCGTGCACCCTGCAGGGGCCTCTTCGCTGTATTGGGGGGGCGGGCAGAGAGCCCTACGAGAGTCTGTGGGTCCTCTCCTCCAAGCCCCCAAGCAAGCACAGGCAGGGTTTATTCCATTTCCGGAGTTCCAGCAGGTAAAGGGGCTGGCTGACAAGGATATTCTAGCACTCATTCATTCATTCATTCATTCCTTGCACGCTTCGCAGCTCCACCTCCGGCGTGCAGCCCGGGGTAGAGTAACTGCTCGTGCTGGGGTCGCCGAGGAATCCTTAACGTTTATTGAGCGCACAGCGCGTTCTCAAAGCTCTACGTGTGTTTGCACAGTGCAGCCTCCCAAGAACGTCGGGAGGTGCGCCCTGCCCTCTCCATACCCACATGGCACAGGGGACACACGGGGTCAGCGATTGTCTTCCGCTGAGCCTCGGCTCCACTGACTTCTCGGGGGCATCAGAAACGGTAAAAGGGGTACAGGGCGGGAGGGAGACCGGGACGAAATGCCTGGCAGCTCGTCATCGGTCCTGAGAGGTGAGGAACTGGAAAGCTTCCCAGGGAACAGGGAGGCGATGCTGGCCTCGATCCATAGCCAAGCTGGGAGATGGGAAGTGGCTTTTCGCTCTTTTCTTTCCTTTTTCTTTTCTTTTTTTTTTTTTTTTAGGGGGAGCTGGATAGCTCTCGTCCGCCGCCTCCGGACACCGCTCGGTGGGCCCGGGCCTAAACGTCCCAGGCTCGGGGTAACAAAGCGACGCCCAGCGGCGGGGATGAGGCTGGGGGGACGCCAGGCCGCGCTGGGGTTCCTGCCGGTGTGAGGACTGACCTTCCCGGAGGTACCATCCCCCAACACGACGATTTTCAGTTGCCGGTCCTGGCTCTCCTCCTCAGAGTCCGACATGGTGTCCCGAGAACTAGGCCCGCCCCCCGAGGTGGAGGAGTGAGTGGAGGGACGGAGACTCCGGGGGCGGGGGAGAGGAGGAAGGGCGGCCCAGGAGGCAGGACCCCCCGCCCCGGGGGTCTCCGCGGCTGCTGGAAGGATCCGGGGTGACTCACTCGCTGGGCGCCATCTTGCCCGCCTCCCCTCCCCACTGCACGCGGCCCCGCCCCCTGAGGGCTGCGTCGGGCACGCGCCCCCCGCCTCTAAGCCAACCCGCGCCTACCGTGAGCCTGTCTGGAGAACCAGACCACTCTCGGGCATGACTCTGGGGGTAACCGTACAGGCGGAAAGGCGAGACTCCTCGCTGTCCTGGCAGAGACAATTGGAAAGAGAAAAATTGAAAGTATGTAATTAAAACTAGGCAGAAATCTGGGCTCAAAGTCTCTCTCAGGGGGTTATATCAAAGCCCCCCCTTTCCTGGCCCCCGTAAGATTATCCTTGAAACAAATGGTTCAGCCTAGAATTGGAAGGGCGGGGGTGACGCTGGGCTGAGAGCAGCCGTTGCCATGGATGCAAGGAGTGGGCGGGGCGGTGTCAACGCAGAGTCTGTTTCTGGGTACCCGGGACGCTTGTTGCCTAGCGGAGCGCTGTCGGGACTGGGATGGGCGCCTGTTGTAGCGCCTGGAGTGGGGATGATCAGAGAGCTGCAACGGCGTGGCGGGTAGAAGCGTGCGCTTAGTAAGAGCCGCGCTGCGGGACGAAGAAGCTGCAGTAACGACTACGAATATAATGAGGGCTATATGAGCGTTGGTTTCCTGCTGGTCCAAGATCTAGCCCGCTAATTCATTAGACAGGCACTGGATGCCTGCCTCCTAACACAGGACATTTACCCAAGAGTAAATGGTTCTCGCTGTGAAGTCTGGGAGTCCCGATGAAGTCAAGACAATTTTCATCATCACACACACACATGATTTCCCTTTTTTACATGAACTCTCTCTTATACAGAGAAGTTTTTTCCAGATAACACACGGCAGTACACAATATCACTTTGGCAGCTAAGGGAATGTGTGCCTTTTATTTCTTCTGTTTAGACATTTCCCATAGTAATTTCAGTACAGTAACAATAGCTGTGTGGGACAGTGGTTGTTAAGTGATAGAATTCTTGCCTTCTATGCAAATGTTTCTGGTGTGCATCTACTCCTCATAGCTCAGTGGAGTCTTGCTTGTTGCTGTGCCTCTGATCAAGTTTCAAAGGAACAGCCAAACTAAGATGGATGCGGAGGAAAGGCCTGGCAATCTACTTCCAAAAAATTAGCCAATCACAACATTCCAAACTGAAACCCTTCATGAGGATGGGGCATGAGTGCCTTGTTGTTAAGTGCTGTCAGTCAATTCCGACCCATAACAACCCTGTATAGGGTTTCCAAGGAGTAGCTGATGAGCTTCAACTACTAACCTTGCAGTTCAGATGACTTCGCAATCTGACACATTAGCCCACAGCCAAGACCCCGTGAGTGCACTGTGTCGCTATAAATTGAGGGCCAACTCAGCAGCTGTTAATAATTACAATGATAGCCCAGATATTGGGGTTCACAATATATTTTTTAATGTTTTATTGTGAATTATGTGATACTTTACATGGGAGAACATTAGGTTTACATTCATCCTATCATATATCCTTTCATTGCCATGGTTACAACCGCCCCCCATGCATCATCAACCAACCAGAGGATATACCCTGCAAGCCTGCTCCACCCTCCCACCCCACCCTCACCCCCGCACCATCAGCACACAGCCCCTCTCCCTCCCTGAGTCTAGAGTCCCCAGCTGCTCCATCTTTCCACTTCATCGTCTCTGCCTCCATCTCTGGCATCACTGCTTCTCTGGGTAGGGTCCTGCTCTCTGCTCTTCTCCCTTGATGGTCCCAGGGACCTCCACTCCTAGACTGAAAAGTTAATCACTCCCCTCCTTTTGCTACAAAAATGTCTACCTTTACATTTCCAACCCTCACAGTCAGTCCTGATAACAATTATTCACTATTGTATTACAAGAGACCTATCCCAGACGATTGGATACCACTTAGTGAAGATTCTACCTTCCTATGTGCCCTCTGGATCTAGGCTCCCTCTTGAAAACTTATAAGCCAGTCACTTCTTGCCTTTGTTCCCCGCCCCCACCCCCCCATTTTGGGTAGCCAATGTCCAAGTTGCCCATCCTTGTCTACTCTGTGTATGGAGGGGGTGGGAATGATCCTCACTATACAGATTTGTTCCCTCTTTTGAGCCACTGCATACATAGGTGTAGGTCAAGTTCATCAAATTGTTTCAGATTACTCTTTTTTTCCCTCTTCTCATTGAGCTCTGATCATCCAGTCATTGAAGCCAGGTCAGGTGAGTATTATCTGCAAGTGTGGATGTTCTTATACATATGCCCTCTCTTATCAGCTGGACTTTCACTCTCCACCCTAGTCTTCTGTGGCTATACCACTGACTCTGGGCCCAAGAGTCCCCAGGTCTTGCCACACTGCTGGCCAACCAGGTCTCCACCCGGGTTCACAGGAGTCTACTGAACGTTGTAGGGCTTAGCTCACAGCTTCATTCACAATAATTTTTTTAAAATGCAGATGCCTGGAGTACAAAAAGTGTGAGAACTGATACCCTGGATAATCTCAGCTCAACATAACTTAATATTGCAATATAGTGAAGTCAATAAAATAATAATGCTGGTCTACAGTCTTTGTCCATTATTAATCAATAACTTTGCATAAATGATCTGATTTAGTACTCATATCCATCCTATAAGGTAGCTATTAGAATTGTTCCCGTTTTACAGATAAGAAAACTTACCTAAGAAGTAATAGTCTTGGAAAGCATATAGGAATTAGAATGGGGAGGGAATTTAGTATAAAGAAGTTCCCAGCCCTAGAGGCACCTAGAGCATTGGGCCTTGAACCACACCTGTAAAATAGAGGTACAACGTCTTTCGTGTTCTTGTTAGTGCCGCCTCGTCAGTCCGACTCATAGCAACCTTGTATAGGGGTTTCTGATGTGCAGCTGGTGGGTTTGAACCACCAACCTTTTGGTTAGCAGTTCAGTGCTTAGCCTACAGTGCCACACCAGGACTTCACTTCCCTCACAGAGCTGAGAATTAAATGAACTAATCAATGTAGAGTAATATGTTGTTGTTGTTGCGTGCCATGGAGTCGGTTCCGACTCATAGCGACCCTGTATAGGGTTTCCAAGGCTGTAAATCCTTACGGGAGCAGAAAGCTTCATCTTTCTCTCGTTGAACGGCTGGTACACAATACCAAATTCATAAGCACTACGCTACCAGAGCTCCTTGTAGAGTAAAATAGATAGCACAAAGTGTGACATATTCTAAGCACTTGATAGTAACCATTCTAATTATCACCTGCATCATCATTATTAGAATGATGGGTGCTAATCTATGTCTGAGGATCACCGATTTCACATCATGTTGCATTAGGCCGGCTGCAACCTGGAGAAAGAGCTGGCCTGCAGTAGGAAGTACCACATTAATATCAATTCACAGTTCTGTCCCCATCCACCACCAAGCACTTTCTGCATCCTGGGTTTGCTAAGGAGAATTAGAAGGAAAGGGGGACGTGAAAGACCGATGAACATTTCTTTGTATTTATTAATTTAAGAAATGTGTTTCTAATTTAAGATAGACTTACTCTCTACCTTTTACATGAAGGAAGTTAAATGTAACAGAAATTTGCTTTTCTGCTCTTCACTGGAGATGGATGTGAGACTCACTTTTGACCAGTGAGTTGGAAAAGGTACTTGTGGAAAGACTTCTCTTGCTAATTAGGAAAAAGAGAACAACCCATATACACTCAAGACCTCCCCTTCCATTCCAAGTGACAACAGGAAGGTACAGGCGCCTTCAGTCTACCATTTGTGTTTCTTATATGAAATAAGAAGACATTCTAGTGAGATATTCCCTTACCTGTAGACAAAAAAAGCATCCAAACTGGCACAAATAATTTTGTCAAAAGCTAGATTTTGCTCAAGTCCTGAGAGTGCTTTTCATGAATATTCCCAATTCAAATTGTCATTTTCTGAGATGACTCCTGGCTGATACTGAGAACGAACTGATGTGGAGACCACCTACATCCCTAGGATATTGTTCCCAAATGAGACAAAAAGTCCACAACAGAATCTTAGTGATCATATCTTACACATGTAAGACAAGATTCCAGGCTTCAA
>NW_006408774.1:225444-226622 GCF_000296735.1 Chrysochloris asiatica
AGATGGATTGGCACAGTGGAAATAGCAATGGACTCAACATAACAATGATTTCGAGGTTTACAGAACTGGGCAGTACATCGTTTTGTTGTGCATAGTGTCCCTATGAGTCAGTATCAACGTGATGACACTTAACAACGACAATACAAAAACAACAGTCAACATGGCTTACAAGATTTCAAGAGGGAGGTTAGTTTCAGAGTGAATTGGGGAAGGTAGAATCCCCACTGAACAGTTTCCATCTTATCTACATGGGTCACATGAAAGGAGATGGGGATAGGATTCTGTTGATTTAATAGTGAATAATTGTTATCATGACTAATTGCGATTGTCACAATTGTAAAGGAAGACGACGTGTAACAAAAAGTGGGGGAGTGGTTGATCTTGCATTTCAGGAACAGAGGACCTTGGGATCAGCAAGAAGGAAGAGCATGGGCAGAAAGTAGGAGGCAGCCACACTAGAGTTGGAGGCAGAGACTATGACATAGAGAGATCATCAGAGGACTCTAGGCTCATGGAAGGGGAAAGGATGTCTGCTCATGGGCAGGGTTTGCAAAATGGGCCCTTTGGTTGTTTAAACGATTGTATATTCCTGCATGTTTCTGTGTATATCAAAAAAGGGGATATACTCATTACAATGAAACAAGATGCAATTGGTTTAATGCAAAACTGATGTTCTGCTATGTAGACTATCACTCAACTCACAATAAAAGCTTAAAAACAAAAAACAGTCGACATTATTTGTAGTGGAGAGAAACTGAAAACAGGAACCAGATAAGGATACCCTTTATCAACACTCAATATCATTTTTGTGCTGGAATCTTAGCCAAAGCTATATATCAAGAATGTGAAATTAAAAGCAAACAAAAATCAAGTCATAACACCATAACAAATGCATCAATTCTTCTACAGTCTTCCTTATTCACTGTCCAGCTTTCACATGCATATTGAAAATACCATGGCTTGGGTCAAGCGCACCTTAGTCCTCAAGCTGACATCTTTGCTCTTCAACACTATAAAAAGGTCTTGTGCAGCAGATTTGTGTAATGCAATATGTCATTTGATTTCTTGACTGCTGCTTCTGTGATTGTTGATGGTTGATCCAAGAAGAATGAAGTCCTTGACAACTTCAATCTTTTCTCAGTTGATAAGAATGTTGTTTATTGATTCAGTGGTGAGGA
>NW_006408774.1:227828-228736 GCF_000296735.1 Chrysochloris asiatica
ATTTTTTCTTCAGTTCCTCCAGCTTGAGAAATGCTGAGCGTGTTCTTCCCTTATGATTTTGACTCCAGATCTCTGCACATTTTGTTGTAATGTTTGACCTTGTCTTCTCAAGCTGCCCTTGGAAATTTTCTGTACAGCTCTTGTACCTCCTCATTTCTTACATTTGCTTTAGCATCTCTACACTGAAGGACAAGTTTCAGTTGTCTCTTCTGACATCCATTTTGACCTTTTCCTTCTTTCTTGTCTCTTCAATGAATTTTTGCTTTCTTCATGTATGATGTTCTTGATGTCATCCCACAACTTTTCTGGTCTTCGGTCTTTAGGGTTTAGTGTATGAAATCTGTTCTTCAGATGAACTCTAAATTCAGGTGGGATATATTCAAGGTCAAGGAGCTCTGGTAGCATCGTGGTTATGAATCAGACTGCTAACCTCAAGGTGTGTAGTTTGAAACTACCAGCTGTTCCATGGAAGAAAGATCAGGCTTTCTGCTCCCATAAAGATTTGCAACCTCAAAAACCCTGTGCAGGGGCACTGTGAGTCGGAACCGACTCCACGGTACTTAATAACAACAAGGTCATATTTTGGCTCTCTGGAATTGTTTCATTTTCTTCAGCTTCAGTCTGAATTTGCATATTAGTAATTGATGGCCTGTTCCACAATCTTCCTGTTTTGACTGATGATATGGAGCTATTCTACCGTCTCTTTCCACAGATGTAGTCAATTTGATTTCTGTGTATTCCATCTGGTGAGGTCCATGCATATAATTGTCTCTTATGGTCTCTAAAAAAAATGATTTGAAACGAACAAATCATTTTTTTTTCATTTTTGGCAGAATTCTATCATGCGATCTTGAGCATCATTTCTATCACCAAGGTCGTACTTTCAAACTACTGATCCTTCCTCTTTG
>NW_006408774.1:230696-232011 GCF_000296735.1 Chrysochloris asiatica
GTGGCATAGCTTCCAGAATCACAGCAACTCACAACTACCACAGTACAACAAACTGACAGACAAGTGGTGGATAGTTACAATAGTCACCCAAAAGATAAAATACTTGGGAGTAAATCTAATTAGTAAAGCAAAAGGCATATATAAAGAAACTTACAAAACACTGTATTAAGAAAGCAAAAGAGATTTACAAAAATAGAAGAATATGCTATGCTCATGGATAGAAAGACTTAACATTGTGAAAATGTCAACACTACACAAATTAATTTTATAGATGCAATGCAATCCCAATCCAGATTCTAACATCATTTTTCAAAAATAAAGAAAAATTGATCACTAAAAGTATATGGAAAAAGGAAGCCCCAGAGTATTTAAAAGTAGCTCTAGTTGCGTAGTGGTTACAAATTGGGTTGCTAACCTCAAGGTCAGCAATTCAAAACTACCAGTGGTTCCACAGGAGAAAGATGAAGCTTTCTGCTCCTGTAAAGACTTACAGCCTCAGAAACCCTGTACAGAGTCGTTATGAGTCAGAACGTACTCCGTGGCACACCACCATCACCAGAGTACTTAAGAAGAAAATTAAAGTAGAAGGCCTATCATTTCCTGATCTCGAAATATACTATACAGTCACAATAGCCAAAACAGCTTGATACTGGTACAGCAAAAGATAGATAAAGGCATCGAACAGAATTGAGAACCTAGAAGCAAACCCATCCACATACTCAGCTGATCTTTGATAAAGGGCCAAAACATATTAAGTAGGGAACAGATAGTCTCTTTAACAAATGAAGCTGACAAAACTAGAAATTCACTTGAAGAAAAATAAAAAAAGATCCTTATCTCATACCATAAAAAAAAGTCAGCACAGACTAAAGACCTAAATGTAAAACTTACAACTATAAAGATCATCAATGAAAAAATGGGAAGAAACTTAGGGGCTACACAGGCTATGAATCATGGGATACACTATCAAACATAACTAAAATCACATAAGCAGCAGAAGACAAAATAGAAGACCTCATAAAAATTAGATGTTTACATGTATCAAAGATTTCACCAAAAGAATAAAAAGGGAGCCCACAGACTGGGGATTTTTTTTTTTTTTTTTTACCATAACATATTAAATAAGGAATTAATCTCTAAAATTTGTAGAAAACTACAACAGGAATTGATGGAATAAAAATTGAAATCTTTCAGGAAAGTGAGGCAGCACAGGAGGCACTCACTCATCTCTGCCAGGAAATTTGGACGACAACTGTCTGGCCGACTGATTGGAAGAGATCAATGTTTGTGCCCATTCCAAAGAGAGGTGACCCAA
>NW_006408774.1:233241-234301 GCF_000296735.1 Chrysochloris asiatica
GGTCGCTATGAGTCGGTTCCGACTCGATGGCACCTGACAACAACAACAACAACATTTCTACAAGAAAAAAACAAATAACCCCATTTAAAAATAGGCAAAGGGCATGAACACACAAAGGAGACATTTAGAAGGCCAACAAACAAGAAGAAATGTTTGCGATCATTAGCCATTAGAGAGAGGCAAATAAAAGCAACGGTGAGATCATCCCAACCCAGCATTAATAGCAAAGCTTAGAAAAACTCAAAAATAAAAAACAGAAAACAACAGATGCTGGTGAAGGTTTGGGGAGACTGGGACCCTCCTACATTGCTGGTGAGACTATAAAATTGTTCAACCACTGTGAAGAACAATATGGTGCTTCCTCAAATAGTTGGAAATAGCAAGACCATATAACCCAGTCATTCCTCTACTTCGATACATCCTAAGAAATAAGAGCTATTACACAAGTAGATATACACTCTCCAATTCATCACAGCACTATTCACAATACCAAAAAGATGGAGAACGCCTAAATACCCATTCTTCCTAAATGAAAGACTACATAGACAAACTTGGGTACATACACACAAAAGAATATTATGCAATGTTGAAGAATAACAAAGAATCTGCTAAACACCTCATAACATGGATGAAACTGGAGGACATTATGTGGAGTGAAATTGTTATTAAGTGCTGTCAAGTTGGTTCAGACTCATAGCAACCCTTTATAGGGTTTCTGAGGAACAGCTGGTGAGTTTGAACCACCAACCTTGTGGTTAGCAGTTCAGCTGTTATGCTATCACAAAAAGACAAATTGTATGAGACCACTATTGCAAATACTCAAAAGGTTTTCATGCTAAAGGAAACATTCTTTGATTATTAGCAATGTTAGGAAGTAGGGGCTAGAGCATTGTTGTTGTTGAGTGCCATCAAGTGGATTCCGACTGATAACAAACCTGTATAGGTTACAGAATAGACACATGAAAACTCAGGTAACAGAAGGAACTATGCAAGAAGGAGGTTGGCAGAGGAATGGTGAGGACAGATGAAGACACAGGGAAGAATGCAAAGGTTAAAGGGG
>NW_006408774.1:251503-258079 GCF_000296735.1 Chrysochloris asiatica
ACTCTAGATTCATGGAAAAAGAGGGACTGAGAGCTGGTAGGTAGGAGACAGACTTGCAGAATGTGCCCTTTGGTGGTTTGAATTATTATATATGCCTGGGTGTTTTCTTTTTTAAAAAAAGCTAAAATGAATAGAGAGAAATACTGTTAACTGATGGTACATGGAACATTGTAATGAAACAAAGTATATGATTTGTTGCATGTAAAACTGATATTCTGCCCTGTAAACTTTCACTCAATTCGCAATAAAAAAAAAGCAAGAACAGGCAAATGTAAAGAACAAAATTTCTTAGTGATTGCATGGGATGGGATGGAGGAAGAAAGGTATGGTTATTGCTTGTGGAACACAGAATTTCAGTTTGCAGGAATGGAGAAACCTCACGAATTAAGCAGAGGGCTGCATAGTTGATTTATGTAATTGTTGTCAATAAGTTGTACATCTTTAAAAAAACAGAACTGGCCAAAGTTGGGGGATAGATATATTTACAACAATGACAAAAAAAGCAAAGAGCAGCTGCTGAGGTTGCAACCAAACACCTCATGGGATCTAGTTCTTTGGTTTGGAAGTGTAGGGTCATGGTTTCCTGGGACATGCCTGTTAATGCATTAATAACATGCTTTAAGATTTTTGTCTGCCTCTTAGTGTGTTACCTAAGGTCGTAAAACCTTGCATAAGGTTTGTTACATAAGGTCTTAAAACCAACAACAGTTGGTCTGCATTTGACTGGATAAAAAGAAAAAGCATTGAGAGTAAGGAACAGGAAGAAGATATGGAATGTGCAGCTACTTGTCTCCATTAGCAATTAATTGTCTCCTGTGCCATAAAACCAGAAGAGCTGGATGGCACCTGACTACCATTACTAAGCACTTTGATCAAAGATTCTATCAATGAATACTGAACACAAGGTTAACATGCAGACTAGGACTTCAGAGTCTCGTGGAATCCAGACTTTCTGGAGCCATGGAGGCTGGTTGGACCCCTGAACCAATTGCCCTGACATAATCTTTTAAACTTAAACCAAAAACATCCCCTGAAGTCTTGTTAAAACTAAACAATTTAACTTAACTAGTAAACAATGTCTGCCTTGAGCATTGTGCTCTTTTAAGATCTATCTATACAGGATCAGTTGACAACAGTAACTTGAAAGATAAGCTAGGCCCTATAGGTAAATTTATGTTAATTGGGAGGAACAACTCAGAAAAGTACGCTAAGAATGATTGGACAACTCAGAATGTAACCAGTGTCCCTGAAATGTACATGTTGTTGCTATTGTTAAGTACTGTGAAGCTGTTTCAACTCATAGTGACCCTGTACAGGTTTTCTGAGGCTGCAAATCTTTATGGGAGCAGAACGCCTCATCTTTCCCCCACGGAACAGCTGGTAGTTTTGAACTGCCAACCTTGAGGTTAGCAGCCTGATTCATAACCACTATGCTACCTAAACTCCTTGAAATGTACATGTAGAAACTGCTAAATTGATGTGTTAGGCTCTGCTGCATATATTCTAAACAATGACAAAATTAAATAAATTATATATATCTTGGCATTTTTTTTTTTTTTTTTTTCATTTCACTACATTTTTAAACTTTTATGCTGAATTGAGTGGAGGTTTACAGAGAATGCCATCAGTTTTACATTCAACAAATTGTACATTTAGTTTCATTTCAGTGATTGTAATTCACTCCATATAACAACAGTTTCCCCACTTCCTCCCTGTGGTTCTTATTTCCCTTCCATCCACCTTCCCATTCTTTCTCAACTTTGTCCTTAGGTAAATGTTGCCTATTTGATCTTGAAGGATTGACCATTCCATAGTGAGGACACATTACTAGTGTTGGTGCCCCTCCTATATGCCTATCTGCTGCTTGACTGAAATTTGATTCTTGAGGGTGAGTTCCATTACAGATGTGAAGGGTGGTCGAGGGACATAGTCTCTGGATCCTCCAGTCTCTTTCTCACCAGTAAATCCTGATCTTTTCCTTTATAATTCTGAATTTTGTTTTACATGTTCACCTACTCTATCTGGGACCTTCTACTGTGATCCCTTTCAGAGCAGTTGATAATAGTGGGCAAGCACCATCTAGTCCTTCTGGTCTCAGAGTTGTAATGACCGATATTTACAAGTTCCATAGGTCTGTTGGACTAGCTGATTCCAATCATCTTCAAATTTTCTTCCACACATGGATGGCTGCTCATGAGCTTTTAGTGGTTACGAATCGGGCTGTGAACCTTAAGGTCAGCAGTTCGAAACTACCAGCTGCTCTGCGGGAGAAAGATGAGGCTCTCTACTCCCGTAAAGATTTACAGCCTCGGAAACCCTGTACAGGGTCGCTATGGGTCGGAACCGACTCGACGGCATTTAACAGCAACAGCAACTCATCAAAGTAGGATGTAGAATATTGTCTTTGTGAACTATGTTATGCTAATTGACAATGGTGTCTCCTAAAACTGTGGTCTTGAGCCTCAAGGCCCAGCAACACATTGCCTTAAGATGTTTGATAGTATCTAAGAAGTCTTCCTTCCACCACCCAAGATCCCCCTTCCAGCTCCTCTGTAGATACTAATGGTGTTGTTGTTAGGTGCCATTGAGTCGGTACCAAGCCATAGCAACCTTTTATGTACAGCAGAACGAAACACTGCCCGATCCTGGGCCAATTTCATTACTGTTGCCACGCTGGAGTCCATCGATGCTGCCATTTGGCCAACCCATCTCATTGGGGGTCTTCCTCTTTTTCTCTGACCCTCCACCTTACCAAACATGATATCCGTCTCCAACGACTGGTCCCCCCTGACAATATGTCAAAAGTATGAGAGACGAAGTTTGGCCATCTTGGCCTCTAAGGAGCACTCTGGATGCACTTCTTCCAAAACAGATCTATTGGTTCTTTTAGCAGCCCGTGGCACTTTCAATATTCTCCTCCAACACCATAACTCAAAGGCATTGTCTATCTAGGATTAGGAGACACTAATAGTACTCAGTGAAAGCCTTTCAGATGTGTAAGACTTCAGACAACATTGAGACAGGGTGTCCGTGGCCATCACTTTAACAGGCAGTGAGGTGTGAGCCATGCAATGGGAAGGAGAGGAGAAAACATTAATTAAGTTTTCTGTAAAACTGGTAATAGTGAATAAGATTGCCAGATCTGTTTTAGTGTTATGGTCAAGCTTAAAAACATTTTTCTATTTAAATTGGTATGCTCATCTCAACATTCTTTATTAATAAATGGTTTTCATTGTCAAAAAAAATTTGGTGGTGCATGCTCCACCACACCCATAGATGTGTTTGTCAGAAAGGTGAATACCACGGACAAATATCCTATTTCAAACCCTTATGCATTTGGATGTATGCTCCCAGTCTTCCTCCCATACCCATTCAGCCTGTGTATCTGTTCATGTAGCTACCCACAGAACACTGTTGTTCCAGGGTTGTGTATGTAACAGTACTTACCACTACGCCCTTTAACCCTTGCAAACCTCGCTGTGTTTTCACCTCTCTTCATTCCTCTACCACCTTTCCTCTTCTTGTATATTGCTCACCTCATCACCAGTTAACCCTCTAGCCAGTGAATTACTGTCCTTTCCCTTCCAACCCTGTCATCAAAGAATATTTATTTTAGCATGACAACCTTTTCTTGAGTTTTTGCAATAGTGGTTTCATACAATATTTGTTCTTTTTTGGTTGCCTAATTTTACTTATTGCTGCCTTTCCCCCACTTCCACCCACCAGTAGATGAACGTAGTCACCAGCAAGCTTATATGCCTTCTCGTGTGTTTCCTTTGAGTTTCAGTCTTTATCCAATGTCATTTTGATAACCACCAACTGATGAGGTGCTGTGTTAAGTGCCTTCAAGTCAATTCCAAGTCATAGTGACTCTGGATGGGGTTTCCAAGGAGCAGCCGGTGAACTTGAACTGCCAACTTTGAGGTTCAAACTGACCTTGTAGTTCAGTTCATTAACCCACAGCACCACACCAGGGCTCCAAATGACTAGGTAGGACCATACAAATAAGATATACAGACTCTAAGGTTAAGATTGGTTCCTTTTGCCATCCAGTAGGTATAAAAGGAGCCATCTCAGAAGCAGGAGTAGACAATCCCAGGACCATCAAGAAAGAACGGCATGATGATGACTCTAGACTAATGGAAAGAGACAGACTGTGTGCTGGAGGACAGGAGGCTGGCTTGCAAAATGTGCCCCTTGGCTGTTTAAATGATTATATATTCTCATGTGTTTTCCTTACATCAAAAAACAAACAAAGCGGGAATAGAGGCAAATACTGTTAACCAAAGGTGCACAGAGGGAATTGAAATCATTTCAATGAAACAAAATATGATAGGCCGAATGCAAAACTGATGTTCTGCCATGTAAACTATCACTCAATTCACAATAGAAGCTCTATTTAAAAAAAAAAGAAGCAATGAGAGGAAATCTCTATAGAGGCTGGGAGTTATCCTCATAACATCATTTTTTTATTAAGTGCAAAGTTAAATACATTAGCCTGTTCCAACTAATCTGAAATACATACTATTATCCACCTAGCATGTTAGTATCTTCTTGTAACCTCATATATTAAATCCTGGAGTCCTGACGTGGTGCTGCAGGATAATGCACTGGACCCCAAGGTCATTTTGAACCTCAAGGTCAGTAGTTCAAACACCAGCTGTGCCTCAGAAACCATACACAGGGTTGCTATGAGTTAGAATTGACTCGCCAGCATATTAAATGTTGTTGTTGTTGGTGGGTGCCATCTAGTCAGTACCGACTCACAGCGACCTTATGCAGGGCAGAACAAAACACTGCCTGATCCTGGGCCAACCTCACTACTGTTGCCACGCTTGAGTCCATCGATGCTGCTACTTAGCCAATCCATCTGGTTGGGGGTTTTCCTCCTTTTCTCTGACCCTCCACCTTACCAAATGTGATATCCTTCTCCAGTGACTGGTCCCTCCTGACAATACGTCCGAAGTATGAGAGACAAAGTTTGACCATATTGGCCTCCAAGGAGCACTCTGGCTGCACTTCATCCAAAATAGATCTATTGGTTCTTTTGGTGACCCATGGCACTTTCAACATTCTCCTCCAACACCAGAACTCAGAAGCATCAATTCTTCTACGGTCTTCCTTATTCACTGTCCAGCTTTCACAGGCATATGAGGTTATTGAAAAATACCATGGCTTGGGTCAGGCGCACCTTGTTCCTCAAGCTGACATCTTTGCTCTTCAACATTTTAAAAAGGGCTTATACAGCAGATTTGCCTAATGCAATACGTCGTTTGATTTCTTGACTGCTGCTTCCATGAGTGTTGGTAGTTGATCGAAGAATGAAGTCCTTGACAACTTCAATCTTTTCTCCGTTGATAAGAATGTTGTTTATTGGTCCAATGGTGAGGATTTTCATTTTCTTGACATTGAGATATAATCCATACTGAAGGCTGTGCTCTTTGATCTTCATCAATAAATGTTTTAAGTCCTCTTCACTTTCAGCAAACAAGTTTGCATCATCTGTGTATCACAGATTGTTAATGAGTCTTCCTCCAATCATGATGCCACGTTTTTCTTCATATAGCCCAGCTTCTTTGATTACTTGCTCAGCATACAGGTTGAATAAGTATGGTAAAAGAATACAACCTTGTCGCACACCTTTCTTAAGTTTACACCATTCAGTGTTCCCATGTTCTGTTCAAACAACTGCTTCTTGTTCCAGGTACAGATTCTTCAAGAGCACAATTAAGTGTTCCGGAATACTCATACTTTGCAATGTTGTCCATAGCTTGTCATGATCCACACAATCAAAAGCCTTTGTGTAGCCAATAAAGTACAAGTAAACATCTTTCTGGTATTCTCTGCTTTCAGCCAAGATCCATTGGACATCAGCAATGATATCCCTCATTCCATGGCCTCTTCTGAATCCAGCTTGAACCTCTGGAAGTTCTCTGTCAGTGTATGCTTGCAGCAGCTTTAGGAAAACTTTACTAGCATGGGTTATCAAAGAGATTGTCCGATGATTTCCACATTCCATTGGGTCACCTCTCTTTGGAATGGGAACAAATATGCTCTCTTCCAATCAGTCAGCCAGATAGTTATCTTCTACATTTCTTGGCAGAGATGAGTAAGTGCCTCATGTGCCGCCTCACTTCCTTGAAAGATTTCAATTTTTATTCCATCAATTCCTGGTGCCTTGTTCTTTGCCAATTCCTTCAGTGCACCTCGGACTTCCTCCTTCAGTATCATTGGCTTTTGATCATATACTACCTCTTGAAACTGTTGAACATTAACCATTTCCTTTTGGTATAGTGACTCTGTGTATTCCTTCCATCTTCTCTTGATGCCTTCAGCATCATTCAATAATTTGCCCAGAGAATCCTTCAATAATAAAAGTCAAGGCTTGAATTTTTTCTTTAGTTTCTCCAGCTTGAGAAATGCTGAGCGTGTTCTTCCTTTTTGGTTTTATGATTCCAGATCTTTGCACATTTTGTTGTAATATTTGGCTTTATCTTCTTAAGCTGATCTTTGAAATTTTCTGTTCAGCTCTTGGACTTCCTCATTTCTTCCATTTGCTTTAGCATCTCTACACTG
>NW_006408774.1:259264-261737 GCF_000296735.1 Chrysochloris asiatica
AGCCACCACAGTGGACAAACATACAGACAAGTGGTGGCCATTTGGTTTTAAGTATAACTATAGTCTACATTTAATATAAATCAAAACCATTAACAACATACCACTTATGGATACATTTATATGTGAAGAACTATAAAGAAATTTTTATGGTTATTGTTAGGTGTCATTGAGTCTGTTCTGACCCATAGCAACCCTATGTACAACAGAACGAAACACCACCTGGTTTTACACTAGCCTCACAATTGCAGCTATATAAGAGCCCATAATTGTTGCCATGGGATCAATCATCTTGTTGGGGGTCTTCTTATTTTTCACTCACCCTCCACTTTACTAAACATGATGCCCTTCTCCAGGGACTAGTCTCTCCTGGCAATATGCCCGAGTTATGAGAGGTGAAGTCTGGCCATCTTGGCTTCTAAGGAGTATTCTGACTGTACTTCTTCCCACACAGATTTTTTTGTTCTTTTGGCAGTCCATGATACCTTTAATATTCTTCTCCGACACCATAACTCAAATGCATAATTTCTTCTATGGTCTACCTTATTTATTGTGTCCAAGTTTCACATGTATATGAGATGACTGAAAATACCATGACTTGAGTTAAACACAAGTTAGTCCTCAAACTGATATCTTTGCTCTTGAACTCTTTAAAGAGATTGTGGGCAGCAGATTTGCCTAAGACAATACTTTGTTGATTTCTTGACTTCCATGAGTGTTGAGGGTAGATCCATGTAAAATAAAGTCTTTGACAATTTAAATCTTTTATCATGGTGTTATTTACTGCTCTATTTGTGAGGAAAAGCGAAGGGAAAATAAGAAAATTCAGAATGTGAGAGCTGCTGATCAGAAACAGGAACCTCAAAATCTTCATGGTATTGGTACATTTTCTTTCTTAATTTGGTGGTAGGTACACAAGTATTTACTTTATTATCATCCAACATAACAAATATCCTTTTTTATATGTACTGTACATATTACCTAATTTTTAAAAGAATTGATAGTATAACCTTTTCTTTTACACTAAATAAAAACTGCTAATCAATAACATGTTAAATTATTTTTATTATGAAGAATGAAGCAAACTTATTTCTCCTCTAGTTGCATATCATTAGGAAAACAATCTTTTGCTTAAAAATGTGTTTTTTATTTTATATCTTGTATATGCTGGTCACAGACTCAATCTTTTTTAGTATCAGAAAAATACAAAATAATATGTCATAATAATACATTTAAGTGCTTTTTTTTTTTTAAGCATTAAGAATTTTTCTTATGTGTGTTTTCTTTGTATCAGACCAATTCATGACTCGCTAGAACCCATACCACAAAGGATTTTTGCCAACTATTTATGTTCTTTCCTTACTTAGGTAAAGTAAATCCCATACTTTCTCAGTGGGGTTAAGGTCAAGACTCTGAGGGGAGCCACTCCTTCCTAATTAGTTCCCCAGGCTCCTCTCTCTCTCTTTTCCCTTTCTTTAACTGGCCACAACAGTCTAAAAAAATGTTTGGAGTCATAATCCCCCTGATAAATGAATCCCTGATCAGCCAAGCAGCTGCTTTCCAGAAGGGACTCCTTGCTGTGCTGCAATTATGTTGAAGCTGAACTCCAGTAGTTTAGGTCACAGCTGAAGTGCTTAAGGGAAAAATACCTGTTTCTGAGCGCCACTGTATGACACATTAAGCAAAGAGACTCCTGCTGCTTCTTTCTGAAACCTGCACCCAAAATATCGATACTCTTGTTAGTCAATGAGAACGTTTCCCAATGATGAGAATGCACATGAAGGTCTCAGGCTGGTGACATATGGAGAAAAAGATCTATGCTTCAGAGAGGAAAGGCACTACCCATCCTAAACCAAAACAAAAGAACCAAACTCTGCCACCAAGTCAGTTCTGACTCTTAGAAACTCTATATAGGTTTTCCAAGACTATAATGCTTTACCAGAGCAGACAACCTCATTTTTCTCCCAAGGAGTGAGCAGCTGGGGATTTGAACTGTTGACCTTTCAGTTAGTCATCCAATGCCTAATCCACAGTACCTTCAGGACTCATTATACCCATCCTAGAACTCTTGAAGTTAATTTTTCTAATACTTTGATAATGCACTTAGTTTCTGAGCTACTGAATGATGGTGGTAGTGGTTATGTGCCATACAGTCAGCTCCAACTCATAACAACGCTGTATAGGGTTTCCAAGGCTGTTCATCTTTATGGAAGCAGAAAGTCTCATCTTTCTCCTACAAAGTAACTGCTAGAGTCAAACTACTGTCCTTGTGTTTTGCTCGAAATCCACCATGATACCAGGACTCCTGAGCTACTGAATGTTGTTGTGAAGTGCCGTCGACTCGATTCTGATTTAGTGATCCTGTATAGGGTTTCTGAGGAGCAGCTGGTGAATAGTCACTATTAATAATTAGTTGTAGCTGTTGTAATTGCAGTCAAGTCATTTCTGACTCATAGCAACCTTGTATAGGGTTTCT
>NW_006408774.1:264383-265662 GCF_000296735.1 Chrysochloris asiatica
AATAAAACATTAAAAATAAATAAATAATAAAAAAAAGAAAGAAATTAGAAAAGGCTACAACTTAGTTAAATAATCAAACACACCCCCACATAGACAAACACAGACTTTTTCACCTGAACACTTTCTGAGTGTATAGATTTCAATGATTTTTCTATGGCTCTAATAGATTTATTTTGTCTCTCTGATTCTTGCAGAAAAATAACAATGTTGTCTGCATGTTTTATGTGAAAGTTCATCCCTTCTTCATTTGGAACTACCAATAGTTTTATATTAATTATATACTTGGTTTGTTTTCTTGCCAAGAGACAATGACAGTTTCCCTGTTGTGAGCGCTAACATGAAAAGAGCATTTTCAGGAGTTTGCTATGACTAAGCATTTACCATGCATCTTAATTTCAGAAGGAAAAAATCAAGTCATTCTGGGGGAAAAAACTCAGACATTTTAGAAGGCAATGAACATCTTCTTCCCTGAAAAGAGAGAATGATATCCCATATTCCAAATTAAAAGACAAGAGAGACTCATACAAGAGTTTTACAGCAGATAAAATAGAAAAAATATTAACAACCATAATAAAGAATCTTCAGATGATCTCTAAATTCAGGTGGGATGTATTCAAGGTCATGTATTGGCTCTCATGAACTTTTTTACATTTTCTTCAGCTTCAGCATGAACTTTCATAGGAGCAATTGATGGTCTGTCCACAGTCTGTCCCTGGCCTTGTTTTGGTTGATGATATGGAGCTTTTTTGCCAAATCTTTCCACAGAAGTAGTCAGTTTGATTTCTGTGCATTCCATCTGGTGAAGTCCATGTGTATAGTCAACTTTTATGTTATTTAAAAAAAATATTTGCACTCACAGCAAGAATCATTCTCATCTTCTCTGTACACATGGTTGATAGGGATGAGCAAATTAGACATTGTGTTGTTCTTAGGTGCCATAGAGTCAGTATCGACCCATAGAGACCTTATGCACAGCAGAACAAAACACTGCCTGATCCTGGGCCAACCTCACTACTGTTACCACGCTTGAATCTATTGATGCTGCCAGTTGGCCAATCCATCTCGTTGGGGGTCTTCCTCTTTTTTGCTGAACCTCCACCTTACCAAACATGATATCCTTCTTCAGTGACCGGTCCCTCCTGACAACATGTCCAAAGTATGAGAGATGAAGTTTGGTCATCTTGGCCTCAAAGGAGAACTCTGGCTGCACTTCTTCCAAAACAGATCTATTGGTTCTTTTGGCAGACCATGGCACTTACAATATTCTCTTCCAACACCA
>NW_006408774.1:267652-275232 GCF_000296735.1 Chrysochloris asiatica
AAGGTATTTGTAATGAACAAATCATTGGTTTTGCAGAATTCTATCATGCAATCTCCAGCATCGTTTCTATCACCAGGGCCATATTTTCCCACTCCTGATCCTTCCTCTTTGCTCCCAACCTTTGCATTTCAATCACCAGTAATGATCAAATATCTTGATTGCATGTTTGTTCAACTTCAAATTGAACAAGTTGGTAGAATTCTTCTATTTTGCCCTCACTGGCTTTAGTGAGCTTGAAGACTAAGGTGTGCCTGACCCAAGCCATGGTATTTTCAATAACCTCATAAGCATGTGAAAGCTGGACATTAAATAAGGAAGACCATAGAAGAATTGATGCCTTTGAGTTATGGTGTTGGAGGAAAATATTGCTGCCAAAAGAATCAACAGATCCGTTTTGAAAGAAGTGCAGCTAGAGTGCTCCTTAGAGGTCAAAATGGCGAAGCTTCGTCTCTCATACTTCAGACATATTGTCAGGAGTGAGCTGGAGTAGGATATCATGTTTGGTAAGGCGGAGGGTCAGAGAAAAAGAAGAAGACCCCCAACAAAATGGACTGGCCACGTGGCAGCACCGATGGACTCAAGCGTGGCAATGATAGTGAGGTTGGCCCAGGATTGGGTAGTGTTTGTTCTGCTGTGCATAAGGTCGCTATGAGTCAGTACTGACTCGATGGCACCTAACAACAACAAGAAAAATGTCTAAGTTGCCCATCCCTCTCTAACCTATGTACAGAGGGGGGGGACTGATACTTGATCTTAAGACTCCTTCCCTCTCAGTTGGTATTTTGAGCCACTACATCCAAGAGTATAGGTCAAGTTCATCAAATTGTAGCAGTTTACACTCATTTACTTTATCAGTATATATGTTTTAACTTCCTCTAGTCGAGTTGTGATTATCAAACCATCAAGGCTAGGACAATGGGTACTATCTGCAAGTTTGGGCGTTCTTGTGCGTGTCCCCTCACTTCGTATCAGCGGTATGCTTCACTCTCAGCTCTAGCCCTCTGTGGCTATGTCCTTGTCCATGGGCTCAGGAGTCCCCAGGTCTCACCACACTTTGGACCCTTCAGCCCTTCCTCTTGACTCTCTCATCTCCAGGTTATTGGAAGTCAAAGGACTGTGATTGAACTCAGCCCATTTCTTCATTGCTGCCTTTCTCCCTCTTCCAGTCACAAGTAGACCAACATGGTTGCCAGCAAGCTTACATGCCTGCTTATATGTCCATAGGGTTTTCAAGGCAGATTACCAGACCTGTCTTCCAAGGCACCTCTGGGTGGGTTCAAAACACCAACCTTTCAGAAAATAGTTGGTAGTTAACCATTTACACCATTCAGGGAATCCATAGTTGGCCATGATGTATGGATTTATTTCTGAACTCTCTATTTGATTCTTTTGTTGTTGTTGTTATGTGCCATCGAGTCGGTTCCGACCCACAGCGACCCTGTACAGGGTTTCTGAGGGTGTAAATCTTTACGGGAGTAGAAAGCCTCATCTTTCTCCCGCGGAGCAGCTGGTAGTTTCGAACCGCTGACCTTAAGGTTCGCAGCCCAATTCGTAACCACTACGCTATTTGATTCTTTTAGTCTGTCTATTATTATATGAGGAACTCAGGTAGCGTAGTGGTTATGAATGGGGCTGCTAACCTCAGGATCAGCAGTTCGAAACTACCAGCTGTTCCCTGGGAGAAAGATGAGGCTTTCTGTTCCAGTAAAGATTTACAGCCTCAGAAATCCTGTACAGGTTCTCTATGAGTCAGAACTGACTCCACAGCACATAACCACCATTATTATCTGAGAACAAAGTTATTTTAATATTATGGCATTATACTATGTTTTGAAGTCAGGTCATGTGAGTCATTCTACTTTCTTCTTCTTCTTAAAGGTTGCTTTAGTTATTTGAGGCCCCTTGCAGTTCCATATACATTTGAGGATTGGCTTTTTTCATTTCTGTCAAGAATGTTGTTGGAATTTTGATGGGGATTGCATTGAACTTATAGGATGCTTTCCCTGCTAGTATTTGGAATACTGGTGTAATAGCTTCCAACATCATAGTAGCATACAAGCCATTATAATATGATAAACAGACAAGTGGCCATATACTTTCTTTTCCTCTCTTACTGCTATGAGTTGATTACAACTCACAATGACCCTATATAGAGTTTTCAAGATTGTAAATCTTTATGGGAGCAGAAAGTCTCATCTTTCCTGCAGAGTTATTGGTGGGTTTGAACCACTGAGCTGTGATTAGCAGTCCAGTGCTTATCCTACAGTGCCACACCTGATCTCCAAATAAATAAATAGATGAATTAAAACCAAAAATTTACTGCCATTGAGTAGATTCTGACTCATAAATAGATGGAGTAGGTGAATTATGATGGATAAATTTTACTAAAGAGATAACCAGAGTTTCTTCTAAGGATTGCATGATCTTTTAGGGATAATGCAATGAAAAGTGTGATGCTCTTCCCTTTCCTACTTCATATATATACACACACACAGAGGTATAGGCTAGCCCCCAAAACACAAAGAGATGAAAAGTTTAAGATAAATGTAGAAGAATCTGCAGTTTTAAGGTGAATGGTAAGCAGGAAAGAGAAACTAAGGCAGGTGAGTCCTATATTAGAAGAAAGATAAAAAGGAGACACCTTGGTTGAAGAGAGGCTGGAATGTAGCATTGACAGTTTAAGGGTTTGTCAAGTTGTTTGTTATGAAGTGTATAGTTTGACTCATCCTCTCTTCACTGTCTCAGATAAGTATCTTCCCCTACCCAGGACTTTTTCTACAAACCTGTCCCCTCAGCTCCAGTTGATTAGATCCAGATGAGACCCCTGAGCCAATGGAGCCTGTCCGATTCTCTCAGTCAGTAATTTGCAATTAGCTTTCTGAGTCAGAGATTGTCTCTGCACATAATTGGAATTGCAATAATGAAAACCTGGGAGCTGAGGCATGGCTGTCTTCCAGGATGGTGCAGAGAAGCTAAGAATGCCAGGCTAAATAGAGAGAGTGGAATAAATGACATACACAGGGAAACATAAGTATGAGAGATAGCTAGCATCCCCTCCAGCTTCCTATGGTTTTCTAGGCCCTGCTTAAAGTGCCTTGTGAGGCTTGGCTGCATTGTTGGCCTTGGCTCTTCTAAGATGTTCCCGTATCATATTTGTACATGGATATTTACCTGTGCTGCAAATATGTCCAGAAATGTGGTGGAGCACACAGGAGACAAAGTTATGAAAACTTCTTAGATGACACACAAAACTTCCTGAGGGAATGAATTACCGGGCCTGGGACTCAGAACCATAGTTTCAGGGGACACCAAGGTCAGCTAGCATAACATAGTCCACAAAGATGATGTTTTATATCTTACTTTGATGAACAGTGGCTGGGGTCTTAAAAGCTTGTGAATGTCCAGCTAAGGTGCAACTATTGGTCTCTCCCAGTCTAGAGGATAGAAGAGTGATGAAAATCAAAGAATCATAGAAACGATTAGCCCAATGGACTGATGGACATCATGAACATCAGTGTTCACAACTGAGACCAGAAGAACTAGATGGTACCCAGTCACCACTATGAAAGGGATCACAATAGAAGGTCCTGGATAGAGTGGGAGAAAATATGAAGCAAAACTCAAAATCATAAAAATAAAAAACAGATGTACTGGTCAGATAAAGGTTGTTTTAACCTCTGAGACTGACCCTTAATGACTAACCCTTCAGGTCTGGAAATGAACTCACCCCCATGGCACCATTTCCAGCCAAGCAATAGACAAGTCTACAACACTGGAGAGGTACACACACTTTATAATAATCAACCATTTGAGATCAAAAGGGCAGCATTTGCCTAAGGGAAATGTTGAAAAGGGTTAGGAAAGAAGAAGGAATGGAAACTGGAAACTAAGAGACGCTTCATTGTGGGGATTGTGGTCAATGAAATGAAACAAAGTGTGATGAACTATTGGTTGGAGAACTGATCTACTCTGTAATGGTAGACCCAATTCACAGTAAAAGGAAGAAAGAAAACAAGACACCACTCATCCTGATAACAAGTTACTCTATCAACAAATTAGCATATTGTATTGGGACCAGGAATTGGATTATAAGCAATCAGCCTTTAGAGAAAACATGGAGTTGTCTCAGTTGAAGTGTGGTAAAATGGAGGTGAACAACAAGGATTTCTCAGGCCTGGGAAGGTAAAGGAGCTTGATTTTGTTACTTCAACTACACAAATGTGACTTATTGAGAAGAAAAAACACGCCAAGAGAAAACCATGTAAGAAATTCCAGGTGAGACCATAGAAAAGAATTGAACATGAAACTTGGGCAAAGGAAATGAACTGATAGCAGTATTTATGTCTTCACAGATGAACAGAATGTTAGGAAGAATTAAAGCAAAATTTATGTTTTAATATAATTTAATATGAGTACATATAAATGATGTATATATATTTGTGTAAAAGGAAGCTGAGAGACTGCAAGGTAATACATGCTTTATTATTCAACTGTTATTGTTTGTTGTTTGGTGCTATCAAGTCAATTTCAATTCACAGTGATTCCAGGTAACAGAGAAGATCTCCAGACCTTTCTCCAATGAAGTTGCTGGGTGGGTAATTATTGAGTAGATTTTTTTCCCTCCTACTATAGATATTGTGGACTGTAAAAAAGAGATGTAACAGTGTTTCCTAATCCAGACTCTTCTTCAGTGTGACTTTGATAGATGGAGATTAAATCCCCTCCCCTTGAATCTGGGCCAACTCTTAGTGACTTGCTTAGAACCAATAGAATGCAGCAGAAGTCTCATATGATGTCTGAGGCTGGGTGAGAAGAAACTTTGTAGTTTCTGCCTTGGTCTTTTGGAATACTTGCTTTCTGGTGACTGCAATATTATTTTCTTTAAATGGTGTCTTGACAGTGTTGAGGCCCTGGCTGGAGGCCATGCTATTCCTCCTCTTGAGCAACTGGTTGAGTCCTTTCTCCAACCTCTCCACTTTCCATGTTCTCATACTCCATTGCCACTATCATTCATCCTAAATGTGACAAGACCAGGTACTCAGCAACCAGGGATAGCCCTTATGCCCCTTGAACTTGTAGGCTTATTCAAAATGCCCAGTGCTCAGGAAGTCCTCACAATCTAGCTAACCCTAATCTACTTGCCATACATCAGCCCACTCTTACAATTCCACCTTGTTGCTAGCTTGTTCCTCCTATATAAGTATGATCCCACGTCACCGTGTGCTGTGCTTCTTTGTCTCTGGGAACTGTGAGTATAATAAACCTGGTTACATTTCATGGCCTCCCTGACTCCTCTTTTCCATGTCCTACTTGATTTACAGCTCACGACTTTGTTAGAACAATCACACCCTCTTGGCATGCTCCCTCAGAGAACTCAGATTGTACTGGGAAAAGTCCACAACACTTGGAGGTGGCCGTCCATGCAGAGACAAGACTTGAAGATTTTCTAGCACAAGATACAAACACTAAGCAAGAAGCCTCCAGATCACTGCAATCCTCAGGCATTTGTGTCATCCCGAGTCATCTGAGTCTTTGCAGCTATAGCCCCAGACTCTGTGAGGCAGACAGGCCACCCCTGCTGTGCTCTGCCCACATTCCTGACCTACAGAATCCCAGAACATAATAAAAATGGTAGCTGTGTTATGCTGCTAACTCTGGGGCATGCAGCAGTAGTAACTGGTCACAACTCATTAATGGGTTGTAAAATGAATTCAGTGAATCTGGGCCAGCAATTAAAATTTTTGTATTTTGATATTTTATACAAAAGTTATTGATGCTAAGTGCCATTGAGTCAGTTCTGAGTAGAGATCATATAATATTGACTATTAAAATTGATCACCTTCTGTCCCTGAGAATTAGAAGGTTGTAATGCAAGAGATGGATTGGCCAAGTGACAGCATCAATCAACTCAACCATGGCAACAGTAGTAAGGTTGACCCAGGATCGGGCAGTGTTTCGTTCTGCGATACATAAAGTTGCTATGGGTTGGCACCAACTCGATGGCACTTAACAACAACAATCCAAGAGATAAGGAATCCTGGTAGCACAACACTTAAGTGTTCAGCTGTTAACTGAAAGATTGGCAGCTTGAACCCACTCATGGCTCTTTAGGAGAAAGGCCTGTTCCCATAATGATTACAGCCAAGAAACCCCAATTGGGGCAGTTCTACTGTCTAATAAATTGGAATTGACTTGAAGGTCCCTAACAAGAATAACAACAACCACTGTTTCTGTTGTTGTTAAGTGCACCCAGTTGATTCTGACTCATAACAACCACGCAGAGGGTTTCCGAGGAGCAACTGTTTGGTTTGAACTGCTAACCTTGTGGTTAGTAGTTCAGTGCTTATCCTATAATGCCTTACCAGGACTCCAACAATAGCCATACAATATATAAATGTTTAAATGAAATAGTAGAAGAGATATGCAGGGAAATCTACAAACTCCAGGAAGAAATGTATGAAACAGAAGTTTTGATAATGGAAAAAAGAAAATGAAAAAATAAGCTATCTTGTAGGAATAGACTCCAATTTGCATGGCCATCTGGAGGACAAGAGAAATACTTTCTGGATAGACTACAAAGAGAAACACTGGCAGTAATGATGGGGTTGTAACTACCCAGATAACTATAAGAATTCCCATAACAAGAGACTCCTGGCAAGATGAGGGACTAGGCAGACATGCTGCATAGACCCTCTACAACAAAGATATGAGAGACCAAATGAAACAGATAGAATTGATAATCTTGGAACACTGAGTTTCAGAGGAAAGGATAAAGAAGTGGATTGCATACTGACTTGGAGAAAAAGCTGAACAGGGGTAGTCAGAAAGGAGACAGACAAGTGAACTATTAGCAAAATTGTCTCTCAAATGTTGTTGTTAAGTGCTGTGGAGTTGGTATCAACTCATACTAACCCTGTATAGAGTTTCCAAGGAGCTTTGGTAGCATAGTGATTACAAATCAGGCTGCTAACCTGAAGGTCAGCAGTTCAAAACTACCAGTGGTTCTGCAGGAGAAAGATGAGGCTTACTGCTCCCGTAAATATTTACAGCCTCAAAAACCCTATACAGGGTTGCTTTGAAAACCCTATATAGGGTCCAAACTGAGTCCATGGCACATAGCCACCACCACCACCACCATAGGGTTTTCAAGGAGTGGCTGATAGGTCTTAACTGCTGATCTTATAGTTAGCAAGCAGCCCAGTGCTTATTCTACAGTACCACACCAGGACATCTTCCCTCAAATACGACAGTGAAATTAGTACATTAGTACAAATAGCCAAGCCAACTTAAAAAAAAAAAAAAAATGTTAAGGGAGTTCTTTGGGAAGCGAACCAATGACAACAGAAAACAACCTGAAATTAACATGCATGACAAAAACACCTAGAAGACAACAGAGATATAGAGCTATCCAAAGTAAAACAAACCTACAAGACTAAAAATAGGGAAACAGATACAATTTATAATGAAGAGAGCAACAAAGGAAAAGGAGGGAATGGAGTAAATACAGAACTTCCAATGTCGAGGAAGTCAAGTAGATTTCAAGATAAAACAGATATGTACATGGGGAAGAAATTAATAAA
>NW_006408774.1:294176-295575 GCF_000296735.1 Chrysochloris asiatica
TTCATTTTCTTCACCTTCAGTTTGAATTTGCATATGAGCAATTGATGGTCTGTTCCACAGTCTGCCCCTGACCTTGTTTTGACTCATGATATGGAGCTTTTCCATCATCCCTTTCCGCAGATGTAGTCAATTTGATTTCTATGTATTCCATCTGGAGAGGTCCATGTGTATAGTCATCTCTTATGATGTCTAAAGAAAGTATTTGAAATGAACAAATCATTGATTTTTCAGAATTTTATCATGCGTTCTCCAGCATCATTTCTATCACCAAGGCCATATTTTCCAACTACTGATGCTTCCTCTTTGCTCCCAACCTTTGCATTCCAATCACCAGTAATGATCAGTACATCTTGATTACATGTTCGATCCGTTTCAGACTGAAGAAGTTGGTAGACTTCTTCTATTTCATCCTCACTGGCTTTAGTGGTTGGTGTGTAAATTTGAATAATAATGGTATTAACTTGGCTTCCCTGTAGGCACATGGATATTATCCTATCACAGACAGCATTGTACCTCATGACATACGTGATCTGGATATGTTCTTTTTGACAATGAATGCAACATCATTCCTTATGTGTATATATATATAGTCCTGGTATGGTGCTGTACATTAATGCAGTGAACTGAAAGGTTGGTTTGAACCTTAAAGCTCAGCAGTCGCTCACCAGTCACTCCTCAAGAACCAAGTTACCATCCAAGCAGTTCAAACCAAGTTACCATCCAGCGCATTGACCCACAGTGCCACATCAGGAGTCTATAGATAAATTTATATATTGTTGTTGTTGATATGTGCCATCGAGCCAGTACCAATTCATAGTGACCCTATGCACAACAGAACAAAACACTGCCCGATCCTGAGCCAACCTTGCAATTGTTGCCACGCTTGAACGCATTGATGCTGCCACTTGGCCAGTCAATCTTGCTGGGGGTCTTCCTCTTTTTCTGTGACCCTCCACCTTAGCAAACATGATATCTTTCTCTAGTGACTTGTCCCTCCTGACAATATATCCAAAGTATGAGAGATGAAGTTTGGCAATACTGGACTCCAAGGAACACTCTGGTTGCATTTCTTCCAACAGAAACCAATGCATGGCACTTTCAATATTCTCCTCCAACAACATAACTCAAATGCATGAATTCTTCTACAGTCTTCATTATTCATTGTCCAGCTTTCACAGGCCATACGAGGATATTGAAACTACCACGGCTTGGGTCAGGTGCACCTTAGTCCTCAAGCTGACATCTTTGCTCCTCAACACTTTAAAAAGGTCTGTGCAACAGATTTGCCCAAAGCAATACGTCATTTGATTTCTTGATGTTGCTTCCATGAGTGTTGATGGTTGATCCAAGAAGAATGAAGTCCTTGACAACTTCAATCTTTTCTCCATTGATAAGAATG
>NW_006408774.1:295675-304922 GCF_000296735.1 Chrysochloris asiatica
TGAGTGTTGATGGTTGATCCAAGAAGAATGAAGTCCTTGACAACTTCAATCTTTTCTCCATTGATAAGAATGTTGTTTATTGGTCCATGGTGAGGATTTTTTTTTCTTTACATTGCGATGCAATCCATACCAAAGGCTGCGCTCTTTGATCTTCATCAGTAAATATTTTAAGTCCTCTCTTCAGTTTCAGCAAGCAAGGTTGTATCATCTGCATATCACAGATTGTTAATAAGTCTGCCTCCAATCCTGATGCCACATTTTTCTTCATAGAACCCAGCTTCTTGGATTATTTGCTCAGCATACAGGATGAATAAATATGGTGAAAGAATACAACCCTGTTGCACACCTTTCTTAATTTTAAATCATTCAGTGTTCTCATGTTCTGTTCAAACAACTGCCTCTTGGTCCATGTACAGATGGCTCATGAGCACAATTTAGTGTTCCAGCATACTCATACTTCGCAATATTGCCCCAAAAATAAAATGGAATGCATAGACATTGATATCTTAGACATTAGTGAGCTGAAATGGACTGGTATTGACCATTTTGAATCTACCAACCACATGGTTTACTATGCAGGGAATGACAAATTGAAGAGGAATGGTGTTGCATTCATCGTCACAAAGAACATATCCAGATCAGTCATGAGGTACAAGGCTGTAAGTGATAGGATAATATCCATGCGCCTACAGGGAAGCCCAGTTAATACCACTATTATAAGTGAGGATGAAATAGAAGAATTCTACCACCTTCTTCAATCTGATATTGATCAAACATGCAATTAAGATGTATCGATCATTACTGGTGATTGGAATACAAAGGTTGGGAGCAAAGAGGAAAGCAAAATATATCAACTCTTAAATTCCATGAATTTAAGTTTCACTCCTCTATTTTCACTCTATACAAAACCTTCACCAAACTGTTGGTAATCCTATTCAGATGAGGAATGGATCTTGGCAGCAGATTCATCCAGAAATGATAGGGGAAGGTAAGAAACCAGAAACAGAAAATCATGTTCTCTGTTTTGATTCACACTGGGTGCAGGAATAGCAGGACGTACTAAAATTGCAATAGCACGGATGAGTGTCAGCTAACTCACCCAGGTCTCTGAGCAAGGATTTCGACTTTCAATATGGAAAGGAAAGTTAGCCCCCAAAATGTGATTATCATCTTGGTAGTCATAATCTTTAAGACTCCTGGTGTGGTGCTGTGGGTTAATTCACTGGACTGCAAAGTCAGTTTGAACCAAAAGTTCAGTGGTTCAAGCTCACTAGCCACTCCTTGGAAACCCTATTCAGGGTCGCTATGGGTCAAAACTTACTTGACAACACTTGATAAAAACAATAACAATCATAGTCTTTGGGAGCATGGTGGCTTCATAGGATAAGCACTGGACTGCAAACCACAAGTTCCCCAGTTAGAGCCCACCAGTTGTTCTGTGGAAGAAAGATGAAGCTTTCTGCTCCTGCAAAGATTTAAAAGCCTCAGAAACCCTATACAGGTTGGTATGAGTCGGAACTGACTCCACAGCATTTATCAACAACAATCATAATCTTGAAATGTAGTAAATTATTATCATAAAGTATTCTTAACTTCCGTGATTTAAAAAAATAAGGTGTTGAAACCCTGGATGTAAATAACTGTTTTACATCATTTTTTCAATACCAATATCCTCAAAGTACAACCTTTGGAATGAAGATTCTATGCATAAACTAAATAATATAATGGCTCACCCATTTACAAACACAGAACCCTTTAAAGTTTATACACACATAGTATTAAAATTCACTCTTAATTCTGTTAATGCCCAGAACATTGCAATACTCTTTGGCAAATTAGCCAAAGAAGGGTTGACTCTCTCTCCTTTGCCAATATGCTAATGTTTAGGGGGGAAGATTCCTTAAAGTGAATGAAGGGGTCAGACCCAATTAAAATTGTAAAGGAAACTTAGAGAGGTAAAATGCCATTAGCCCAATCTGGAATGTGGCCAAAACACTAGGGTAATACTTCAACTCTTAGAAAATGTGCCAGGGGGATATTTAACAACTGCAGGTGGCCAAATGCCTTCTAAGTCTCATCAGAAAACTAATTTAAGGCAACAGTATTTACCAAGGTCAAGTAACATTACTAAACAAACTGCATATTCAGATATTATGTTTAAACTCTGACTTTTGTGAAACCAATTGAACCTGCTCCTCCATAGAACAGTAAATAAAGGAGTGAAATGCTTCAGTTATTAAGCAGACTTAGAACAGATTGCATGAAATAATATGAAACAGTTGCTTCATATTGCAAACCATTGAGAATTATCATTATTTAAATCTAGCATTGGACTTTCCTTAAAGGAAAAACGAATCACTTTTTTCTAATATGCTAGGCCATAACATATGCATGTTTTAAATTTCCTTCTATAGTTTACAAATTTTGGTGAATTCAAAGATTGTCTTTCCCAACAATATTTCCCTACTATCTGCTTATTTCATGTGACTTCAGTCTGGTTTTGGAGTCCTGGTGTGGCGCTGTGGGCTAATGTGCTGAACTATAAAGTTGTTTGAACCACAAGGTCAGTGGTTCAAGCTCACCAGCCACTCATTGGAAACCGTATACAAGGTCACTATGGACTGGAAAAGACTCAATGTCACTTTAACAACAACAACAAAAAGAATCTGTTTTATATTTTCCAGAAGAGATATTCAATTACAATTTAGTTTCATAATTACATTTAGTATACACACACACACACACACACAAGAGGACTCCAAAAATTTCATGGGAAAATTGAATGAAAAGATAATGAATTTTCCTGCAAAATTTCTGAAGCTGCTCAAGTGTGTGTATGTGCGTGTGTGTGTGTGTGTGTATGCATACACATATTGTGTATTGCTTTTGTTAAGTGCCACTGAGTTGGTTCTGACTCATAGTAACTCTGTATAGGGTTTCCAAGGAGTAGCTAGTGGGTTTGAACCTCCAACCTTGTGGTTCATAGTCCAGCGCTTATCCTACAGTGTCATGCCAGAAGTCCTGGGTATGTGTTTATATAAATGTGTGTGTGCATAAATTCATCCATATTGTGAAATAGTATATACCATTTCTGTGTTCTTTCTTAATTTACTTTTATGTTTCTCCCTTTAACTTGTTTATTTCCTTTTAAATGTCTCATTCTTTGCCCCCTCCACCCTCACCCCGCAGAAACATTTTGGGAACTGTTCTAAAAAGGCCATGGAAAATCAGGCCCGTTGGTGACATAACACATCCATTCTTGCATCCTGCAAAGGATATTATGTGAGCAAATACACACCGTGAAACCTAAAAAAGTCCCAATTTTAAAATGCTGGTTACTTGAGGGTTCTGCTTTTACCTGCTGTGATTTAAAAGGCTTGGGGCCTCATTTTGAACCACTAAAATTCAAAGTGACAGAAACCTACAAATTTTTATTGCTGTGCATTTAATAAAATTTACATTTACAAGCTGTCAGTTTGAAATGTGGAATAGCTGGGACTTTCACATTCAGACAAGCAGATTTGGTTGGGTTGGGGGTTCATTACTACCTACTTACCCGTCCCTTAAAAACTCAGAATAATCCTTCAATCTATGACTTTTGATATCTCTTAATTCAACACTGCACAAAAACACCATTGAGTCCGCAGTAAGTCAACAAAAGGAATTTATTGTGCTCCCATAAAGCAAGGCGTAATTAAGAGCCCCCTTTCTGCTTGTTTTAATGCGCTAATACGAGAACATTGGAACTAAGGCACAAGTTAATGCTAGGTGTCTGCAGCAGCTGCTAAAGTTTTTGGTGATTTACTTACTCAATTATATCGACTCTCTTAAATCCACAACACTGGTGGGTGGTAAGGTAGAAGGATAATAAAAAAACATAGAGTAGGAAACCCCTTTAATGCAAGTTTTATGTGCATCTTGGGTGACTTTTTTTTTTTTCCTGGTAACTTTTTTGTTTATTTGTTTGCTTTTGAGAAAAAGAATTAAAGTTTATAACTAGGAAATTCAACACAGGAATAAATGTGTATGGGTTTAAGACACCCCTAAAAAATTATGAGAGTCTAATAATCTTATGATTATGTAGTCTGTTCTAAAAAGGAATATTGAACCAAGGTTTTGAGTCAGTATTACAAAAACAGATTATATAATGGCTTCCAAGGGGGAAATATGAGAAAGGCCATTCATGAAGTTCCTTATTACTAGTAAATTATACACACTTGCTTACTTTCCATGTAAATGGAAAGACAAAGAGAAACACTGAAAGATAGGGTATATTTTCACAATCTTACCAGAGCTACACTTTACTAAAATAGTTTCAAATTATTCACTAGCAATATAAATCCAATACATTTTTCAAATGAAAACCAGGAAATGCTTATCATACTGGTATCTAATTTTTTTTTAACATGTAAAGAAACCTTGAATTCCAAATCCAAAGTCTTAATTTTTAGAACACATTTGTTATGCATTTGAGTCAAAATACAAAGTAGGGGGGAAAATACTAAAATGGAAAATTAATCCTGATTTTCCTTGTCATCATTATTTAAATGTGAAATTTTATAAATTGCCCCCTTGTATAAAATACAAATTGCCTCATTTGTATCATCAATTCAAATGACCTCATTTTAAATTTCATTTGAATTTATCTCTGCAATTGTAGAACACATACATAAGGACAAATCGTATTATATCATGTTGCTATAAATTGAAATTTAAACAGATAAGTGTTAAGTAACTGTCTTCAAATGTCAAAATATATGGAACATGTATCATCCATTTGCTTTCCAGTATGTTCTGTGCCATAAAAAGTCTTTGATAAACCAAATCAGCTTCATTTTATAGCTTAAAAAAAAAAAAAAAAAAAGGCAAAAGAATCTACAAGTACCAAGCTACTAGCTTTTATTCTAAGTTAGATTAGATATTCTGAAACTTATCTCACTGGAACTTTCTGTTCTCTATTTGAGAAGGTAGTATCTTTTTTGTTTTTAATGAGAGAAAAAAATACCCTATTTTGTATCACTGCCTTTTAGTCATTGTATTTGAAATAATTTTTATATTTTGTCCACAGGAGGAAAAAAAAATTCATTTTTGCCTCAACAGAGTTGAAAGTATATAATACTATATTATACCCAAGTAAATCCCATGCAAACACTACATAATGTTTAGTTATACAGGTAGTTTTTGAGTTTTCAAAATCAATTTATGCCTCATTTTTTCATTTCTAGTTAACAAAGGTGAATTAAACCGTTTGAAAGGAAGCCTATGAAATTTTGTTTTGAAAATGAAAAATGAAAGCTGAAAATGGCTGAGTGGCTACAAAATGACAGAAGAATGTGTAAAAGTCATCTTTTCTCCTGTTTCCCCTGCCCCAATAATGAAGTTTCTGAGTTAGAGAGACTCTAATGAGTTTTCAGCAAGCCAAGATCATTGAAAGAGCCTCCAGATGAATGATACATGTGAATTACATCCGATGTGAATGACTTGATTTGTTTGTTAGTAAGTCCACAATGAAAGAGTATCTACAACAGAGAGCTTTTCCACCTATCAAAAAAAAACCTGCCAAGGTAATAATCTTCTGATAAACTCAGCAGTGACATGTCTGGGATCATCAATGACTCATCTACTACACAGTTTAGAGTTAAGGAGAAAATTGACCCTCCTATATCAGCTCAGAGCAAGCTCGGGACGGGTTCCACACTCTATTTTCATGCTAACTCATCTTCAGATACTCAGTTTCAACGTTTTCGTTTAAATGCTGCATTTATTAGTATAATCTATACGTGAACTATATTAAGTCTATATTAATTGACCAGATACCTTCAAGATCACTTTAAGCAACTAGAATAACATCAATATTAATAAAATTGTATTTACTAACCTCTGCTTACTCCCTTCTGCCTGGCAGAAGTATTGGAATTATAACTCCAACAGGGCTGAACAGCAATCTTCAAGAAAATTGCTTTAAATTGGCCTTCATTAGCCCTCACGGCACTGAAAAACAAGTCCAAGGCCATGTCTATGGAAGGAAAGGCAGTAGCAAAAGTTCTCTGTTAAAAAGACAACACATTAACCTGCTTCACTAGCATTCAACACATTTTATAAATACAATTAAATAAAGAATCATCAACCACAAAATAATATTGCTATTGCTCAGGGTTGGGACCATTGGGATCAAATTTAGCACTGTAGCTTCAATTGCAGAAATTTGGTGATTGTAACAGAACTTTTTCTTTACATGTTGTTGTAAATAATCAGTACCACACAGTAACCAACGATAAAGACACTAAAACTTTCATAAGAAATGAAAACTTATTTAGATTACCAGCAGCAAGAGGAAAATGTATTCCAAAGTGAAGAGAAAATCTTTTGCTTCATAGTTTTACTTTGAAGAGCATGCTCTTTTCTCGACATCTGCATAGTAAAAAGGAGTTTCATTTCCTTGGTCAACTATCCTTTCTGAAATCCTGAATTGGCAGACTTGGAAATGGAAGGAATTTTTCTCAGGGATTAATTCACAGTTCTTCTTAACACTCAAAACTCTGAATATCTTCAGTACACAAGCCAGGGAATTTGGCCCTTGGAGTTAATACTTTTTAGCAAACAAATATAAAAAAATATATATTTTCAGCAGACACAGGGAGAGATGTCATACAAAACCTATCAGACTCATGAAGTTGTCTGATATGAAATGAATATGCATATGTCCTGCCCTCAACTGGGCCTCCCCTGGTTTCCAACTTGATAACATTCCAACATTTTATTCTGTATATTGGCATTTCCATCTCTGCACCTTACCAGTGATTTGCTCCAAAAAATAACATTTCAAAGTGGAAGAGTAAAGTAAAACATTTTAGGCCTAGCAAATGAGACCACCTTCTTGAAAGCCAGGTAATTTTTCTCTACGTTCCAGTCCAGAGCCAATTCAACCATGTCAACTTGAACCATTTTCATTTAGTAAATGTTTTTTAAATACATGTTTCTGTGAATTCATGCATATGTTCAGTGAAACACAGCTATTCACATCAACGAAGGGGTGCAACTTAGGGTCGTGGCTCAAATTTGGGTTTTAAAGTCAACCAATCCCAGTTTCAATATATACTCTTTCTGACTGTAAGCAAATTACTAACAATCTCTCAGGCTGAATTTCCTCACTTATTAAGTGGGAATATATCTGCACCCGAAGGCTTTGATAAAGACGAATTTATATTGTGTTTGTAAGGCACACATCATGGTACCTAACATAAAACAAGCACACCAGAATGGTAGCTTATCTCCGTATCTGATATGACTACGCTTTTAATTAAAAAGAGCATTTTTAGACTAAGATGGCCAGTCATATCTCTTAACCTTTATCAATACTCAGTTTAGATGTCAATGGATCCATTATGTTGTTGTTGTTGTTGTTAGATGCCATCGAGTTGGTACCGACCCATAGTGACCTCATGCACAGCAGAACGAAACACTGCCTGATCCTGGGCCAACCTCATTATTGTTGCCACGCTTGAGCCCATTGATACTGCCACTTTGCCAATCCATCTCGCTGGGGTCTTCCTCTTTTTCTCTGACCCTCCACCCTACCCTACATAAAATACTTAAAATCTCATTGTTGCTAAGTGCTGTCGAGTCAGTTCCAACTCATTGTGACCCTGTATAGGGTTTCCAAGGAGCAGCCGGCAAGCTTGAACCACCAACCTTGCAGTTCAAACTGACCTTGCAGCCCAGTGCATTAACCCACAGTACCACAAAACCTAGTTCATAAAACTCTTTCCCACAAAAATATCTCATTTTTTTCCTCCAAAATATCTGTTTATCTGGTTCTGTAAACAGAACATAAAAATGACAAATGACCTCTTCTGCTTTTCTTGAAAGCCCAAAAGCCCGTTACCATTTTGTGGGATTATTATTCTTTTATCATTTGCATATAAACCAAATTGTATTTCAAACATTTATTCCAAGAATAAAGAACTGATGCATTTGAATGATGGTGTTGGCGGAGAATATTGACTATCCCATACACTGCTCTCAGAAGAATGGGAGAAATAGAGTCAGGATGCTCCTTGGTAGAGAGGATGGGAGACTTTGTTTCATATACTTTAGACATGTTATCAAGTGAAATCACTCTCTGGATAAGGATATCTCTGGTAGCGTAGTGGTTAAGAGTCGGGTTGCTAATCTCAAGATCAGCAGTTTGAAGCTACCAGCCATTCTGCAGGAGAAAAATGAAGCTTTCTGCTCCTGTAAAGATTTATAGCTTCAGAAACCCTGTACAGGGTCGCTCTGAGTCAGAACTGACTCCAAGGCACACCACCACCACCACCAAAGTAGAGGGCCAGCAAAAAAAGAGGAAGTCTCTCAGTGAGATGAACAGATACAGTGGCTACGACAATGGGTTCAAACACAGCAGCGACTGTGAGGATGGTTCAGGACTAAACAGAGCTTTGTTCTCTTATACATGGGGACACTAAGATCACAAGTGACTTGACAGCATCTACCAACAACAACAATTTCAAGATTCATCTTGATGCTTTAAATTGGCTTGATACATAGGATTCTAAATCCTTTCTCTTTAGTCTATTTCCAGATTCAAACAAGCCACTATTTTGCTAGCTTTCTACTAAAGGGTACACACTCAAAGAAGATATATATGGAAGGTAGGGTTCCCCCCCAAATTTCTTGATTATATAGGCGTACTTTTCAATACAGGTAATGTAAATTCTTCTACATTCCAACACCCATCAAGACCCAAGACTACATATACATTTCTACGGCAGACTATGTGTTCTTTACAGAGTAACCAACTTCTAGGGATCTCATGATCCTATTAAAATGATTTTCAATTTTACGATAGAAAATGAAAGACTAGAGAACCCCTAGGTTCAAACTACAATTGGCTCATTGTAGTTTGGGAAGGGACAATAAGAACTCCTTCAAACTCATTTGCACTGAGGAAGAGGATTGGATGTTCTGTTGATGATGAAGAACAGCTTTGATTAAGCTTTCACAATTGCAACATGGAAGGGCAGTCCAGGCAAACCAATGTCAAAACAAAACAAAAGGTAGCAATGAAGAAATGGGCTGGGTTCAACCACCTTCCATAGACTCCTGTGGACCTGGAGATGAGAGAGAAAGGAAGAAGGGCTGGTTGGTCCAAAATATGGTGAGACCTGGGGATACCTGAGCCTATGGACAAGGACTAGTCACAGAGGTCTAGAGCTGAGCATGAAGCACCCAGCTGATATGAAGTGAG
>NW_006408774.1:306502-343154 GCF_000296735.1 Chrysochloris asiatica
ATGAAGTGACTGGCTTACAAGGTTTCAAGGGGAGCTTAGGTTAATAGTGTGTGGGGAAAGAAAGATTCCCCACTGAATAGTTTTCATCATGTCTAGATGGGTCTCGTTAAAAGCGATGGGGATAAGATTCTTATGATTCAATAGTGAGTAATAGTTATCCTGACTAATTGCGACTGTCACAATTGTACAGGTAGAAGTTCTATAACAAAAACAGGGGAGTGGTTAATCTTACAGTTCAGAAACAGAGGAACCTAGCACCGTCAAAGGAGAAGAGCCCAAGCAGAATGTGGAACCTTATCCAGAGAAGCAGTGATGCCAGAGATGGAGGCAGAGATGGGGACATGGAAAGAGGGAGCAATTGAGGACTCTAGATTCATGGGAAGAGAGGGACTAAGAGATGGTGGCCAAGAGGCAGACTTGGTGAATGCGCCCTTTGGTGCATAAATTATTATTTACGTCTGAGTGTTTAAAAAAAAAAAAAGCTAAAGTGAATAGAGAAAAACACTGTTAACTGATGGTACATGGAGGGGATTATAATTATTGTAATGAAACAAGGTGTATGAGTTGTTGCATGTAAAACTGATGATCTGCCCTGTAAACTTTTACTCAATCCACAATAAAAAAAACCTTAAATTAAAGAAAATAAAAAGAAAGAAAAAACAAAACAAAACAAAAAAACCTACCACCAATGTGATGATGGACTCACCAGGGGGTCTCTGAAAAGACCACTGTGTGAAGAAAGGAACCCAGGCTCAGTTTCTTGAAGAATCAAGACAGTATCTTCTGTCCTGGGGCCAGGACCACTGTTGGAGGCAGTTGATTGGAGGTGCAGACTGACAGCAATGATTACTCAGTTTATTATTGATCAAGTCATTTTCCACTTGCCTCCCTCCATCCAAGGAAGTTGGATTCTAGAAGTCAATGGGAGTTCAGGATATGTAAGCATGTATAAAGCAAGCTCATACAACCCAACCAGGCCTATAAAAGTCAGGAAATGAACAAGTTCAAGTTCTCATAGTGTGTTAATGTGCCCACAAACGTACCTACTTTATACATTTAACAGCTCATGTAGTAATTAAAAAGACCATGTAGAACACATAGTTTGCATGTGCAAGGTGGGATAATTAATATGCCTATATGTGCTCCCTAATTGTTCCATTCCCTATATTTTTCTGGTTAATGTAATGCTTTTTTATATATAAAGTTATATTTTATATGGAATTTCATATAAATGAGAAACCAAGGAGAACAAAGAAGGAAAAATGTAATATTTTTCTTATTGGATTTCATTAGTTAGATATTCCATCTTTTTCTTTCTTTCTTTCTATAAATTGCCTATATATTGGCACAGAAATTTGAGTCCTGGCATGGATCACTCAGGAAACATATTGTGGGACACAGCAAAGGAAAAGGCGTGGGCCAGGACAAACCATCCAATGAACTCTGTTTTGTGTTTTCAATCATCCATCAACCAAGTCATCTTGGTCAACCGGCCAGATATCAAGTTTGACATTTTGAAGTCCAGAGATGTTTGAGGTGTGGAAACAGAGAAAGCCTGGGCTAAAGAGCTGAATTTGAAGGTTTTCATGATTGCTAGTGAAGTCTGGGTTTAGGTTGTTTTTCTAGGAGAACCCAAGACCACTGTAGATGCTTTGCCATCCATTTTTCATAAGCATTTAAGCTAAAGGGGCGGGGGAGGGGGGCGGTGAAGGTAGAAAGACGAGAAGGACATGGTTTTCTTCGGGGAAGGAAATTAGAAGTCACCACAAATAATTCACCTGGCTAGGTAAAGGCGAACAAACACTGTTTGCTTGTGGATCCCGACGACTTCATTGCCTTCTACCCAAGGGAGAGGCGAGCCTCTCGCTTCATTTCAGACGGGCAAGGAAAGGGCTTTCAGCAGAGAGACGGGAGGAGCACGTTCCAGGTGTGGGTTCTGCTCAACGCTCGCCAGAGGCCTCCGCAGGTGGCTCCCCTTGGCAGCACGGCCTGGCCCCAACCCACCCGCCTGGGAAACCTGAGGTGACCCCCGCCGAGGGTGGCGGGGAAATGATGCCCCTCTTCTTGGCGGGGCAAAAGCGCTCTCCTGCCTTTCCCAACTCACTCCTGTGCTTCAAGTCCAATTTAGGAAAGATTCGCCCCCTTAGCTCTTTACTCCACCCACTCCAGCAAATGCCCTGTCCCAAGTGGGTGGCTGCAAAGACAAGGACCATTGCCCGCGGGGGCCCCTGTAAACCCGCGGAACTTGTCTCCTGCCCACAGAAAGGTTCGTGGTTCGAACCCCGGGGCTGGGAAGACCTGTGGTACTGCCGGGTCTCCGCACCACCTGCGCCATGAAATTTGAGGGCACAGAGGCTCGGAGGAAGAGAAGGTGCAAAGGAACCCCAGACCCGCGATGGCACATTTACACCGCAGATTTCGTGGTGAGGTACCCCGCTGGAAGAAGTGATTTAAATGCGGAATCCTGGTCCCAGTTGCAAAGGCACCCGTAGCTCCCAAGAGAGGCCAGCCAAACTCTACGCCCCTCTCCTTCCCCACCGCAGAACAGGGCCTCTCGCTGTGAGGTCTCTGAGCACCGGGACCACCCCAGAGTAGAATGCTGAACCCTAGGCCCATCCTCTGAAACCAAGCACGTTCTCCACTGAATGCTTAGGCTTGGGGGGCGGGGGGTGGGGGGGCGGCGCTAACGCCGCGGTCCGAATCCTGGTGTGGCGCTGTAGGATCACCTCTGGACTGCTAGCCACAAGGTTGGCGATTCAAACCCACCAGCCGCTCCTGGGAAACCCCCTAGAGAGGATCGGTATGAGTTAGAGCTGACTACAGAGAACAACAATGACGTCGCGGCCAGCTTTTTCATTTTGGAAGCGCTTTGGTCCGTTCCTTTCCAGGTTTTCTAGAAGCCATGGCGGTACAGTGGTTAAGCGCTGGGTTGCAAACCGAAAAGTCAGAAGTGCAGGAGAAAGGACTGTCAATTTGCTGCAATGATGATTACAGTTTAGGAAGGGCGATGGGCCTGTATTACTCTGTCCTGCACGGTCACTATCAGTCCAGTCGAATGGCACACAACAATAACAACTAGGTGATACAAAGGGTTGGGTTCCCAACCCACTCAGCAGTACAGCGGAAGGTAGGCCTGGCGTTCTGCGTCCATAAAGATCACAACTAAGAACACCCTAGGCGCTCAGCTTTACTCCGCACTACACAGTACCACATGAGGTCGCCTAGAATCGTGAATTGGCTTCATCAACACCTAACACTACCGTTGTCCCTCCCTCTTTATAACAGCTTCACCAGATGGATATGACCAGCCCCGCCTTTCTGAAGGAGTTGGGGTACAAGGAGCATTGGTGGCGACCCAAAACTCTAAGCAGGAATGGCCTGGCAGGGTGCAGCGCTGCTAGGACTTTGGGACACAGCGTCCCCGCTCTGTAAGGAACTTCCCTTTGCCTGCATTGCTAAAGCTTTCGGGAGCGCTGCGGTGGCTGACCAGACTTGGAGGGTGGACGGACGGAGAGCCCCTGTCAACCAGTTTCACTATCCGGCCTATCCCACTAAGACCTGCTAGGAGGGGAAGAAGGATTTGACCTAGCTGAGTTGAGCGTCGGAGCCCAGCGGTCTCGCAGGAGCCCCCCGCCTTGTCTTCTACCTTATCAGCATCCAAACCTCGCCGCCCAGGGACCCCTACCCTGTTCCATTCTTTCCTCGCCTAGACTATGCCTCTCACAGCCCACCCACTCGGGCGACTGCAGCAGCCAGGACCCCAGGTCCCTATTCCTGGCCCAGTCTGCTCTGCTGGTGCTGTTGGGCAACGCGAGGCCTTCCTCCCTTCCCTGCTGGCCCACCTCCGCACCTGGGCACCTGTGCTTGGGGAGGGGAAGGGTGAGGCTGTGGAGAGGAACTGGGTGACCTTCTACTGAAGCGCACCGGAAATATGCGATGCCTTCAGGAAGTTCATGGAAACAGAATGAATGGATAATGGATTTTTCCCTCTCTTAAACGTTTTGAAGTGCATTGGTAAAACTAAATCCACCTCCACAAGATGAGCAGAGAGCCTTATTGTTGTTGTTGTTAAGTGCCGTCGAGTCGGTTCCGATCCATAGCGACTCTGAACAGGGTTTTCGAGGCTGTAAATCTTTCGGGAGCAGAAAGCCTCATCTTTCTCCCTCCTAGCAGGTGTTAGTTTCAAACTGCTGACCTTGTGGTTCGCAGCCTGATTTGTCACCACTACACTACCAGAGGTCCTGCAGAGAACCTTGGGGGCACAGAATTCAAAAAGTCATTGAGAAGACAAGAAAGAAGGAAAAGTTTAAAATGGAGGTCAGAAGAGACACTGAAACTTGCTCTCCAGTGTAGAGATGCTAAAGCAAATAGAAGAAATGAGGAGATCCAAGAGCTGAACAGAAAATTTCAAAGATCAGCTTGAGAAGATAAAGTCAAATATTACAACAAAATGTACAGAGATCTAGAGTCAGAAAACCAAGAAGGAAGAACATGCTCAGCAGTTCTCAAGCTGGGGGAACTGAAGAAAAAATTCAAGCCTACTTTTGTTATTGAAGGATTCTCTGGGCAAATTATTGACTGATGCAGAGGGCATCAAAAGAAGATGGAAGGAATACACAGAGTCACTGTGCCAAAAGGAAATAGCTGACATTCAACAGTTTCAAGAGGTCAGAGAAAAGGGGGAAGACACCCAGTGAGATGGATTGGCCAAGTGGCAGCATTGATGGACTCTAGCGTGGCAACAATAGTGAGGTTGGCCCAGGATTGGGCAGTGTTTCATTCTGCTGTGCATAAGGTCTCTATGCTTTTAACAACAGCAACAACAAAACTAACTGAAAGATTGGTTGTTCGAATATACCCAGAGGGCTGGGGAGGACTGGCAATCTGCTTCAGAGAGGTTACAACCTTGAAAACCTTGGCAGCCACTCTACACATGTGGGGTCATCATCATGAGTCAGAACCAACTGGAATGGCTCACAGTGCCTGGCATCTCTGGAGAGTTCCACAGTCCTTAGCTGTCACTCTCATTGTTGTTGTTGTCAGGTGCCATCGAGTCGGAACTGACTAACAGCGACCCCATGCACAGCAGAATGAAACAATGTCCGATCCTGGGCCAACCTCACTACCGCTGCCACACTTGAGTCCATCAATGATGCCACCTGGCCAATCCATCTCGTTAGGGGTCTTCCTCTTTTTCTCTGACCCTCCACCTTACCCACCTCACTCTCATGACACTGCTTCCAAATGCAGTGAACAGGCCCAGAAGGCCCAAAGCACTGGGACTCCCTTCCCTCTCCCAGCCATGAGCAGAGATGAACCAGCTGATCATAGGCACCCTGGACACTGAGAGGCTGAGGTACCCAGGAACTAACCACAGACCTTGAGGCAGAGGGGTGCTAGAGAAGCCATGCAGCTCTTTCCAGCCTTCCTCCAACACTGGTGCTGAGCAGTAGGGGGACAGTGCCAAGAGGACCCGTAGCCACACTGCTTCCCAAATGAACCATTAGGGTCACTTCAGGTTGTTGTATGCCATGGAGTTGGTTATGTCTCACAGCATCCTCTATGGGAGCAAATCAACAGGACTTTTCTCTTACAGAGTGGCTGGTCGGCTCCGACCACCAACCTTTCTGTTGGCAATGAAACATTTAACCACTGCACCACCTGGGATCCACATAGGGAGGGAGACTGTAGTAGAAATGGCTTCTCTGGGCCTCCCTATCTCCTTCAATAAAATGGACTTCTCTGGGCATCCCCATCTCCTTCAGAAATTGCACTATAGGCTCTTCAAAATCTCTTCTGCCCTCTACCCATTAAAATACCCCAGGGGAGGGGAGCTTTCTTATAACTATGCCTCAGGACACATTCTGTTTAACCAAACCCTGGTGAAGTGCTGGCTTACACATTGTACTGCTAACATTAAGGTCAGCAATTCAAACCTACTTACCCCTCCAAGGGAGAAAAAGGACGTTTTCTATTCCCATAAAGATTTATGGAAACCATACACAGGGTCACTATGAGTCAGATTCTACTTGATGTCAGTGTGTTTGGATTTTGGTTTGGAAACCAACCCAAACCTACTTTCCTCAAGTCGATTCAAGCTAATTTGACCTTATGTCATTAAGTGCTGTACAGCTGGTTCCTGTATAGGGTTTCTGAGGAGCTAATGCTGAGTTTGAACCGCCGACCTTGCTGCTCAAACTGACCTTGTTGTCTAGTGCTTATCCTATGGCACCAAACCAGGACTCCATTGACCCTATATGGTTGTTGTTAAGTGCTGTTGAGTCAGTTCTGACCTATAGCAACCCTTTACAGGGTTTCTGAGGAGTGGCTGGTGAATTTGAAACGTGGACGTTGCAGCTCAAATCAACCTTGTGGTCAAGTGCGTGTCCTACAGCGCCACACCAGGACTCCAGAGCAAAACTGCTCCATAGGATTTTGGAGGTGGTAACTGCTCTGGTAGCGTAGTGGTTACAAATCGGGCTGCGAACCTTAAGGTCAGCAGTTCGAAACTACCACGGGAGAAAGATGAGGCTTTCTGCTCCCGTAAAGATTTACAGCCTCGGAAACCCTGTACAGGGTCGCTATGAGTTGGAATTGACTCGACAGCACTTAACAACAACAACTAACTGCTGTGGGTTAATGAGCCAGACTTCAAAGCCGTTTGAACTGCAAGGTCAGCAGTTCAAGCTCACCAGCTGCTCCTTGGAAACCCTGTACAGGGTCTCTATGGGACAGAACTGACTCAATGGCACTTAACAACAACAACAAACTTTTAGTGTCCTGGTGTGGTGCTGTGAACAAATGTGCTGATTGCAAAGTCAGTTTGAACAGTAAGGTCTGTGATTCAAGCTCACCAGCTGCTCCTTGGAAACTCTATTCAGGGGTCACTATGGGTTGGAACTGACATGACGGCACACAACAACAAACCTTCAGTGTTACCCTGTAGGATAAGCACTCAATCAAAAGGTCAGTTTGAACTGCAAGGTCGGTGGTTCAAACTCACCAGCAGCTCCTCAGAAACTGTATACAGGGTCACTATGAGTCGGAACCAACTTGAGGGGACCTAACAACACAACAACAAATCTTTATGAATGCAGACTGCCTCATCTTTCTTCTGAGAAATGGCTTAGTGGATTCACACTGAAGGCCAACATTTAGCAGGGTTTCTTCTTCCTGCTGGTTGTTGCTGCTGCTATTAAGTGCCCTGGAGTCGGTTTCAACCCTTAGTGATCCTGTATAGGGTTTCTGAGGAGCAGCTGGTGAGTTTGAACCACCGACCTTGCAGTTCAAACCAACTTTGCAGTCCAGCACATTAACCCACAGCGCCACACTAGATAGCTATATATATTATATATCTTCCTAGTCTGGGACCAACTCAGAGGCACTTAACAACAACTAATATGATTTAATAATAAGACTTTCACCTTGCCAGGTACAGTGCCAAGCCTATTGCATGTTCTAAATTAGCTTCCCATCTCAAAGTATGCATGGAGCATATGGGCCTCTTGATCCACGCCTGGCATACGGTGGGCGCTTCATAAAATGGCGTGAGTGATCGGATCAAGATTGTCTCCCCCAAAGAGGCATGGATGAACTCTAGATGAATTCTGATCTTCAGCTGAATTGTTTGATGGATGAAAATTATCCTTACTTAATCCCCTGCTCCTCACAAGACAAAAAGATGCTGCAAATGGTTTAATATGGGCTGCTAACCTAAAAGTTGTGTTATTCCAACCTAGAAGAAAGACCTACTTTCATAAAGATTGTTGTTGTTGTTAAGTGCCATCAAGTCAGTTCCGACCCATAGCTACCCTGTATAAGGTTTCCAAGGAACAGCTGGTGAGCTTGAACCACCGACCTTGCAGTTCAAACGACTTTGCAGTCGGACGCATTAACCCACAGAGTCACACCATCATAACGATTACAGCCAAGAAAATTCTTACAGAGCTGTTCTACTCTAACCCATGGGGTCTTGTGTTTTTGGGTTTGCTCCAGGACTAGACAAACTCCGCTTCTCTCAAAGAATCAAACACAGCCCATGTACCCCATCTACAGATCTAGGAACTGTAATAAGAATATTAGCATATCATTTTGCTCTTTAAAAGTGGGCTGGGCAGCAAAGGGCAGCTAAAGCGTCTCCACCTATGATCCCTGTTTCAGTGATACGTCCAATCTAACTCCCGAGGCAATGTGTGGCCAGAACAGCTTTAAGACAAGCTCTCCAGACTCCAGAGCCCTTCGTATGAGGGAATTCTGGAGCCTCTGTTAAGTGGGAATTGTCATCCTCCTTGGAGAGGCTGTTGCCAACTCAGAGATGCTGTGAGTGATGTAAGACCACCCACCTAGTGAGTGGTCAAGTCAGTTGATCTTGACCTCAGATCACCCCTGCAGTCTTTATCACAGGACAATCATACCCAGTTACCATAACATTTCCCAGTGACCTCATCTCTCAATATATTGAAAATGTCTGTAAGGACAATTTATTTATACAGTAAAAGTAAAAACTCCCACGGCGGAACTCTTATAGAGTGTCAAGTGCTGAAATAAACACTTTGTATATATTCTATCTTCTGGAACCCTGGTAGTGTAGTGGATTATGAACTGGGCTGCTAACTACAAGGTCAGCAGTTCGAATCTACCAGTAAAATCTGAGGCTTTCTGCTCCCATAGAGATTTACAGTCTCCAAAACCCTATACAGGGTCACTATGAGTTCGAAGCAACTTGGTGGCACACACCACCACCTCATATGCTTTTGTTGTTATTGTTTTTGTTACGTGCTGTCGAGTTGGTTCCAACTCATAGCGACCCTGCATAGGGTTTCCAGTAAGTAGCCAGTGGATTTGAACCACTGACCTTGTGGTTAGCAGCCCAGTGCTTACCCTACAGTGCCATACCAGGACTCCATATATGCTTTATATATGTCCATTTAATTAAGTTCCATGATCTAGGCATATTATTATCGTCATTTACACATAGGTGGAAACAGACCCAGAGAAATTAATTATCAAAAATTAAGCATTCAATTCAAGGTTATCTGACTACAAAGAGATGGGGCTGAACTTAACACCCAGGCTTCTAGAGAGGATCTCTTCTCTCAGCCATCCTGTTGTTGTTATTAAGTGCTATAGAGTCAGTTCCAACCCAGAGCGACCCTGAATAGGGTTTCCAAGGAGTGACTGCTGACCTTGAGGTTTAAATGACATTGTAGTCCAGCGAATGAACCCACAGCACCACACCAGGACTCAACCATCCTAGGCAACACTTAAAACATCTTTCTGCCAGGTTCTTCCTGGCTCCATTGGTGTCTGGCAGACTGCTTGAAACCAGGGCAAAGCCTGAGATTCCTTCCCATGTAAATAAGGATGTCCTTTATTAGAGATACCATATGTTGTTGTTGTTAAGTGCTGTCTAGTTGGTTCCGACCCATAGCAACCCTGTATAGGGTTTCCAAGGAGCAGCTGGTGAGCTTGAACCACTGACCTTGTCATTCAAATGGCTTTGCAGTCTGGCACATTAACCCACAGTGCCACACCAGGAGTGTGTGCTTAATATTCCAAGCACCAGTGATTAAGCACCTATTATATGGTCTGGTAGTAGCATAGTGGTTACGAATTGGGCTGTGAACCTTAAGGTCAGCAGTTCAAAACTACCAGCCGCTCCGCGGGAGAAAGGTGAGGCTTTCTGCTCCCATAAAGATTTACAGCCTTGGAAACCCTGGACAGGGTCGCTATGGGTCGAAACCGACTGGACGGCACTTCACAACAACAACAACATATGCCCTATTGGAGTCCTGGTGTAGTGCTGTGGGTAAATGCACCAGACTGCAAAGCCGTTTGAACTGCAAGGTTGGCAGATCAAGCTCACCAGCTGCTCCTTGGAAACCCTACACAGGGTCACTATGGGTCGGAATTGACTCATTGGCACTTAACAACAACAACAACAACATATGCCCTATTGGAGTCCTAGTGTGGTGCCATGGGTTAATGTGCCAGACTGCAAAACTGTTTGAACTGTAAGGTTGGTGGTTCAAGCTCACCAGCTGCTCCTTAGAAACCCTATACAGGGTTGCCATGGGTTGGAATCGACTCAACAGCACTTAACAACAACAACATATACCCTGTTGGAGTCCTGGTGTAGCTCTCTCGGTTAATGTGCTGGACTGCACAGCGGTTCAAACTCAACCAGCAGTTCCTCAGAAACCCTATAGAGGGTCACTATGAGTCGAAACTGACTCCACAGCACTTACAACAACAACAGCATATGTCCTATGGAACCCCTGGTGTGGCACTATAGGATAAGCACTGAACTGCAAACCACAAGGTCAGAGGTTCTAACCCACCAGTTGCTCCTAGGAAACCCTACACAGTGTCAATATGAGTTGAAACTGACTCGAGGACACTGAACACCAACATATGCCCTATGAACCCTGGTGTGATGCAGTAGGATAAGCACTGCACTGGTAGCTTAAAGGTTGGCAGTTCAAACCCACCAGCCACTCTCAGAAACCCTACACTGGGTTGCTAAGAGTTGGAACTGACTCGATGGCACACAGTCACAACAAATATGCCCTACATAGGAACGAGTTCGATGGCATTTAGCAATAACATATGACAAGCAAGGAATGCTGGTGATGAAATGCATTAAGCACTGTGTTAGTACTTTCAAAGTCAACAGTTTGAATCCACTAGCAGCTTTAAAGGAGAAGATGAAGCCGTCTGTTCTTGTAATGATTTATAGTCTTTAAAACTCTATGGAGTCTCTACTCTGTCCTATAGGTTCATTAGGAGTGAAGGCCTTGGGTAATATGCAAAGCACTAGTCTAAGGCAATTTACAAGCTTTAACTCATTGTATCCTCTGCAAAATGCTATAGGACAGGTTCTGTTGTCAGTTCCAAACAGATATACAAACAAACCCTTGGGCACAAACGCAGACAGATGCACAAACCCAGACCCAGTGTCATACAACCAGTAAAAGGCAGAATTGAGTTTGATCCTCAGGTAGCCTAGTTGCAATGGCTCTGTGCTAGGTGAGAAAAAAAATGGAAGCTGTCTTCCATTAAGTGGCTTCTGCCCAACAAGACCACTTTCTTTATAAGGAGGTCTTCTTTGATGGAATTCCCCTGATGAGTTTAAAGTTCCAAGCAGTCTAAAGAACACAGACTTGCTCTACCTCCAGGTTTGGGCTTCATCTCCACTTTGATGAAATGAGCTGTCAACGCAACTTTTGGGGGATTACAGCTGGCGCTAGCCACCCCAATATCAGGACAGGCCAGCAGTAGTCTCCACAACCTCCTCATTCATCCTTAGAGGCCCAGGACCGGCATCAACGTCCACAGATTGCTCTTTCCTGTAATCCAGGCCTGTTACAAAGCTCTTACGTGAAGACCCTTCCATTTACACTTCCCCGTGACGGAGGTGGCCAGGGAACCCATAATTCTTTCATTTTAACAAGGAATCCAAGTGTGAAAGCCGCTCAGGGCACACACCACGCCGACTTCGAAGCCAGTCCTGATCAGGTAAACGGCTTCAACTTCTCTTGGTGAAAGCCTTCAATTTCGTTGTGTCTAAAAATGTACCCCCAAGACCTTACTTGTTCATCAACAAAGTCTGACTTGGGGAGTGGAACTGGAAAGGGGCAGGGGTAACAGAGAAGCCAGCTGTTTTAGCGTTTGCACTAGCTGGGAACCTCAGAGACATCTTCTCCCACTCCTTCCCAACGTTTTCAGGAAGTCTTTGGGTCACAGGCAACCTTGGGATCCCAAACAACTCGAGTTAGAAAGACCCACCCTCATTCCGCAAGGTCCGACCCGCATGGGGCAGGGCAGAGCCTGGCACGCAGAAACCCAAAGTGGGTGACGCGGGGCCAAGTGTTGCACCCTGCTTTCTGGCTTATCGTGTGAATTTCTTCTCTAGCTTTCCGGTTCCCGAGTGAGCGTCTGGTCTTCTGGACTTTTCAGAAGAATCTCCTTTACCCGTCAAGACGGTTCTTCTGCGGGTGGAGAGCGCTTGGCCCCGAGCTGTGATGTCTCTGTAGGGCCTCCTTGCCAAACGGGAGACCCAACGGGGAATCAGGGCGCGCCCGCCACCTCCCCGCGGCGCTCGAGCTTCCTGCGGCTCAGCGCTGGGCATCAAGGACCCCTTCTATCCTTGAAGGCTCCGACGCCTTCCGGAACCTAGGTCCTGCTTCCTGCCTGACTGAGGCACCTTCCTTGGCACCTGCAGTTCTGCCAGGAGCCACCGTGGGACTGTGTGTGTCTGGGCTCTTGCGATGGCTAGAGCTCTTCCGCAGGCCAGGACGGGAGGCCTGTGCCAACCACTCAGGCCATTTTACAGAGGGGAAAGCTGAGGCTCTTAGAGCTCGTCCTTAAAGAATCAGGGGTAGCAAGTTCTGAACTGACGCCTCCCTCTCCCCACCCTTGGACCTTAACACCTCCCTTGGAAGCTCCGTGTCACCTGTATTCAGACCCTCACGTCTGCGCTTGGTGAGCTGTTGGTGAGCGCAGCTGTGTCTCCTTCTCCCTCTAGAGGCATCGTGCAATCCCGCGCCTGACAAGGGGGGTTCGGAAAACAGGAAGGGGCATCCGGAATGTTAGCAAATAGTGAAGTTAGTTGGGGTCCGCAAGATCCCGGACTTGGACGTAGGAGTCTTGGTTTCTTCTTTCCACCTACTAGCCTCAAGCATAAAGGATTGAGCGCCGGGCTACTAGCAGAAAAGTTGAAAGTTCGAACCCACCCGAGGCTCAGGGGTAAGGTCTGCCGGTGTGCTTTCAACGGATCACAGCCTTGAAAACCCCTATTAAGTGAGGTTCTGCTCTGCACACACGGGATCGCCTAGAGTCAGGATCAACTGGAGGACAGCTAACAGTCTGGAGATTAATAGTCCACACCCAGTGGTGTGAGCGTTTAATGAAAGGGCGGGCTGAATTGTGCTGCCTAGCGTCTGATTAAGGAGCTCTGGAAGTGTAGCAGTTACAAATCGGGCGGCTAACCTCAAGGTGAGCAGTTAGAAACTCTCAGGTGTTCTGTAGGAGAAAGATGAGGCTTTCTGTTCCAGTAAAGATTTACAGGGTCGCTATGAGTCGGAACAGGCTCCACAGCATATCACCACCACCACCGTGTGGTTAAGAGCACAGGTTCTGGGACCGACTTCAGCTTTTAAGAACGCTGCAATCTCGGGATAATGACTTTAACCTCTCTGTGCTTCACTTTTCTTCTCGATGCTTAATCCAGAGAGGCTGCCAAGAGTCAAAACGCAGCCCATTGCCATGGAGCTGATTTGGGCTCAAGATAACCCCAGCGTTACAAAGTAGGGCTGGCTCCATAGGGTTTTCTTGTCTGTCATTTTCATGAAAGCAGATCGCCTGGTCTTTCTTCCCAGGTACCACTGGATGGGTTCAAACTGCCAACCTTTAATTAAGTGGAGGAGCAGGGTTGTTATTCCACCCAGGCACGTTCACAGACTTTGTCCCAACTCAGTAAAAACTTTACCTGGACAATGGCAATCAACAAGCTAGCTTCCCTCCCTTATTGTTGTTGTTAAGTACCGTGAAGTGAAGTTGGTTCCCACTCATAGCGACCCTGCACAGGGTTTCCGAGGCTGTAAATCTTTACGGGAGCAGAACGCCTCATCTTTCTTCCGCAGAACAGCTGGTAATTTAGAACTGCTGACCGTGAAGTTGGCAGCCCGACTCATAACCACCACACTAAGTGAAAACAGATTCAGAGTTTAGACACCCAGGAAAGGTTCAGCGAAGAAATTAGCCATCAATGAGATTTTGAACAAGCTGCTATCCCTCTCTGCCCTGCAGTGTCTCCAACTGCCATAGGATAAAGCACTTGACCTCAATGTCGATTTGAACAGCAAGGTTGGCGGTTCAAACTCACGAGCCGCTCCTAGGAAAGCCTATATAGCATCGCTATGAGTCGGAACCGACTTAACAACATTACAACGATAGGTCAATCACTAAAGTATCTCCCAAACTCTATTTTTTTTTTTTTTTGCCACGTGATGGTTAGGGTTGCTCAATAGCAAGAGTGGCGCTACAAGGTTGAGGAGCCCCAACTGGAGTCGCGTCAGGTCCCTCCGGCCCCACCCATTTGGGCGCGGCTGGAGGGTGGGAGCATCCAGCTGCGAGACCGCTTAGGCAGGCGTGGAGGGAGGACCTCTGGGCCCAGAGTTCCAGCCGCCACATATGGTCTGTGGATTTAGGTGTCAAAAACCGGAGAATTAGAAATGGTAATTTTCCGTCATTATGGCTGAAACGCGATATATCACAACAACTGGAACATGTCTCCGTGCTAGCGAAAATAATGTTCGTGATTAGGAATCATTAAGCACGTCAAGCCGAGTCCATTAAGTTGTAGGGAGAAATTAGCCTTGACGGGCGGAATCAAACTACAAATATACAGGCCTCGCCTTCAGGTGGCCAAGCGACGGCACGGGGGAGAAGTAGGCCTGGACTCACACTGTTTTCTTAAAAGGAAACTACCCGGAGAATGAATGCCCCTTCCCCGCCCCCTGGTGGGAGTCGCCTGGAGGATGGGAGTGGGACTCAGCGGCGTCCGGGCAGTAGCTGCTGGCTTTGAAGTGCCCCAGGCCCCGGGGGTGGGGGGTGGGGGGGGGCAGTTCCCTGCTGACCACTTCCCAGCTGAATGACCCTGCCCAAGTCACTTGACCCTCCCGAACTTTGCTCCCTCACTGTTAAAAGAGGGATAATCCCACCCACTTTGTGGGGTTCTCTTAGGGATTAAATAAAATCAGGTATGGTCAACTCAGAGCACCACTCAGAGACAGTTGGAGCCCCTTTCCCCTTCTAAGCTCCTGGTCTCAGAGCAGGGGATCCTGGGTGGTGCACAGTGATGGAGACTGGGGATTTAGATGGGGAATGGAAAGCCCATCATACTTCTCTCCCCATTATCCCAGATTGGGGTAGGGTCACTCTAGCCTCCACCCTGTCTCTTGGGGTCTGCCACAACCACTAGCCCAGTAGTATCCACACTGACACCAAGGAGCAGGAAATGGTCAAGGGAACCCGGACTAAGAAGCCTCCTTCCTTCCTATCACCCCTGGAGATAAAAGGAAATTTGTAAATCTCCCCTCTTTTGCTGCTTTCTCCAGCAGGGAATTTGAGGAAAATTCTCTCCCTTCTGCAGGTAGGGGAACTAGCCTCACTTCTGTTGCCGTGTGTCAGGAGCCAGAGGGCTGTACCTACAATATCTTCTCTCTCCATCCCCCTCAAGCAGCCCTAAATCACCACTGTTCAGATGGCATAACTGAGGATGTGAGATGAAGGAGTTCCTACAAGGAAGGGCTTGGCCTTGGTTTACAACCATGAGACTGACCAACCTTGCTTATCTGTCTCCCCTTGACTAGTAGCTCTGGGAATTCTGTCTTTCAGAGAAGTTGTGAAAATGAAATCATCGAATGAACAGCAAACATCTAGCTCCACACCTGGCAGAGCGCTGGCACTTATTCTGTCTTTAGCTCACTCTCTGCTAGGCTCATTTCCCCCTAGGTAAATGGAATCCTCCAGTTGGTGGCTTTTTCTGGGGAATGGAGGTGTGGCCAGGGCCGAGTGCTTTGGAGCCAGGCAGTCTGGGTTCACGCCAACTCCACCAGAACTAGCTGCTCTGGAGGAGCAATCCCCAAAATGGGCAAACAGTATAGGACTGCTGGGAGAAATGAATGAGGAAATTCTTGCAGAATACCGAGTGCAGAGCATGAGACAGTGCAGGGTCCCTTAGTGAATGAGATGGGGATTGGCCCCCAGGCTTGGAGGCTGCTGCCAGGGGCTTGTGCACCTCTGGTGGGGGAAACTGCTCTGCCTCTCAAAAACATTTTTTCAGCTCCAAGCAGATGCCTCCCCAGAACATTTTGGGAATCCCAGAAATTCCAGAGGTTACCTATATCTGTCCTTTATTCAATGTCTCTTGACCTCAAAAGTGGGATCTGGGGTTGAAAGGTGCAGCCTGCATTTGAATTCGGGGCCCATTGCATGGTTCTTTAAACACCCAGAGCAGGGAAGGTACAGAGAGACAACGAGATGGAAGGACAGAGACTCAGCCATAATGGAGACCCCTGGCTGCATAGCTAGAACAGGAAAGGCAATGAATGATTCAGTCCTAGAGTCGGTGCAACAAAAAAATGCTCTTGCAAATATTTGACTTTTCAGTGGCTTTCCTTGAGTAACCCCCCAAAAGAGCATCCCTAGCATCTGGCACTGAGGAGAAATATTGCTGTATCTTTGAATGAATAAATGCGTTTATAAGAAAAGACCAAAGGAAACAGGAAGGGCAGATAGTGACTCCAACACTCTTTTGAAAACCTTCTGCGCTTATTTACCCCTTTCCTGTTCACTTTCCAGGTCTTTCCCTCGCTGCACCTGGGAAGGATAAGGCTTCCATTCTCCGGATACATGCTCTTTTCGGAGCATTTGCTAGAGTTACCCATCTACCATAAGCCAGAGTCCTGAGGGCAGGGAGCAAGCCTCACACAAGGTTTCTACCCTATGCAGACTCAGAGTTGAGACCAAGTCCCACAAACACTCCGGAAGATCATTGTTGCTGGGCTGGACCTCCTTTGGGGAAGCAGTATGTGGAGGACTTTTATCAATTACATAGGCAACAGACATCTTAGTATATTATTCTTCAGGTCTGTTGGAAAGAATGGCTCTAATGGAAGCAAAGTGCCCCCTTAACACATTCCTTCTCTCAACTTTAAATGTCTATAAGGGGCTTCAAAAAGCTCATGGGGCAAATTCCATTATCTTTAAAATCCATTGTTTTGGAAGAACTTTCTGAAGCCCCGCCTCCCATATTGGATTTGTTTAAAACAAACATACAATAATCTTAGTTGCAAAGGATGTACAAAACTGTTGTTTGAATGTTTCCCTAGGGCACGGCCTGTCCTCACTGTTGGCACAATCGCTCAACACTCTCTGGCCCATCCCTATAGTCGTAAAAACACTTGTTCAACTTTTAACTACAACCATAGTTAACTTGAAAGCATTTTGTGCCATCTAATGGTTAAGGAGCTCTGGTAGCGTAGTGGTTACGAATCGGGCTGCGAACCTTAAGGTCAGCGGTTCAAAAACTACCAGCTGTTCCACGGGAGAAAGATGAGGCTTTCTACTCCCATAAAGATTTACACCCTCGGAAACCCTGTACAGGGTCACTATGGGTTGGAACCGACTCCGAGGCACGTAACAACAATGGTTAAGGGGAGTCCTGGTGTGGCGCTGTGGGTTAATGTGCCAGACTACAAAGCCATTTGAACTGCAAGGTCGGTGGTTCAAGCTATACAGGGTTGCTATACAGGGTCGCTATGGGTTGGAATCGACTGGACATCACTTAACAACAACAATGGTTAAGGGCTGGAGTAGTAATCTCTGGACTGCTAATTGAAAGATTGCTGGTTAGAACCCACCCAGAAAAGCAATCGGCTTCTCAAAGGTCACAATTATGAAAAAAATCTATGGAGTGAAATTTTGCTTTGCACACAGCAATGAACTGGTAGTGTAGGCCATAGTGCTCTCTGAGCAGGCATTGCTTACCCAAACCCACTGCTGTACATGCAATACCCACTCATAGCAAATTGGAAGCAGACAGTCTCTGCTTCTTTGTAAAAGCAGACAGTCTCATCTTTCTCCCTCAGAACGGCTGGTGGGTTTGAACCACCGATCTTGTGCTTCACAGCCAAATGTTTAATAGACATCCTGGTGTGGTGCTGTGGGCTAATACACTGGACTGCAAAGTTGGTTTGAACCACAAGGTTGGCTGTTCAAACTCCCCAGTTCATATCTGCTGGGTTATTATTAATTTCTTCATATTTGCTGGGTCATTGCTTCCTCATAATTGCTGGGTCCATGCTAGGTTTTGAGGACAACACATCAGAAAGAAGAGGAGACCTCAGGTTGGACTCCCCCACTGCAGGGAGATGCAGACCTTTTTTAGTCTTGTGACCTGAACTATAGAACCAGAACTTTCTGTGGGAGAGTCCAAGGAAGTGGAAAGAAGAATATGTTCTTAAAATATAGTTAGTGATCTTAAGAAACCTCCAAGTCGTGATCTCAGCAGCCGTGCAGCCCAGGCCTACTCCTGAGCACACCACAACTAGACATCCAGCTGCAGTCTCCTGGTCCTCTCCCTACCAAAGATGTCACTCACCATCCCGTCTAAGGCCTCTGTGCTTCTTCCACTCCAGTGTCTGTCCAATTTTGAAATTAGACCACTTTCCCATATAAAACTGAAACCAGAGTGTTTTTTCAGGACCCTGGTTTGTTTTTTCCCCAGCCTTTAGGTCGTCAGGAGAAGCTAATGTGCATTTTAATAGTCAAGTATGACATGATGGAACATTTTGTGGGGTCAGCTGGCTGCCAAGCCTGATGCCAGGGTGCCAGGAAGAATCCCAAGCCTCAAGGGCAGAGAGCTTGACACTGAGACACAGGCATTTGCTCTGGACCAATCCTGCAGATACCTGTGACCAACAAGGTGGAGAGCACAAACTCAGCCAGTTCTGGCCCACACATTTAGAAACCCAGGTTGGGGGTAGGTAAGTGCAGAGGAGACAGGTAGGGACAAAGTTGAATTGATTACGCCTGAGCCCTTCCAGTCCCCAAGAGACATCAAAGAATGACAGCCCCCCCCCCATAGGTGCTTGGGAGAATTCAGAGGCAAAAGCCCAGCCCCATCTTATCAGAGGTAGCTGGGCTAGACAGCGCCACTGAAGGACTGCCCACCCAACAATAAGGGCTAGGATCCTGGGACAGACTCAGGAGGGACTCTTTAAGCGAAGGGTGGAGTGATACAGGGAGAAAGCCTGAGACTCTAATGGACATCACGGACATCTGAAGGACATCACGGTTTTAGGGGTCTCCCGGCCAGTTCCCTTACTCTCTGGTCTGTTCTGTGTCTGGCCAGCGCCGTGTATGTACTTGTGCCTGTCTAGCTTCTTGTCCTACAGGCCGAGGACAAGGGCATGACCCTCAACTTCCCCAGCAAGTTAAAGCCAAGGGCAGCCTCCCGGAACTCCTTCAAGTAGGAGGGATTTCTGGGGTTCCATAATCCTGAGGCTACGTCTGCGCAGACGAAGCAGAGGGACGCGAGAGTGGTGCGCCGGCACGCAGGGTTGCAAAGTTTGTTACTTGTTGCAGGATGGTCAGTTTCATTGTCACCCTTTCCAAAATCATGCGCAATAAAGGGGTGGGGCGGACAATCTACAAGCGGTCAAGCTGCTGGGGCAAACAGGATCATAACTAGAGGCATCCGAGCCCCCATCGACCTCTAACCCCACGCGGCCCAGTAACTTCTGAAGGCTGCAGACTCACAGGCGGTGCACAGTGAGGAGGGGGATCTCGGGGACTCCAGGGTACTGAGTTGTTACTGCAGACCGCGCAAGGTCGCCTGTGCTTAGCCAAACTCCTTGTGCCGCGGGCCTCGGCCCTGCAAGCTCTAGAACTGGTGGGTGTCGGGGTGCAAAACGCCTTGCTGGCCCAGCCGGGCCGCGCCCCGAGGGAGGCCTTGGCGCACACAAGGGGAACCATTCAAAAATGTTAATAAGCTTATTAAAAGGAACGGCTTTACTAGCTCTGGTTTTACAGCGTGCGCCCACCCTCGCTTCCTGGCGGCCCACGGGCGAAAACGCACTTGTGGCATTATTAATACTTTTTTTATTTTTCAATGCAGTTTCTATCAAGGACTAGGGACTTTCGGGAGCCCAGCGAGGCCGCCAGAGACCGAGTAGACTCAGCTTTGCTCCGTCTCCAGCGCAGTGGGTGGGGAGACGTGCAGCCGAGGTAAAGGGAGACTTTCCAAAACTGACTGCCCCTCCTAAGAGCGGGAGGGCAGATCTAGAAGGCCCAGAGATCAAGACCTTCTCGGGCAGGCTTGAGAGGAGGCATCTTGGAGCGACCCCATTCTTTTAAAAAACAAACAAAAACTGTTCACAGAGAAATTGATTCAGCATTTAAAGTTGAAAGGCTTTGTCCTTCACCTCATTCCGGGGGGGGTGGGGGGTGAGGGGGGTGAGTGTGACTCCAGACCAAGGGAGCTCTAAATTTTTAATTTTAAAATCGAGTCCTAGGGGGAAAAAGTCATTTGCCTAAGATTCACCCGCTCGATGGCAGAACTGCGCGCTCTAGGCTCGAGGCAGCCTCAATCTCTGGCCCGATTCGCCTAATTCCACCTTCAGGTGCACAGACAAGGGGGAGAAAAGCCTGCCTCAAGTAACCCGGACTTCTGTAGCGTCCGATCCCTCAGACTCAGCCGGATTTATAGGGAGAATCGCACAACGCCGGGCCTGAGATGGCAAAGGGGAGGTAGCTGGGGAAAACTCACCCAGAAGCCCACAAAACGCGCAACTGCTACGCTGGATCCTCACGCCTGGATCTCAAGTGGCAAATGCAGTAGGTGTGAGCTGGAGGCTGGCGCTCGCAGGAGAGTGTGCGGCTGGTACAAAGACGTGGCTTTCTCGGCTCCGTCGGCGCGCAAACCATAAGGCCGTGGTCCATATTAGGGACTGCGGGCGCGAAGCCCGAGACCGGTGCTTGTAGGTCGGACAATGGACGGAAAGGAGCTGTGGACCCGGAGATTCGTCACTCACGCTCCCGTAAGAACGGAGGTGACTTTCGCGCCTAGGAGCGAGTTCACCTTGTTCTCCAGGGAAGGTGATCCTCACTGCCCTCACCTTCCCCAACTACAGCACGTTCCCATTGAATTTGACATTCCCGCTGAAACCAACAGGTGCCATTTACCGCAGCCGCGGACTCTTGAGCTGTGGGTGCGCCAAAGCCTAGGCTCTTGTGGCTCCCAGCTCAAAGCAGAAAGTGGCCCCAGCAACAGTTAGGCGCCGGAAGGAGTGCCGAGTGTACTCACAATTGCGAATAGCCACCAATTTAGTAAACACAGACTCAGATATAAACCCAACAAATTAAAAGTGGTTCAACATCCACCTTTAAACCCGGGCCCCAACATTAGACCACCCCAGCGAGCGGAATCCTTGGAATCAATCTTATTTTATAAATGCGATTGTTGTTACGGACTGTCGAGTCAGTTCCGACTCATAGCAACCCTGTATAGGGTTTCCTAGGAGCAGCTGGTGGGATTGAACTTCTGACCTTGTGGTTCGAAGTCCAGGGCTGATCCCACAAGCTTCACACACCAGGAGTCTTAAAAGACCTGAAATCAACAATCCAATTTATGCTGAAAACCTTCTGTGACTTTTAAAACCCGTTGATTTATTAAATGTGACCATTTACACTGTAACAAAAAATATTTTTGCAACCCTGTTTTGGCATTTTCCTCATTTTAAAAACGCATACTGTTTGTTGTTACGTGCCTTAGAATGGATTCTGGTTCCTTGCAACCTTGTATAAGATTTCCAAGGAGTGGTTGGTGGGTTTGAACTGCCAATCTTGCGGTTAGCAGTCCAGTGATTATTCCATAGCGCCACACCAGGACTCAAAAACAGCGCATACTAGGAGCCTCAAAAACTGATAGGGGGATGTCTCCACACCTTTGAAGGGCCTGTGCTCAGATGACCTTCAGGGTCATTTTGGAGATTCTTGGATGAGCAGAGGGTCAAGGCTAGTTCAACATTACCAGGAAGTTCATAATCAAAATAACAATGGCAACAGTAAAGACTAGCCCATTCCAATTGTTTGGTGCTTACTGGCTTTCAAAGGGCATCCACATCTTTGTGATCCCATCACTACTGAGTCAAACATGAGGAAAGGGGTGCCAGCATTAAAGAACATCTCATTCTTGCACCTCAGTTCTTAAACTACGTCGCAAGTCTGTGAAAGATGCTGGCTCAGCCTCCTACTGGTCAGAGACTTCAAATAAATCACATCATCTCTTTGAGCTTCAGTTTCCCCATTTGTAAAGTGAAGATCATGTTTGCCAGTCTACAAGCAGCCTCAAACAGGAGAGGATGAAGTGCTTACTCACATGTACAGCGCCTCCCCTATCTCCGCAAAAAATGGAAATATTATTATCCGGATTCTTTTGGCTTCTTCTGTGGGCCACCTTGTGATTAGATGACTCTGTTTCTGTCACCTCTGGACTCTGGCTATGGCCCTTGCTGTTGGTGGTGGCTTTTGCAACAGCTGAACACCATGGAATGGGTATACCAACCGGCATTCCGCTTTCAGCTTTACTGTTGCCTGCAGTCCCCTCATGGTTCAGTGAGGTTCTCAAAGAAGATTGTTTATGGGGGTGGGGGGGTAGGTTGATGGCCCCAACCCAGTCTGCCTTGATTTCCATAATAAAGAGGGCTTCAGGGACCAGCTGGCCTTCTTTTGGTTCTCAGGGGCTTCTTGGCCTATTTATGGGGTTGGGGAAAGCCACCCTATCCTCTATCAGTCAGTTGATGTTGGTCTTGTCCCAAGGCAGAGACCTTTCTGTAAAGCAGGTTGAGCTTTGTGGACTTTGCGGGAAACCCACGTCTAAATTCCCCTCCTGAGCACTGACTGCATCGTAGGTAGAGGATTGGGCAGGGCTGAGTTCCTTTAGTTGGGAGGGAATTAGAGTCACAGGCCCACCTTCCTCAGGATGACTGCAGGCCATGGAGGATGTCCTGCCTTTTCAGGATGCTGGGAAACAGAGCTGTCAGGCCCTGCTAATTTCCCCAGCTGAAGGTTGAGATTCCAACCCACACGGAGGTATGGAGAAGAAATGGTGATCTGCATCTAATAAGAGTAGAGTCAGTTAAGCCCTATGGGGCAGTTACACTCTAACTGTAACTGTAATACATGGGTATCTAACAACACATATATACCACTTTCCTTTGTTCTGGAAACCCTCAGAAGCCAACCTGGTCTGCAGCAAATACTTCAACTCCTGCTGCTAGGTTCAGACCGACCCTCAGGGTTCTCGAGATGACCATCAAGTTCAAGTTGCCTCAAATGTAATCAGAACCAATGACGCCCTGTCCTCTTTCCCAGCACGAGGGCTCTCCTTTTACTGCTGCAGATGCTGCTGGTAGCCATTTGTTTTCTGAAACAGAACTCACCCCAACTCCCCCGTCTAGTCTCTGCTCACCCCAGATACTTTCCAAGGGTCACCAAGCAGCTAAAACAAACGCTGGGAATGAAAACTTGTAGTGAGGTGCTGCTTGGGACTGAGACCAGCAGGCCTTCGAATACATCTCTTTCACGCAGGCACACAGGGGCGCACACACATTGTCTCAGCACGGGCTCACAAGCATTCATTTTTACACATACTGGGCACACACCCTAAGGCCGAGGAACACACACACAGACAAACACACATTTGGACACAAGTACACCTCGGACACATTTGGCAGTCCGTCTGATCCCAAGTTTACTTCCCAGAGCAAGGTTTGAGCACTTGCCCTGAAATCTTAGGACCGGTTTCTGCGCGGTGGCAGTGAGTCCCGCCTCCTTTTCCAGCCTGAGCCCGGGCCTTGGTTTACCCATTGTAAAGTGGGTGGGTCAAACTCCACGCTCCCGGAGGTCAGCTCTGAGATTCGCTGAGGACCGAAGGAAGTGGGTAAGGGGAAAGAGTCAGAGACCCGTTGGAGGCAGCTGATCCCGGAGACAAGGAGGCTGATCCAAGGGGGCGCAGCGCCGGGCCGTGGAGAGTCCATGGACAACGGCGGCCCTCGACTAGGAACCGGGCGGAAAGGGAGCAGGACTGGCCGCTTAACAAAGATGGGAGGAAGGCGGAGGAGAAATGGGAAGTGCAAATAATAGCCAGAGCGTCCAATAGGAGCCACGTCTGCAGCCGGGACCCAGAGAGATTTGGGGATCTGAAATGTGGTGGAGATTCCAAGGAGGCTGATCTGCACAGGGAGGCCACCTCGGACTCTCGGAATCAGATCTCCACGCTCTCGCATCCACGCAGCTCCCTTGCCCTTCGCAGCTCCCCGCCCCCTCCCCGCTGCTCAGGGGGAAGCCAGAATACATGCGTGTTGCTCGGACTTCGTTTGAATCATTTTCCTCAGGCTTCTGGGTCCAGTTCTTGGAGGTGAAGAAACTGAGAAGGGGCCGAGGGAAAGGACCACCACCCTGAGAGGGTCGGGAAGGGGTCTGTAGTGGGAAAAGAAGCCACCGAGGGTCCTACTCCGGACCTCGGAACCTTTTCCTACTTGGAAGGAAGTTTCCCTGCGTCTTTCTCCTCCAAATTCACAAGTGTCTGTTTTTGACACATCAAAACCAACTGCCATTTGCAGAAAGAAAAAAAAATGACCTCCTCTCTCCTCCCCACCTCCTAAAAAAATCCCCTCTGTACTGGTCACCTCTGGGGAGGTGGTGAACATTCTAGCACTCTCGGGAATGTTCTGTTTTTACAAGGAAAACGCATTCATGATTCATTAAAAATATTGAGGTGAAATTTTCAAAAACATCCCTAAAGAAACAGAATGAATACCAAAAGTGTTTGGAAGATGCCGGCTTTAGAATTCGGGGTGTGAATCCCGGGCCTCGGACCTTACCCTTCGGGTTTTGCAGTTTCCGGAAACGGGAATCATTTTGTAACCGGCTGGTACACACGCTCCGCCCGGGTTGGCCAAAGCCTTTGGGATCTCAAGGCCTGGAGGTCTGGAAGGCCAGGAAAGTCGGCCACGGCCTGTGCGCTCAGGCCGAAATGGAAAGCAGCGGTGCTGGATGACCTAGGGGTGTCGGCGTCTGCAATGTTGCAGGTACTCTCAACCGCTTGTGACACCCGGAGTGAAGGGAGCATTTCGCTCCAGAGAATCCAGGGGACTCCGGGCACCTTCAATCCCCTGCTCCCTCTGTGGGCTTCTGGGCTAGTCAACCTGGAGCAGGGCGGAAAGGGAGCGGGGCAGACTGCTTCTCGTTCCAGAACAAAGATGGGGGCAGGAATAGAAAGTAAAGCTAACACCCAGCACTTCCAGTAGGAGCCACGCAGTGTCATCATGGAAAAGAAAGTGCTTTGGAATTTTGTCGACAGCTATTTGCCGCCGGCGGGGATAAACCTGCCAGGAGGGTCCCCAAGAGACAAGTTTTTAGCTCAGGTCTCCCCACTAGTTGCTTAAGGATTTCAGCGATAGATTTCTACTAGACAATTCTCAGAACAACGTGAAGACGAGGTCACGTTGAGAAACATTGGGAAAATCGAAAGCAGAGAAAGGGAGAGTGAGGAAGTGAGGTTTGGGGTCGATATAGGTCTGCGGGACCCAATTCTGGATGGCTTCTTGACTCAGAAACCAATGCCTACGATAAAGGGAGCATTTCTGGGGTTTGCGCCCGATTCAACGGGATCCATTCTGCGACCGACAATTTTACCGAAGTCTTGATTCCCTGAGCTGGTGGGTTTAAACCCTTCCTGTGGGTGGACAGCAAGGTAGGCTCCCATAGGGACCAGGTGGCATAGATCCAGGACTGAGAGGAGGTGGGGGAAATGAGCTCTAGCCTGCTTTGCTGGTTTCCCCAAAGCCGAGCAGAAAAGAGGCGTAGAAAAAAAAAAAACACAGCGCAGAGGATGGTGAGTTCAACTAAAAGTTTATAAATAATAATAAAAAACGTACAGCGCATAGAGCTCCCAAATGTCACAAATCTTTTTAAAGTTAATACTCTATTGAGTGCACAGTGCCCTTAAAGAGGCGAGAAGCTGAGAGGTTGACACAAGTAGACACACCTGTCTTAGGAACAGAGACAGGGATTGGATGGGAGAGACTTGGATGGGGCAGGGCTCAGGAGTCTCCAAGGTGGGGTGGGACCACCTGCCTGCCCCAGGAACCAGGGAGCCTGAGTTTCCGGAGGTCAGGACGGCACTGCAAAACGCCATTGGAAGGAGGCTCTGACATATTCACATTGAATACAGAAATGACCGTCATTTGAATACAAACAACTGAAAGTGCTACAAGTCACTCGCCTTAAAAAAGAAAAAGAAAAAGTTTCTGCAAAGGGCTGCTTGGGTTTGCTTTCTTTTAGTTAGGGGGCTCCCAGGAGCTTTCCACTAGAGCAACTCTCGACTTTTGGGAACAAAGATGTAGACACCCCCACAACCCCCGCCCCTACCCCACCATTAGAGGCTTCCTTCTAGATATGCAGCACCCCATATTGTGCCCCCAGCCCGAGCTCTGGCTCTAAAACCAAATCCTTCACCGTTCAAATAAATCCCTGGCCTGCGAGGCCTGGGCGCCCTCCTTTGTTACGAACGCAATTTCCAAAAATATATATGTAGATACACATAGATTGGTAACATGGATACCATGAACTAATGTGACCAAGCGCACGCAGCTCCCGGCAGGCCGAAAACTCCGGAGCTTCAGGCTACTAGTCTCCTGGAGTTCTCTCGGCTCCGGGAACACGGCTTCCCCGGGGCAGACACAATCCAAATCCAACCTTGTGGTGGTAATAAATAGTGTCCAGGGGTTTCCAGGCAGGTGAGGGTCGAGCAGGGCCCCTAGACCATAGGGTGCCTCTGTTCAAATTAGAAAAAGGCGCCCCCGCTAGGGCACACTCAGTCCAACAGACAGGGCGCACGGAAGGGCAAGCAGAGCCGGGGCTGGATTTCGCTCCCTATTTACCCCCTTGGGGCGCAGTCGTCAGCGACCGTTCGGAGCTGGAGCGCGGAGATCATTCGCTGCCTGGCCCCTGGCCGGCTCACTGGGTGCCCGCAGCGGCGGCGCATGTGGATAGTGCCCAGCCAGGGAGGCAGTAGTAGGGGTAATAGTAGGACGGCTGCAGCGGTAGCAGCGAGGGTGGCCGGAGCACCTCGCCGGGCAGGTACTGTCTCTGGTCGTCGCGCACTAGCACCTTCACAGCCACTTTCTTGGCGGCGGGTGCCGAGGCCAGCAGATCAGCGGCCATCTGGCGGCGCTTGGTCTTGTAGCGACGGTTCTGGAACCAGATCTTCACTTGAGTCTCGGTGAGCTTCAGCGAGGCGGCCAGGTCGGCGCGCTCCGGCCCGGACAGGTAGCGCTGATGGTTGAAGCGACGCTCCAACTCAAAGACCTGAGCGTGCGAGAAGGCCGCCCGGGAGCGCTTCTTGCGGGGCTTGGGTGCTGCTGGCTCCTCCTCCTCCTCCGTGCAGCCGGCCGGACCCCCGCCGCCCCCGCCTCCACTACATACAGCCGTTCCGTGAGCGCTTCCTGAGCCAACACCGTCGTCCTCCGCCCTCGGGCTGTGGTCGCCTGTGGACCCCGATGGGAAGAGAAACAAGAGACCATCAGCGCCGCTGTGGAGGTTAGGCCAGGCCTCCACTGCGGGGGACGGGTTGGCGGGAAGTGGAGAGTCATCTAGATCCTACTTGAGCATTGGGGAGGGCCTGACGACTGTGGTTCCCAAAAGGCACATTTCAGAGCTCTGAGCGGACAAATCTCAGAGCTCTGTCCCCACTCATTTCCCTGAGTCCTCCTGTCAACTCTATGTGGCTAAGGACCAGCACCTGCCCTCTCTGGGCTCCAGGCTTGCCTCAGTAATGCAGGACCCCCGCAGCCCCACAAGTCCTTCATCCGAGTCAAGAGGTTCTAGGCTATGCTTAGGCCTTATTCCCGGAAGCATTTGCCATCCCACACTTAACGTCTTTCACTCTTTCGCACAGAACATTCACTGCAGTAACGGAACCAGAAATGCTTGGAAGTTTCCGGGGTTGCATGAGGAATTTGGCAACAGGCTGTATTAAGACCCAGCGGTGTGTGTTTGGGGGCTGGTCTCCCGCTCTTGCCAAGGGTTGCGACTTGATTTGGGCTGAGAAGAGGAGTTCCTGCCCCTGGTCTTTGGGCCCACGCTAACCCCTGCTCCTCCTGCGCCCATCTGCCACCACGAGCTCCTGTTTCCACAAACATCATTCACCACTGTGGGCTCCTGCCTCAGCCACATTTTGGACCACAGGTCGTGACAACCAGCGACGAAAGAGGGCCTCACTGGTGGTGTCCAGGATAACCTAAATAAATCAAGCCCTGGTGCCTTCTACCAACTCCTGCACCTGGGTTTTCAGCCCAGGATTGCTGTCTAGGGCCTGAGATCTGGGAAAGCTAAACCCGACCTCTTTACAAAGCCGGGCTCCGCAGAGCTTTGACCTTAGACATACTGGGACGTGCTCACTGCTCATCCCTGCGCAGCTACGCTGGGCCCCGGGGACCCTAGCCAGAGGGTCTAGGAAAGGCTACTGCTAGCTGAGGTCTCTGGGCCCTTCGCTCTTCCCCTTAGCTGATTTGGGAGGCGTGGGGATTCACACGAGCGAAGACACTGACCAAGAATTTCGAGAACTTCTGCACCCCCGCCCAGCCCAGAGACAGACTGTCTGTCTACTTCCATGTCGGGCATAGTGTCCCAGGACTTCTTGGGGCTCTGCAGAGCGCGTCTGTCCAACCACTGGCTCAGCTCTCGCAAAGCGGCGGGATTTGGCCAACCCGGTGCCTAAGAGCGCAGGGTGCTCACAGTAGGGCTCCATCTCCCTGCCCTCCTCCTCGCTCTGCAGCCTATCCCCCATCCCCGCAGACCTGAGACGCTGGCCGACATCTCGCTGTCGCTCCTGCCCTCGGCTTCCTCCTCTAGGTCCTTGGTGGCGGGAAGTTCGCAGGCCGGCCGGCTGAGGCCCAGGGTTCCCCCAGCGCCACCGGCTGCGCTGGCCCTCGGGGCGTCCTCGCTGAGAGCAGAGTCTGAGTCCCAGCCCGCGGGACTTCCCGTGGTCCGTCCAGTAGCTGCCCTGGTCCCGGCAGGCGACGCCAGCAGAGTGTCCTCGGCGCCCCCCAACGCGCCTGCGTCCGTCTCCCCAAAGAGCCGCCAGCAGCAAGCAGCGGGCGCCACGGCCGCGCGGCCCCCAGGCATGGGGCGCCCTTCTGGCGTGGTCAGCCCCCCGCGCTCCTCTTTCTTGTTGAGGATCGCCTGGATGGAGAAGGGCGTCAAGGTGCTGGTGCCCCGCACAGCCATCTGCGCCGCGGGCCACAGAGGCCGGCCGGCGGGCACCAGGGCGTGAGCAGCTCGGAGCAGCCGGAGCGCTCGGCAGCCCGGCGCGAGTGAGCGGGCAGCGCAGGGCCCCTTCAGCCCAGTCCCGAGGCCCGGCAGCGCCCGCCCCTTGGGCCGGGAGCCGCGCAGCCCCTCACCCCACCACTGAGGCCCTCCCGGGACCCCTCCCGCGACCTCGCTGTTCAGCTGGATTATCTCATCGCCTCGCGCCCTCAGGGGCGGGCCGGGGTCTGCCTCCGGGTGGGGGGGCGTGGAGGAGGGCAGCAGGGCCCGGGGGCGGCCGCAGTCTCCTCCAGTGCTCCGCCGGGACGTACGGCCAAGGCACTTTTCTTAGCGCTCTGGGTCTTTCCCGTGGCGGGACTCCGCTCAAGGCTGCTCTTCTTCCTTTTCGCTTCCGGAGCCCACCCCCGGTGGGGCGTTGTCGGCTGAATTCCTAGTGGCGCGGGCCACTTTTGACCCCCTGCTCGGATTTTATCTGCTTCTTCTCTTTGCTTCTCTAGCGTTCCATCCCCCTCCCCTCCCCGCCTGGGTGTCATTCCTCACCGCTGAGTGACTGCATAAGGCCACGCCCCTTCGAGGGGCCTTCCCGGGCGCTCAGGGCCGCCCATTGGCTGGCTCCAGCTGGGAGCTGTTGACTTTAACAGACAAAACTGGGCACTTTGCTCCATCAAAGACAGGATGACTTAACCCCTTCCCTCCTGAGCCTGGTCATCGAAGCATCTTTCAGCAACCAGGAGCCTCACCTACCCAGACGCCTAACTTCCCAGACACACTGCCCGGGAAACGTTTCTAACCTCAAGCAGAAGTCTCCATCTACGCCAGTACTGTTAAGAAATACTGAGATTTAAATGAAGTAAAAGCAAACAAACATCTCTGGGGTAAAGTCAACATGATGCAGTTCTGGAAACTGCACGTGTGGATTCTGTTCTCTAGGAAGGATACGACACTCAAGGAACAAAGTACATCATCCACTGTCCCTCCCTTCTGCTTTGCCCCACCTGCACTTCGAATTTTCTTCACTAAATCATCTATGAACTAAAATTACTATAGAAAAATTTTTTTCTTTCCCTGTCGTCTTTGATTTGATCAGATTTCTACAGAGAAATTTTTAAATGTGGTACTGTTAGAATTAAAATCAGGTGAGGAACTTGGAAGGCGTGTTTGGGAAAGCTGCTATAAATTGTAGTCATTTACCTGGGTGGTCAGTACTGAGTTGGAATTTGTAGACTTTTATCTAAGGAGAACAACAACGACCCTGTTCCATTGTTTACTTTAATCACTCAACTACTTGCAAATCATATAAATTGAGAAACAAATATGCATTGCTTTGTTTAAAAGAATATCAGGGGATTGCCAGAATGTTGATCCGGAGCTGATGATATTAAATGCTCTGGGAAAATAAGAAACCAATCATTGCATATAATAAAAAAGAACCAAGGTAAGAAACACAATATTGTGGGCATATCAAAACATATGTTGTTTATTTATGTTATTTATTTTTAAATGAAAAATTTGCTCAAGTAACATACTTTCCTGTCTTCAGTATATATTTAAGCAGCGCTTTCACTAACACCAAACATACCAACTTGAACCACTAAGTAACTTTATAGACTGTGATTTTAATTCAGTAAATGACTGGGGTTGGTGTTATTGAAATAAACAACATTTCCCTCTGTTGCTTTCTTTTGGGTTGTTCTTGTTCTGCTGACAGGATGAAACACACCAGCCATTCATAGTTCTCAGCAAGGGTAAGAGGTTTTGTATCATCTGTACTTTCTAGCATTTCACCCGCATCATCCTTTCTTGTTCCAAAAGCAAACCCTGAAGCTACTGGGGGTGGGGTGGAGGTGGTAACCTAACACTTGCCGAGGTCATTGTCCTTCACCTTACAAACTCCTTAGGATAACATCCATTTTGGGGGAAAGGTGTTCAGATTTGGGTATCAATAGATGAAAGGTGTAAGGAACTGGGGAAACTCTCAAGCAACAAAAGGAACAGCAAAGTATGCTTGTAAGATTTCAAAAGAGTTTCCTGACTTGTTCCTGAAGACATTCATTTATCTTTTCAGTTAGCCCTCCAGCCTCATCCTAGGCATGTTGGGGTGCTGGGAGTCTCCGCTGAGTTATTCTCTGGATGGGTGGTGGGGCCAGAAGATGAGATTCACTCCAGTGGTCTGGAAGGTGAGAGATGGGCAGGTGTGAACTGTGTGCATCTTACAACCATCACTGTGGGGTTAGGACTTGGTGTAGAGAAATAATAGAGTTCAGAACACACAGGCAGAGATGTTTTGGGGATGAACAGCCCAGTATTAGGAATACTTTATTTGGGAATATATAAAGACTTACTTGAAAATTCTAACAGCTACGGGTTAGTTTGGAGTCCTGGTGTGACGTTGTGGGCTAATGCGCTGGACTGAAAAGTCAGTTTGAACAGCAAGGTCAGCAATTCAAGCTTGCCAGCTGCTCCTCAGAAACCCTATATAGGGTCGCTATGGGTCTGACCCGACTCGATGGCACTTAAATGTTTTAGTTTAAAAAACATTTTAAAAAAAGAAAGAAACCCAAATCATCGTTCACTGTGTTCCTTGCTGTAGGCTTAGACAGAGATTTCAGAGCCCAGAAAGACGTGTTAGGTAAATTTGAGCTGTCTCTGTTCTGCGTGCAGGGGTGTAAGAAAGCGGCAGTACTCTGGGTCTTCAGGGCGGCTGAGGGCGGGGTTGGGAGGTGGTGTGACATTTCGGGGCAGCCGAGTCAGGTGAGTGATTGGAGGCAGGACCAGGAGTGGGGTCAAGGGCAAATTACCCCATAAGCAAGATAAGCAGAGGTTTCATTATGATTACTAATCTGTCATGAATAGTTTCACATGTTTTGTGTGTATGTGTGTGTATTACCAATCTATAGTGAACTGCTTCAAAAGTTTTGGTGTGACAAAAAACATGTGAAACTGTTCAAGGCAAATGATCGAGTAAGCACAAGTAAGTCCGTGTTTACCTTGCTTACTGGGGAATATGACACTGCGTGGGACGTCTGGGGAGTAGAAATATACGTACCGGGTCTGCAGCTACAGCCCGCAGTTGCTCCTCCTAGGAAGAGCTGGGTGGGGGTGAAAGGTTCTGCGGGCTTTGGAGGCTTCCCTGGGTTCGCGCCGAGTCAGACTGGCACGAAGTGGAGTGTGTGGCGAGGGATCTGCATATCTGAGCCTACTGGTGCAGGGATCGGCGGGGACTCGCGGAGCCTACCTCCAGCGACTATCCTGGGGGTGGCCCCGGCTCCCGCAGCTCCCCAGTGTCTTGGGCACCGGCGGAGGCTACCACGAGACGCCGGAATCTTGGTGCGCCGCTCCTAGCGCCCTCCTTCCAAGTCTCCCTCTCGGCCGGCGGTTCCCTCTGTCTTCCCGCTCACCCATCGCATCTCCCCATCCCTCTTCCATCTGGATTCTCAGTGGTCCTCGCAGTCCGGTTTCCGCACGCCCCTTATGCACGCACCTAGCTACCTCCTGAGAACCCGAGCAGAGCGCGGATGGGTGGGGAGAGCCGCAGAGCCACCGCTCAGCCTATTGCAGCGTCCGCGCCCCCGCCTCGGGACTCCGAGTCTACCCAGGTGGTCAGGCCGCCCGCACCCTGCGCCCTCGGCTGACTGGGGCCCGGTGGAGACCGTCCACCCTCCCCTGAAAGGCCCGGGGCACGCTGCAATGCGAAGTCACGCGGGGCTCGGCTTTCAGACACCAGTGATCTTGACTCAAGTCGCCGGCCTTCTCTGGGTCCCGGCTTTCAGCCTTTTCAAATGAGAGCTCAGATCGGGAGTCCTCGAAGGCCGTGGCCGGGACGTACAAGCCTGGTGGGTCAGGAGGGTGAGTCGGTGCAAAAGCCGCGTTCGGGGACGGTCGTCTGTCCCCATCTGCAGGCTTCTCCAGAGTTAAGCGACTTGCGGATTACACGCCAACAGATCAATTTCCAGTCTGAAGCAGGGCTTTGCCTGCAGGTTGTTCAGATGTCCGGAAAGGTGAGGAGAACCCACACTACTCTAATGAGCGAGCGTTACCCCAGCACGTTTCTAACCGGCTGAGGGAGTTTCATATGCAAATAAACATCGTTCTTTGAAAAAAAATCTATACAACGCGAGGGTGGATGCATACTAAACATTATTATCCTCATTGGACAGATGCAAAAATAATCACCACATTTAAGTGCAGTAAAATCCAGTTGGGTTTTACATTCTAACTGTTGGTTCTCTTGAAACTTCACGTTTGCTGCAAATAAGTACTTCTGTCTTTACCCTGTTCTATGCTACCCAGTATTAGAAAGGCAGTTTCTAAATAAAGAAAATGAAAGAAGGAATTCAGACAAGCAAAGCTGTTTCTTCGCGGACTATTTTAAAATAAAGCATGATAAGGCTTGAGGATCTGAATGAAAGAAAATAAACCTTCTGTAGAGAGACTTGACAAAAGAGGGAAACACATTGGGTTCCAAATTGAGGGGATGTGGAAACTTTTCTAAATTTGCAGTGGAGCGGTGAGATTTCATCGAAGCCATTCTCCCTTGAGGTTTTTCTTACCTGTAAAAATCAGAGTTGAAGATCCCCTTTTCTTGTCTTTAAGAAAAAAAATGTACCAACGACACCTGGATTAGCCTGGATACAGTGGAGAAAGAGCGCCACCTAGCGGGCACCCATCGGATGCTAAATTGTCGATATAGAGAAGCACTGTGTTAGTCAAAATGAAAAGGAAGAATCTAGCAACCTCCCTGAGCATACCCTGGATTTCTCGTGGCTGCCTGGCTCCCCACGCTACCAATGTGAGTGTACCTCCACGACCTTGGCTTGACGATGATTTAGGGATTCCACAGCTTCGCCTGGAGCCCTGGTGTGGTGTGGAGGGTTAATGCGCTGGACTGCAAGGTCTATCTGAACTGCAAGGTTGGCAGTTCAAGCTCACTAGCTGCTCCTCAGAAACCCTATACAGGGCCGCTATGAGTCGGAACTGGCTCGAAGGCACTTTACAACAACACAGCTTCGCCTGACTTTTTGGAACTTCATGAATGTTTTTCAGTTTCCTAAGAGATGTATTTCTTCGTGAGTCTAATTGAGGTATTTCAACATAAACGAAAGCTCAGGCATCACAACCTATTACGGCTGTTTTATTTTGTTTTCAAGTTTGGGATCGTCTATCAGACAGTGAGTGGGTGGTGGTGCCAGCAATTGTTGTTGTTTTGAACGTCACTGTTAAAGCAGGTGTGAGATGATATCTCGTTGTTTTGATTGGCATCTCTCAAATGGTTAATGATCATGAACATTTTTTCATATGTTTTCTGAGTGCCTGGATGTCTTCTTGGTGAAGTGTCTGTTCATATCCTGTACTCATTTTTAAATTGCGTTGCTTGTCTTTTTTCTTGTAGAGGTGTTGTAGTTTTCTATAAATTTTAAATATTAGTCCCTTGTCGGATACGTCATTGTAAAAATATTTTTTCCAGTCTGTGGGATCCCTTTTTAATTTTTTGGAGAAATCTTTGGATGCACACAAGTTTCTAATTCCTAGGAGGTCCCAGTAATCTAGTTTGTCTTCTACTATTTGTGTGGGTTTTAAAAATGTTTCATAGTGTACATAGGCCATGTATTAGATCCCTAAGTTTTTCCCTGTTTTTTCACTGATGACCTTTATAGTTCTAGCCTTTACATTTAAGTCTTTAATCCATGTTGCATTTGCTTTTGTATGTGGTGTGAGATATGAATCTTGTTTCATTCTTATGCAAATTGACTTTCCCTTTTGCCACCACCTATTTGTTGGCTGCGAACCTTAAGGCCAGCAGTTCGAAACTACCAGCCGCTCCGCGGGAGAAAGATGAAGCGTTCTGCTCCCGTAAAGATTTACAGCCTCGGAAACCCTTGACAGGGTCGCTATGAGTAGGAACCGACTCGACGGCACTTAACAACAACAACAACAACATTTGTTGAAGAGACTATCTCTTCTCCATTTAATGTGTTTGTCCGTTTGTCAAAGATCAGTTGACTGTATGTGGATGAATTTATTTCTGGGTTCTCAGTTCTGTTCTGTTGATCTATCTATCTTTTCTTGTACCAATATGGATGTTTACAGCTGTTTCTCTTCAATTTGAGTTGAACACCACCAACAAATTAAGCTACTAAATGCATTATTTGTGTTATCATGGTCAACTCTACTCTAAGGAGGCAGCTCCTCTCCAGTGATATTTTGAGTGTCTTCCAACCTGAGGCATGACACTTTTCGTCATTATATCTGACAATATTCTGGAGCTCTTTATCATGCTTCAGTATTCAGTATTCTAGTGCTGACAGTGTTCCACTGTTAGTCAGAAGGTTTTCAGTGACTAACTATTCAGAAGTAGTCCTATGGTATTTCCAGTAGCCTCATATGCAAGTGAAAGCTGGACAGTGAATAAGGAAGACCGTAGAACTGATACATTTGTGTATGGTGTTGGAGGAGAATATTAAAAGTACAATGGACTGCCAAAAGAACCAACAAATCTGTGCTGAAAGAAGTATACAGCCAGAATTCTTCTTGAAAGCCAGGATTGTGAGACTGTCTCCCATACTTTGGACATATTATCCGTAGGGACCAGTCTTTTGAGAAGGACATCATGCTTGGTAAAGTGGAGGATCAGCAAAAAAGGAAGACCCACCAGTGAGATGGATTGGCACAGTGGCCACAGCAATGGGCTCAAGCATAGCAACAATTGTGAGGTTGGCACCGGAACAGGTAGTGTTTCGTTCTGTTATGCATTGGGTCACTGTGAGTCGGTACTGACTCAATGACACCTAAAATCAGCATTATTGTTTCAAGAGCAAAGATGTCAGTTTGAGTACTAAAGTTAGCCTGACCCAAGCCATAATATTTTCAATAGCCTCATATATATGTGAAAGTTGGAAAGTGAATAAGGAAGACCGTAGAAGAATTGATGCATTCTGCTGTACATAGGGTCGCTATGGGTCGGTACCGACTCAATGGCACCTAACAACAACAACAACAACATTAAAAGTACAACGGACTGCCAGAAGAACAAACAAATTTGTGTTGGAAGAAGTACAGCCAGAATGCCAGGATGATGAGACTTTGTTTCTCATATTTTGGATGTATTATCAGGAGGGATCAGTCCCTGGAGAAGGTCATCATGCTAGGTAAAGTGGTGGTGGCTGTGTGCCGTGGAGTCAGTTCTGACTCATAGCGACCCTGTACAGGGTTCCCGAGGCTGTAAATATTTACGGGAGCAGAACGCCTCAGCTTTCTCCCGCGGAACAGCTGGTAGTTTCGAACTGCTGACCTTGCGGTTCGCAGCCCAATTCGTAACCACTACGCTACCAGAGGAGGGTCATGAAAAAGAGGGAGATCCCCAATGAGATGAATTGGTGCCATGACAGCAGCAATGGACTTGACTGTAATAATGATTGTGAGGCTGGAGTAGGACCAGATAGTGTTTCGTTCTGTTGTGCATAAGGTCACTATGAGTCGGTGCCAACTTGATGGCACCTAACAACAGCAACAGCAAGGAGCTCTGGTAGCATAGTGGTTATGAATCAGGCTGTGAACCTCAAGGTCAGCGGTTCAAAACTATGAGTTGGAACCAACTCCACAACAAGAACAACAGCAACAACTATTATTATAGAGTTATCTATTTCTTTCTTCCGTTCTATTGGGGTTTGATTTATATATTTTGATGCTCTTTAGTTGGGATCATAAATAGTTATTATGGTTATGTCCTTTTGTTCAGCTGACCATTTAATCATGA